>NC_133751.1:113001419-113307401 GCF_036562045.2 Rhinolophus sinicus
TGATACTGTTCTGGCTACTATTTTCCCTGTGAATAATAACCATGTGTGGCTGTGTTACTCTGACCTGGGAGTCTTGGGGTCTTACACACATATACACGCACATGCATGCAAGTGTGTGCATCAGTTTATGTATATACACACGTGTGTGTGTGTATAGATTTATGTTGATATCACCAGTCAACCATATACTTCAGTCATACTCATTGTCAAGAGAACTTTATCGTTACGGATTTAATTGTGGCCTTCAAAAATTCATATGCTGAAGTCCTAACCCCTAATGCCTCAGAATGTTACTTTTTTTGGAAAGAGAGGTGTTGCAGATGTCATTAGCTAAGATGAAGCTATTAGGATGGGCACTAATCCAATACAACTGATATCCTTACAAAAAGGGAAAATTTGGACACAGAGACACATGCAGGGAGAATGTTATGTGAAGAGGAAGACAGAAATCAGAGTGATGCTTCTACATACCAAGTAATGCCAAAGATAGGCAGCAAAGTACCAGAAGCTAGGAGAGAGGCAAGGGATAGAGTCGCTCTCACAGCCCTCAGAAGGAACCGACCCTGCTGATACCTTGATCTTGGACTTCCAGCCTCTAGAACTGAGACAATAAAGCTCTGTTGTATAAACCACTTAGTTTATGGTACTTTGTTGTGACAGTCTTAGCCAAGTAATACATTTATCAATATCTATTTTACATAGTTGTTTTGAGCATATGTGACACATGTTTCCAAAGGAGATAATAGGTTCACTAAACAATATAAGTTTTTCTTCCCACCACAAATGGTGACACATCACTTTCCATGTGCCCTGTTCTCAACTCTCAATATTTGCAAGTCCCAGGCTGTTAGGCTGTAGGCTCTCTCTACATAGCTAAACATGTGGCAGGTACATGGTTGAAATAATTCTCAGGGACACCTGTTCTTCATATAATGTGAGTCCTAGAGTGCGTAGAGTATTATGTACCCCATTCTGACAACAAAGTTTGCAAATTCATCCTAGAAAAAGTGCTACATACCTCATTGCTGAATATCACTAGGATCACCTTCAATGTGCTCCCTTTGGGAAGTTATGCACCGATGCCAGTGCGTAGTCCACCCTTGATAGCAATTTTGGAACTGTTTTCCTGGAATGGCCATCAAAGCTGTCCTCATATTACCCTTGATGTCCTGAACATCATCAAAATGTCTTCTTTTCAATATTTCCTTTATCTTTGGGTAAAGAAAGAAGTCACTGGGGCCAGATCAAGTGAGTCAAGAGGGTGTTCCAATACAGTTATTTGTTTACTGGCTAAAAGCTCCCTCACAGGCAGTGCCATGTGAGCTGGTGCATTGTTGTGATGCAAGAGCCATGAATTGTTGGTGAAAAGTTCAGGTCGTTTCCATCTAACTTTTTCACGCAGCCTTTTCAGCACTTCCAAGTAGTAAACTTGGTTAATTGTTTGTCCAATTGGTACAAATTCATAATGAATAATCCCTCTAATATCAAAAAAGGTTAGCAACATCCTTGGAACAAGTTCACAGACTTAATTGTCAGACCTCGTACATCTACTTTTCCTATCTCTCTGTCTTTTCCTACTAGGGCACTCAGAATTAATTCACCATTGCTGGCAAGAGAGTAAATTGTAGTAGAATTTGGGGCCAGTATGGAAAGACCTGGATCCAGAGTTAGTCAGCTGTGAGTTTGAATTCCAGGTTGGCTACTCCATTGCTACCTGTCTCAAATCACTTAGCTTAGCAAGCATCATTTTCCCTCTGCAAACCTGATTTAACAGTAACAGTCAATCCCTTTCTAACAGTTGTTAGGAGACTTACAAGAGACAACACATGAAAAAAGTTTATGATATATAAATATAGCAATTTATATACATCTAGTTCTCACTTTCAATTATTTTAAATAAAAGGAAATGTTTGATCCTTCATCTTTTTGATTTCTCACAGAATTTGTATTATCACCCTCTCTCTTTCTTGAAACTCTCTCTTCTCTAGATTTCTGTGACACAATATGCTCCTCGTTGCATTTTGTTTCTTTGATTTCTCCTCTTAGTCACATTCACAGGCTCATCCTTCTGTTGTGAACATTGATATTAAATGTTGAATTTGTGAAGGCTTGGCCTTAGGCAATTATAACTGTGCATTTTCTCCAGGCTAGCCCACCCATACCTACAAATCACCATTGCACAGATAACTTACACATGGGTGTCTCCACTCCAAATCTTTTTTCTGAACTATAAACATATATATCCAACTGCCCACTTGAAACTTCTTCTTACATTATTGAAGGCACCTAAAACTCAAAATAAACAAAAGGAATTTGTGATGTTCCTAATTAAATTTTGTATTCTTCTAGTGTTCAGGTGTCTACTAAGGCTCCCATAGACCCTAGTCGCCACCCAGAAATCTAAGTATTATGTTCTCCATTCCTCATATCCATTCCAGTGTGTTCTTATAAATATTAAATTATATAGCACTTAATATTCTTTAGCTACACCTAACTGAAAAATGTCAATTTACATTTATTTATTTTAAACACTTTTTTAAAATGTCAAATAATAGGAAGCCCCAGTATCAGACAGCTCCAGGGTTACTTAAGTCTGAGGTGATTCATCAAGAATCACTGTTTTATTTCACTTTTCTTTCTGCTGTCATTAGCACATCTGCCTTGCCCTCTATTTCTATTGTAGGTGCATGATTGCTGAAGCACATTTCAATTTCACATATAAATTCAACAATGCCTGTGGGACAAAAGGCCATCTCTTCTCAAGGCATGTCTTTTCAAGAGTTCAGAAATATTTCCCCTAAAGCCTCCCAGTGGCTCCTCCCTTACATACTATTTGCCTGAATTATGCTACATGTCCATGCCTAAATCAGTTACTGGCAAGGGAACTGCAACCAGCTTATCTTACCCTAAATCACAGAGGAGGAAAAATACCGGAACAAAATCCAGTCTTTCCTGGCAAAGGAGATGGTGCAAAATAGATAGTACTTGCATCATTAATTAAAAGTTTCTCAAAACTGCCAATTCTTTGTATCTTACTTCCAGACACTTGACATAGACATGATTGTTGCTCACCAAGAGATGGAGTTCTCTTGTCATGTGCTCTCTCTACCAGGGAGCCATGGTCTTTTGCCTGAATTGATAACCACACTCACAAGATATAGCAGGCTTCACTCTGCACACAATTTGCATAGCATTAAGATACAATAAAAGACAGGAAAAATACAGCATGTGTAGTAACAGCACAGGGATCATATCTCCACACAACTTCCAGTTTCACAACATTGCTCTACACTTGGCCTGAGTCTTTCCTGAGAGAAGATGCTGAGAGGGTGTGGACACCGTCCTCTCAGGAAAGCCATCAACTGCAACATCTTTAACATTGTATACATTGCAAAGCTCACAGCTCTGTTAGGAGTAAGTGACTATCTCGAATAGCCCAGTGCAGCTGCATCTCATCAAGTATTGGTTATTCTTTGAATCATCTTAGATTTAGATGCTTGGTTTAGAATTTAGCAAGCTCAGCAGAATACCATATACTTTTATACATTCTTGAGTTAGAATTGAAAGAAAGATACCATAATGCATCACATTTTTTGTTATCCATGAGGCTAGAGCAAGATTTCTCAACCTGTCCTGTGCATTGTAGAATAATTCGCAGCATCTCTGGTGTCCACCCACTAGATGCCAGAAACAACCATCTAGTGATAACAACTCAGACTGTTTTCAGCCATTGCATACTTCATCCTTGGGGTCAAACCACACTCGTTGAGAATTACTATGTCAGAGAGAAGGCTACAGATCAACTACAAGCTTCTTCATTCCAGCATAGTGCAGTTTCTACCTCCTTGAAGTAAAACATGGTACAAGTGAGTTGTTTTTTTTTTTTCTAGTGAAAGACGAGCAGGAGTTATATGGTCACTTCAATGAGGAATGCTTCAGAGTCAGTGTACAATCTAATCTTCTATTCTCCCTCTTCTGCCTAGGATTTGTGAAAGCACTTACAGTTGCCATGAGGTTTAAACAGCCTGAAAGACAATGCCTGGAGGACAGCTGCCCTGGGTAGTCACCTGGGCCCATGGAAGACATTGAATAAATGACAGATAAACCTTCGTTTTATTTTCTTATGTCCTGGAAATTTGGAGGTTGTCTGTTATTTCAGCATAAACCTATCTTAACTGGTACAACCCCTTACTTCAAAGTACCATAATCTTAAATTCAGAGAGCTACAATAGTCTCCAAATTGGTCTTTTCTAAATATAGTTGTTCTTCTCCAATCCAATATTTGGACTGCCCAATATGTACTTCTGAAAATGCAAATCTGATCATGCCATCCCTCAGATTACAACCCTGTACTGACCGCAATGACCTTCCTTTTTTCATTTTTTTAAGGGTAAAGTCCAAATTCCTAGTATAACTTACAAAGCTCTAGTCTTCTGCTTTGTCTCCAGACTCAATTTAGACGTTATTCTCTCTCAATCTACTTATCCAGACATAGTGATTTTCACTCCCTAGAAATTTTCAGACTCAGACCCTGGCTCCTTTACCCATTACCAAGCTTTGTATATACACAAGTATGCTTTTTTCCTGCTCTTTTATACATCTGGTTAACCCTAACCCTTTCTTCAGAGCTTGAATCAGTTGTCACTTCTTTAGAGAAGGACTCCTTGATCTTCCCAATTAAACTGAATTTTCCAATTGAATGGTCTGTCTCATAATACAATGTACCTCCTTCTGTAGCAAGTGTTCTGTTGTATTCTGACCTTGATACGTAAGAATACATCGTTAGGTCTGTGCTGTTCCCTGTATCATAAGGACCATGAAGGTCAGGAGCAATTTTTACTCATCATTGTTACCTGGAGGACCTGCTCCAAGGCACAGTAGTGACACATAGTAGATTCCCATCTCTATTTGATGATTAAATGCCTTTAAATAACTGATAGTTGACTGGTTAGAAAAATGTGTTCAAGACTTGATGTTTCATTAACCTTCCATATAGTTGCTAATTACCCAAATGAGATTGTTTTTAAAGTTATAAATCTGCCATATTGCTTGATTGTCTGAATGGATTTGTGGGCCTGTATACATTTAATGGAGCACTCACTTGAAATAATCTACTGGAACCATAAATTCCATTTATTTATAAGAACAAATAAAAGACAATCTTATTCCTATTTTACATAATGGTCTATTGAAGTAACGAATATAACAATTCTAGGCTAGTTGAATTATTAATAACCATTACATATAGCTGGAAAGCAGAGGTTAGAAATATATGCTATGTCCTTTATCTGTGCTCATTTGTTTTGCTTAAGAACAACACCTTTAAATTGTAAAATCACTTTCATTTCATCTCATCTCATCCTCGTAATAAGCCTTGTTAAGTTAGGACAGGAAATATGTCTCCATTGTACAAAAGAGTGACTATAGCACAGAGAATTTAAATAGTCAAATTCTATGTGAATAGAGTCAGAATATAGCTCAGTTTTCCTGGCTTCCTACCTTTGGATTATGTGATTAGTCAGGTACCTATGGATATTTGTGGTAGGAGAAATTGAGGTTGACAAAACAGGGGTAAGAAAGAGAAGCTGAAAATAAAGTCATAAAAACATTGAACTTCACATTATTTTCCATTTATTAAAACAAAGCTATAAAAATAGTATGTTTTTAATCTGCTTTGTTCATTTATTATGAAGATTAAGTTAAATAAGGCATGTAACTGTACTTCATAAACTTGAAAGAGCTCTACAAATACTGTGAATTGTTATCCATGACTTTGGGAAAGTGTATTTTGATAAGAATTAAACAGTGTTTTAACCTTTAAAAAAAAATAGTATGTTTAGTAAACTGACATCATAGTCCGATGGAAATAAAGCTACCCATGATTAATTGCCATTTAATAAGCATTCATTAAGTATTTGCTTAGCTAATAGTATTATTATTATCATTATAATAATTTAACAAAACTTCATTACAAGACACATTTTAAGATTATCTCTGCTGCTGTTCCGAATACTTTCTTATACAGTTATTTTGCATAGGGTATTTGAGAGAAGAGTGTAAAGGAATAATAAGAAAAGCTTCTCGTAGATAGCTGCACTGAAGCAAGCTGGCCAAGTCCTACTACTGTGTAGAAGAGACTCTGAGGTCTCACTCTCTTAGGGGAGAATCAGTCAGCTGAGACAGTAGCTTTCTAATTGCAGTTTTACAGTGGCTTGTGATATGCACACAAATAATGTGGGTTTCACTGTAGGGAAAAGTCAACTGGAGGTAAATAGAAATCTAATAAGGGACGCCCAATGCTGAGGCTGGATGACTGTACTATACTAATTTTCCCTTGGAGAATATGATGTAATATAACACAGTGGATATTTTTAAGTCATAGTGCCCTGAATTTGACATCTGGTGTTGCCATCTATGGCAGTATTCAGGCAAACCCCTCAGGTGTCAGAGCCCAGGGAGCTCATCTGTAAATGGGACAATAGGGCTGAGGCTGACGGAAATGATATCATGCATGCAAGGAGCTACCACTGTGCCTGGCACATATTCACTGTTACCATTACTACCACCCCATGTTCTGCAGTGGCCTCAGCAACTATGCTGAGTGAATCAGGTGACAACAAAGACGTCCTTCATTCTGGGTACGTTAGCCATCTGGGTGCTCCATCGTTGCCTATGCTGAAGCAATATATAGGAAACCACTTCATTCTCAGTGTAGGAGTCTGCTGGCTGTCATGAGAGGACGCTGCATGGAGCCAGGGTTGAGGAGAGGTGCTATGGGTGACTTAAAGGGCAAATAGGACTGTGCACACATGTTGTCTAGACTTCCCTTTGTGGTTGTTGTAGGCTTGTATTGCACAGAGATTTATTTTCCCATTTTGTCCCACCATTTACTTTTTATAACCTACTCATTTCTGTCCAACAACTCTTTCTCTCACCATAGACCATAGTCTCAGCAGACTTCCAACTATGTGAGCTACATGAAAGCAAGCCAAATATGCTAGTAGTTCTGAGTACATGTAGGATGAGTATAGAAGGTGTTTCTATCAAATAATGCCTAGTATTTTCAGGATACATTTTATACCTAAAGAAGTCAAATCTCTGAGGAAACATTACCTGTGAGTAGGAGAAATACTATTCCAATGTAGGCTAAATGGACAAACTGAATTACAGAAATATCCTACCCATTGACTGAGGTCACACCCAAAGACCTCGTATCCCAAGAAATCAATCAAGGAAGAGCAGAAGATAGGAAGTTATTAACTGTGCTCTCTCCTTGCATTGGGCCTTTTACCAGAATCTTCACATACTGAGTTCCATTTAATAAGCACCACAGCAATGTCACATAGGTCTTAGCATAATTTTTACAGTAAAGAAAACTGAGTATCAAACTGAGGATACTGGTTTAATTATTTAAACATGTATTAAAATTTTTGTTATTTATTTATTTATTATTAGTTTCAGGTATAAAAAACAACATAGTGATTAGACATTTACACACCTTGCAAAGTGATAACCCCAACAAGTCTACTACCCATCTGACACCCTACATAACTAACTATTATAATACCATGAACTACATTCCCTGTGCTGTACTTTGCACCCGGTGAATATATATATTCATTGACCATACATTAATTATACATATTAATATATATCAATTACATATATTAATTATAATTGAATGTATTATATATATTAATTATAGTTGACATTCAATATTATTTTATATTAGTTTCAGGTGTACAGAACAGAGGTTGCATAGTGATTAGGCATTTATATAATTTTTATTTTTATTTTATTTTATTATAATTATTTTTTTGCTTTCTGTGAAGCCATCTGGTCCAGGACTTTTGTTTGTTGGGAGTTTGTTGATTACTGATTCAATTTCACCAGCAGTAATCGGTCTGTTCGGATTTTCTATTTTTTCTTGATTCAGCCTTGAAAGATAGTATGCTTCTAGGAATTTATCTGTTTCTTTCAGATTGTGCAGTTTCTTGGCATAAGGTGGCTTACAGCATTTTCTTAATTTTTTTTTTTTTTGTATTTCTGTTATGTTGTTTGTCACTTCTCCCCTTTCGTTTCTGATTTTATTTATTTCCATTTATTTCCTCTCTTTTTTTCTTGATGAGTCTGGTTAAAGGTTTGTCAAGATTTTTATCCAACACACACACATACACACACACACACACACACACACACACACACACACACACACCCCAGCTGTTCGTTTCATTGATTTGTTTTTGTTGTTATTGTTGGGTTGTTTTTTTTTTGTCTCTATTTCATTGATTTTCACTCTGATCTTTATCATTTCCTTTGTTGTACTCACTGTGGGCTTATTTTGCTGTTCTTTTCCAGTTCCCTTATGTATAAAGACAGACTTTTGATTTGAGATTTTTCTTATTTCTTTAGGTAGGCCTGCATTGCTATGAATTTTCCTCTTAGGACTGTTTTCACTGTGTCCCATAGATTCTGGATCATTGTGTTTTCATTTTCATTTGTCTGAAGGTATCTTTTGATTTCTTCCTTGATCTCATTGTTGACCCGTTCATTATTTAGTAGCATGTTATTTAGTCTCCATGTGTTAGTGTATTTTTCAGTTTTTTTCTTGCATTTTTTTCTAGTTTCATAGCACTGTGGTCAGAGAAGACACTTGATATGATTTCAATCTTCTTAAATTTACTGAGACTTGTTTTGTGGCCTAATATATGGTCTATCTTGGAAAATGTTCCATGTGCACTTGAAAAGAATGTATATCCTGCTGCTTTAGGGTGAAATACTCTAAAAAATCAATTAAACCATCTGGTCTAGAGTGTCATTTAAGGCTGCTGTTTTTGTGTTGACTTTCTCTCTGGAGCATCTGCCCATTGGTGTCAGTGAGGTGTTAAAATCCCTCACTATGATTATGTTACTGTTGATCTCTGCATTTATGTCTGTTAATATTTGTTTTATATATTTAGGCACTCCTATGTTGGGTTCCTAGATGTTTAATAGGTTATTTCCTCTTGGTGGATTGATCCCTTTATGATTATGTAGTGTCATTCTTTGTCTTTTATTATAGTCTTCATTTTAAAGTCTATTTTACATAAGTATTGCTACCCCAGCTTTTTACTCATTTCCATTTGCATGAAATATCTATTTCCACCAATTTACTTTCAGGCTACATGTGTCTTTTGATCTGAGGTGGGTCTCTTGTAAACAGTATATGCCTGGGTCTTGTTTTCTTATCCACTCAGCTACCCTATGTCTTTTGATTGGAACATTTAAACCATTTACATTTAAAGTGATTATTGATAGGTACATAGTTATTGCCATTTTTATTGTTTATATTTTTTATCTTCTTTAGTTAGTTTGTTTATTTTCTCCTTTTTACTGCTCAAGAAGTCCTTTTAACATTTCCTGTAATACTGGATTGGTGGTAATGAATTCCTTTAGCTTTTTCTTATCTGGGACTGCTTTATTTCTTTTTCAGTTTTCAATGATAGCCTTGCTGGGTAGAGTAGTCTTGGTTGTAGGCACTTGTTTCTCATCACTTTGAATATTTCCTGCCACTGCCTTCTGGTCTGCAAATTTTCTGCTGAGAAATTAGCTGATAGTCTTATGGGAGTTCCCTTGTAAGTAACTAGTTTTCTTTCTCTTGCTACTTTTAGGATTCTATCTTTGTCTTTAATTTTTGCTATTTAAATTATGATGTGTCTTGGTGTGGGCTTGTTTGGGCTCATCTTTTTTGGGACTCTCTGTTCTTCCTGGGCTTGTACCGTGTTCCCCTGAAAATAAGACCTAGCTGGACAATCAGCTCTAATGCATCTTTTGGAGCGAAAATTAATAGAAGACCCAGTCTTATTTTACTAGAAGATCGGGTCTTATATTACATAAGTAGTCTTATATTAATTTATGATCCAAAAGACGCATTAGAGCTGATTGTCTGGCAAGGTCTTACTTTCAGGGAAACATGGGATGTCTAGTTTCTTCACCAGCTTAGGGATGTTTTTAGTTATTATTTCTCCAAATAGGTCTTGATTCCTTCCTCCCTCTCTTCTCCTTCTGACATGTCTATGATGTGAATGTTTTTATGCCTGGTATTTTTCCACAGGTCCCTTAAACTTCTTTTATTATTATTATTACTATTATTATTATTAATTTCTTTTCATTATTCTGGTTGGGTGTTGTCAGCCACTTTGTCTTCCTCTGCTTCATTTTATCTGCTGTTGATTTATTCTAGTGTATTCTTCATTTATGACTGGTTTTTTTTATGGTTTCCATGTCCTTCTTTATGCTTACTATCTATTGAAATTCTCACTAAATTATTTAAGCATTCTCATAACTAGTGTTTTAAACTCTGTCTCTGGTAGGTTGGTTGCCTCCTTTTCATTTATTTCTATTTCTGGAGATTTCCCTTGTTCTTTTATTTGGGATGTGTTTCTTTGTTTCCTCATTCTGGCCACCTCTCTGTGTTTGCTTCTGTGTATTAGGTAGATCTCCTATGTCTCTCAGTCTTTGCTGGTGGCCTTATATATTATGTGACCTATGTGGTCCAATGTTGCAATCTCCCTGATCTACTGTGTGTATGTTCCAGGAGTGTCACTTGAATGTGTTGTGTGTGTTCTCCTGTTGTAGCTGAGCCCTGATTGCTTTTGGTGCATCAGTGGGTGTGTTTGACCCACAGGCTGACGGACTGTGAGGAGTAACTACATCCACAGAGTATGAGCTGCTGTGTAAGCGCTGACCCCTAGAGGGAGACTTGCCTCCATGGGCTCTTGTGCCTGTTGAGACCACCCTTTGGGTATGCCAATTTGGGGGTTAATCACATAGTACTCAAGAGTGGTCTGAGGCTGGCTACTTGGTGTGTTGTTTCTGGTGTTTCTGGGGAGGGGCTCCCATACAGGCCAATTTCAGCCTTGACTGTGAATGACCCATGGCTACCTGATAGGAGCTACCAAACTATGTGTGTTTGGTTGCTGCCTGTGCTGGACCTGGAGGCATGTGGGGGTGAACTCACTGTGAATCAAGGCTGGCTACCATTAGTATTGTGCCTGGGGCAGCTTAGCAAAAGGCCTCGGGCTCCAAAGGCCTACGGCTACCTGTCAGTTTCCTATAGTCTTAGGTTTTGAAAAAGTGTCCTTAGGTGCATGAACTAGGCTGGTTGAGAGTGCTCTTGGTAATGCAGCACTAATTGGGTGGGGTGGTATACCAGGGAGTCATGGAGGTGTGGCTGGTGGTTTTCACAAGGTTAATGCAAATTCAGTTTTTGCACCAGTGCCTGGCCTGTGACCACTTTGCAAAAACATCCTGAGTACACCACAGCCAGCCACCACTTGCCTCTGGCCTGAAGATCCCCAAGAGCTGCCCAAAAGAAACTGTGGCACAAGTCGTGGGTCATTGCCTACCACCAAAAGTGTCTGAGGCAACCCTGGGTTGTCTGCTGCTGTAAAAGGCTTTTATGGCTTGTAAGGCAGGGTCAGCCACTTAGTATCTGAGAGTGCCACAGAGGATGCTGTGCAGGGTGGGAACCAAGGGCATCACCAAGGTGGTGTGCATACATGGATTTTACCAGCCCGATGCAGTCTCAGAATTTGCCTTTTGGGGGAAGATTCAACATAGAAAAAATGGCGGCTTCATGTAGACTACACACGACGCCAGCTCCACACTGGGGCAATGACTGCTATCCCTCCAGCCCTCTCCATGAAGTCGCACAACTCAGTCTTTCCCTGTATGTCTCTGGGGTCCCTTGAGTTCCTGCACCTTCATCAGAGCCCAGGTGAGTCTTTGCAAGTGAGTGAGTCTGTGTGCAGTCCCTTTAAGTGATCATCTGGGTTTCCAGCCACCTTCTGTCTCACTGGGATGGGGAGACAGAGTCTTCACTGATTTTCACTACCAAATGTGGGATCTCCTCTTCCTGGCACAGAATTCCTGTTCTGGGGAGCCTGATGTTGTACTGGGACCACTCCCTCTACTGGGGGCACCTCTGCCACCAAGGTTTACCTCCCAGTGTTCAACTTCTCTCTGTGGGTTTGGGATCAGCCTGTTTTATATCTCTGCCCCTTCTACCAGTCTCAATGTGGCTCTTCTTTAGATCCTTATAGGGGTTCTGTTCAGCTAGTCTTCAGGTGATTCTTGAAGTTGATTGTTCTATAACTTATTTGTAATTTTGGTGTGATCCTGGGATGCAGAAGGCATACCATTTATCTAACTCATCATCTTGGACCAAATCCTTGAAAAACAAATGTCTTATGTTTTTTAATGTAATCATTTAAGAAATGATGAAGTTTAGTTCTAATCTCAACTTCCTATTTAGTGTGTATAACATAAGTTTGTTTTGTTTTGTTTTGATAGTTAAATAAAACATACATATTAAGGTTTGATTGTAGTTCAACAAATTAGAGTATTAAATTTAAAATTGTCATATTTGTTTGATTTCAAGTCACCTAAGGATAATACTCTTTTTTTGCATGAAAATGGACTTAGCTACAATCTAGTCCAGACTTCCACTCACAGAAATTCCTCCCACAATATCCTAAAATGTCGCATTCAAGCACTGCTTGATCACTTCTAGTGACTGGAAGCATATCACTCACAGAGATAGTCTGGAGTGTTTTCATTTGTTGACTCATTGGTTGTAGTCCTGTCTTTTTTATCTGAACTTATGTAATGATTTCCTCTTTTAACACATGGTAGAAAAAAGAATAAGAATTCTTTACTTTATTTCAGTGAATGTATAGGTTGACAAAATTGACAGTTTTCTAACTTACATAATAGTATTGCCTGCTTAATCTGAGAATGATATTCAGTAGGAGAGGCCTGCGATGTGGAAAGAGAGGAAAGTTTGAGGATGAAAGGCCACCAAAGCAGCAAAGAAGAGGAGACCCATGAGCTATATCTTTAAATTTCTGACATTTTGGTTATTGCTTTTTCTGATTTCAAAACAATCCCCTTATTTTCTTTTGTTCTATTTCCTAAAGTCCTCTTTTCATTATTTTACTGAATTTGAATTGAATTCCCAATGGAAAATAGTCTTTTGCACACAATGGAGCTGGGTGCTGAAGCAGGAGGAAGGTAAACTTAGGAGACAATAAGCAAGGCTACCTAACTAAGGAGACTGGGACACAGCATTTCCTTGACTTCCTGTTAGTATTGAGAAAGAACAGAATCTGAAAAAAATATATATTGACTATCCAAACCAGCTCCAGAAACATCCTTAGAGAAATTCCTCCCAATACAGCAAGAATTAAAACTTAAACAGAAAAAAACCTAGCAAAAGCAGCAGTTATCCTCAGAAGAATGCCAGACCACAGCCACAAATCAAAGAGCAATATTAGAAAATGCTACATTAATGAGAAAGAAACTTTGCAAGACAGTAGAAGGGAGCCAAGGAATCATGAGGTGTTCTTTCTGTGGGACACACAAGCCAGGTGTGTGTGCTTTGAAAACTTCACAAGAGATTAACAAGAAATTACAGCATGCAGAACAACCACTTGGGAAGAGGGAAGGGCTGAAGTAAACAGCAGAAGCACTTGGAGCAGGGTCTTGGCTGTAACCGCACCACAGCCTGACTCTAGGAGCAGCTCCCTTCTTCTGCAGTAACATGGTAACAAATGCAGTTTCCTGTTTCGTGTCTGTGGAGGGTTTCTGCTGTTATTACTCCAATATATGTTGCCCCTGGTGCCCTTGGTGGGCACTGTTTACATCAGACATGCAACAGCCCCACCAAGCCAGAAGCTAGAACTGCAGAAATGAATACTTCAAAAATGAACATAAACTAGGCATTTTAACCATAGTCTTATGCCTTTTTTCATCCCAACTCCTCCTATCATCCCCCCTCCCCCACCCCACACACTTTTTGAGCAGTATTGGAGTGGCATGAGCATTTTCAGTATCCAACTAAAGAAAAGTTAGGTCAGAAACACATTTAGCTTGGTATGCTTATAATTGTTCAACTGTCACTTTAGTATATAATATACAAACGATTTCTAGGAATATTCCAACCACTAACCATGTCAAATTAATTGGCATCATGACAAAAAGGCACAAGGTTAAAGGTGTGACACAAAATGGATGTGTTATTTAGTGACAGAAAGGATGTATGTAGCTAAGTGGATATAAGTTTTGATAAGAGAGGAGCTGGAAGTTAGTCTAGGGAAACTCTTCCAATCTCATAGTTCATACGAAAGATAAGCTCGATATACTTTCCTCTAATCTTGAAAGCAAACCTCGCAACTAAAGTAAACTTTTATAAACTATCAAAAAATAAGAATAAATAACTTGGATAAAGTTGCTAGAGGAAATATTGAATACATAATATATATGTAGTAATATATATTACATATATATTATAATATATATGTAATATATGATATTAAATATATATACACATATATAACAAAATTGATGTCATACAACAGGAAATCTAAGTATTTGCAGCCAAAAATGTAGAAAAAGGGTATTATGCAGATATGTCAGTTAGTTAATAAAAACAACATGTTCTTTCTTTTTCTAGATTTCATCATTTATATGCTATTTGTGCATTTTTAGTAATTTGTATCATGTTTGGATATTTTATCATTAATATTCAAAGCCAATTTTGTATTTGGAGTTTTGTGTTCTTTTTCTTAGAAAGCACACCCCAAATTACTAAGCTCCTGGCTCCACACAACCTACCTCTACCTTTGCTTCTTTCATTGTACTTACTATGCTGTATCATTTTTTATTTGGTTGCATGTCTCTGTTGCCTCTTGGCTGGCGAGGACTAAATCTCATTATCCTTAATATCCCCAGAATCTAATGAAATAAGACCTAGCAGTTGTTCAATATATTTTTGTTGATTGAAAACCTAATTGATGGCTATTGCAAAGAAAGTGGAGAGTGATGATATTATGCTTCCGATAAAGGCAACACTAAGACCTGACGTGGTGTCAAAAGTTGAAGGGAGTTCAGGGCATAATGCAGGGTGTTGAATAATAGGTGTGACGATGAGGAAGGTCTGTATTATGGTTTATTAAGTGTGCTACAAGATCATATATAAAAAATGTACACACCATAATTAAAATACTCTATTGCTAAAAAAAATGCTGCCATCTGAACCTTCAAAAAAATATTTATCTTATGGAAAAGAGTACTAGGGATGTATTTGGAAACAAACGGTTAGAAGTATCTGAGGCATAAAATCAATACCTTTATTTCTCTGGAAGATGGAGATAAATGTCTTGTTGGAATTAAATGTGATTGCACGTAAAGCATTTAGCTTGATATCATTCACATAGGAGGTGTTCAATAAACACTATTTTGCCCCTCCCCACTAATTTCCTTTGAAAACATAAGTTTAGGCACAAAAACTAGACAGTAATAGAAACCAACACATACATAGGATGGTTTGGAGTTTAAGCCCTATTTCAGGTGCAGTGAACAAAAGTGAAAATAATACCTTATCCTCATATGAGGGGGTTGGGTTAGGAACTTATTGCACTAGACTAAAGTAGGCAGAATGTGAGAAGAGAAGAAAGGAGAGAAGCCAGGACCCAAAATCTCCTTCATTTTCAAAGTGAGTTGGCTGCTCCTCCCTCTTCAGGGTCCTTCATATCCACCCAGGGACAAGGTGAGTGTTTGGCTCTGTCTCCCAGAGGTCGTTTTCCAAAGGGACTCTTTAAGGAGTAATCTTTAATTGTAGTGTGCCTTAATGGATTTTTGTATTTAGTCAGGCACATCCTCTTACCCATAATGCCCACCCTTTTGACTGTGGAAGCTCACCCACTTACACACATTATGGCAATTTTCCATTCACTGGAAATCTCCCCTAGGCATCTATGTAGGAACCTCTTTGTTTGATGATATTGACATGTTAATAGGCATAACTCTGGGTTTTCTGCAGCACAGACTACCGAAAGCTGAAGAAAACTTGAGAGATGCTGGGGGGCACATCCCATATTCCAAGGCCCATGGGTGAATGCCAAGTGGAAAACAGAAAGATTCAGAACAGTAATTAAAAAGTTTTGAACACAAAGTTTGATACAAGCGAGAATTTGAGGAGACCAGTTGTTTTGAGTAAGTGGTTGGAACTGTGGAAGAGGAACTGGCTCATACCAACGTCCTCCAAGGACTCTGCGCGTCTATAATTAGGAGTTTGCTCATGTTTACATTTACACTGGGGCCGAAGCTCATTCATTAATGTGGTTAATGATGAATCACCATTTATTCTTAAGCAAGGAACTTTGGGGTATAAGTCAGGCACAGCCATTAATACTGAGGAGCTTACAGTCACATAAGGGACACACATTAATAGATGATGGATATAATCAGGGTCACAGCTGGAACAAACGAAGGGCTATGACAGTTCTTATGAGAGCCAGGCCAATTTGGGCCACAGTAGTTCAGAGAATGTGTCAGGGGGAGAGGCAATCCAGACTACATAACGGTTATATACGTATGAAAGAGGTGGCGGGGGCGGGGGGGAGGGAAGAGCGGGAGAGAGGGAGAAAGAAATAAATCAAAATGGAGGGGTGGACATTTATCTATGTTTTGCAACAATAGACTGGCCCATTTTCCCTTTATGTCTCTCTAGCTTACATTGTGTTCCAAGGAAGATGTTGTTGATGTGAAACTCTTTCCCAGAGGGTGTAGTTTGGTTGAGAAAGTGTGGATCCTCATAGTCAACAGCTATTTTCAAACATGGGAAATTCGGCACAATGTTTGTGCTGAGGTTACGTTTCATACTGCCTTATATGGAACCAGATTAAAGGTGTTTTGAAATACCTTTCATAAAGAAAGAGATTAAATGGAGGACTTCCTCAGAAGACCAACAATCTCCCATGTTCCAAGCCACCTAAAGCCCTGGTGCAGGTAAAATAAGGTCCTACTTTTTTTTTCTTCAGAAGTCTATTTAGCTCCAAAGGGTAAGTCTTATATGGAACCAAAGGGTAAGTCTTATATGGAACCAAAGGGTAAGTCTTATACGGCACACCAAGAAAATGGATAGCAGTAAACTTACTGACATGCATATTTCTTAGGCTGCCTCCACTTGGGGATAAACAGGGTCAAAAATGATACCAAGACAGAACTTAGTCTCTACCTACATTCACGCTGCAACATCTGAAGCACCTTTGGTTTCAGAATTCCCCAAAGGATATCAGATGTGTGCTTGTAACTGCTGTTCTCTCCTCATGCATTCCTCAGATTTTGCCTCTTTTGTTCTGGCTGTCACCCTCATGTCACCCACTGCATCCTTCCTCCAACCATTGAATTGATACTCAAATGACTGGTGTCATCTGGTCTGTCACTATTGCATGATTCAGGTTTCTGGTACCACTTATGCCCACATGCTGCAAAATCCTCCATTTGTGGGAAAAAGTTGTCATCTCACTTAGGGTATCATATTGCTTTACCTACAACACAATCATGTGTCTTCAGAGCTTTATAAAGTGCTACAACAAAAGGCCTTCTCACTTTCCACATAGCTTTGTCATGTTCTTCTCAGTATAGTTCTCTGGTAGAGGTCTGTACAAGCTGGGAGAAATATCAATCTGGTTGACAAACAACATTTTGTACATTAAGTTTCCCCACTGAATCAGACCCACACTAAAGTCTAACTTCCCATTGGCTGGGTTTTTATCTAACTCTCACTTCTCACTGGCTGGGTTTTTATCTTTTTTTTTCTTTCCAGGAGTAGTATTTTTCTTTCCAGCAAATAGATCTCTAATGGTTTGCCCAGTTCTTTTTAAGCATGCTAAAATTCCAGAATTTGTGATATGGGCACAGCTTAGAATAACCGTTTGGAATTAATATGTTAGGATGAACTTTCTTTTTGTAACTTGCCCCACAATAAATACTCTTTGGTGCTAGGCAAAGGAAAAGATACTGTTGATTTACCTAATCCATAGGTTAGAAATATAAAACTAATTAGTCAATAATTCTGAAATATAGAATGAATAATGAGAGGCACCAGGCTCTTGTTGGTTCATTTGCTAGGAGCTCTAGAGCTCTTATGGGAATTCTACCATGGAAACTGGGAGCGAAGGAAGGGAAAGCTAACATTTAGAGTTGTATAGTGTTTCAAGTAAATTAAGACATTCAAGGTCTGACAATTAAGTTTTCGAACTCGTTGCTAACCTTTTCTGGTATTAGAGGGATTATTCATTATGATTTTGTACCAACTGGACAAATAGTTAACCGAGTTTACCATTTGGAAGTGCTGAAAAGGCTGCATGATAAAGTTAGATGACTTGAACTTTTCACAAACTCTTACACATGGCTCTTACATCCCTACAATGCACCAGCTCACATGGCACTGTCTGTGAGGGAGTTTTTAGCCAGCAAACGAATAACTGTATTGGAACACCCTCCCTACTCTCCTGATCTGGCCCCCAATGACTTCTTTCTTTACCAAAGATAAAGGAAATACTGAAAGGAAGACATTTTGATAACACTCAGGACATAAAGCGTAATAGGATGACAGCTTTGATGGCCATTCCAGAAAAATAGTTCCAAAATTGCTTTGAAGGGTTGACTAGACACTGGCATCAGGTGCATAGCCTCCCAAGGGGCATACTTCAAAGGTGACCATAGTGATATTCAGCATGAGGTATGTTGCACTTTTTCTAGGATGAGTTTGCCAACTTATGTGTCTGAGCTCATGTATAGGCATGCCTTAGGTGAATTTGGATTTAGACCACCACAATGAAGCTAATATCACAATAAAGTCAGTCACACATACTTTTAGGATTCCCAGTATATATAAAAGCTATGGTTACACTATACTATAATTTAAGTGTGCAATAATGTTATGTCAAAAATGAAATATACATATTGTAATTAAAAATACATTATTGCTACAAAATGCTAACTATCATCTGAACCTTTAGCAAAACATAATCTTTTTGTTGATGGAGAGTTTTTTTCTCAGTGATGATCTAAACACAATACTTGTGAAGTGCAATCAAGTAAAATGCAAAAAAAAAAAAAAAAAGAGGTATACCTATATGATGCATTTTTCATGTATGAGGAAACTTAAGTTCACAGCCTTGAGAAGATATCCCAGGTATAAATCTATGCCTATCTTATTCTAAAGGCTTCCCCCTTCCTTTTCCCACTGTACTACACAGTTCCATCTTTTAAATTTCCTCAAAAGAAATCCCAGAGTTTTAAGAACATCAAAAAAAATTTTAGATATGAAACCACAAAAATAATTAACCACAAAAATAAAATTTAAGGACTAACAGGGAAGTATATTTTATAGCCCAGTATTTAAAAACCCTACACTGCTGTCTGAAGACATCTTCTAAGTCTGTGTCTAGTGAATTTAAGCCAGACAGTTTGGCTCCAGAATCTGTATCAATAAATGTGAAGAATATAGAAGAACAGATCTTGGCAATAGTAGATCTATTAATTTGCGTATCAGGACCTCTCCTCTTTTGAATAAAGAACAATGAATGGTAAACCCCGAAGAATTAGTGAGGGGATCCCAAGAGTGAATACGGGGACTTTTGGGCATCTTTGTAATCATGGTTTATGTGATTTGGCACATGCCGACTTTTCTTATTTCTTGGGTAGATCATTGCACATAACCCAATCACGACAGCTGTGAGCTACCTGTGAGCAGGCATGATGGACAGGGTGTTATCTTGTAACTCGTCTGTGTATCATCAGAAGATTAGGAGAGAAAAGCAAATCAACCTGACTTCATTGATTGGAAAGAACTTCGACTTGGGATTCAGAAAGATCTGGTTTCAGGTCTTAGGTTCCTCCTTATTTGCTATTTAATCTTGAGCAAGTTGTTTAATCTTTTTTCATGCTAGTTTCATCCAGGGTAATATGAGGCACACCTCTTTCATGATGTCGGTTTAAATAATATAATAAAGCTGTACAGGAAGTTTTTGGGGAAAGCGTTTAGCGTTAACACCATGGGAGGAGTAAATGAAGCAGGACTGAATAGAGAGACAAACAGAACTATGCTGCAGGTGCAATGAAGTCAACTTGATTGGCTTTTATCTCCTATTTTCTCAGGAGCTTTGAATCTGAGATGCTTTTCAGAGATGACTTAAATTGGATCAAGGAAACCTGGGCTTTATAGTCACTTCTTGGCCAGTGATTAGATGCAGGCTGCTCCCAGGAAGCAGATATGGTGCTGGGCAGGACAACTTTCTTCAAATAAATGCAATTCCTAGACAGGGCTAACAGCTGAGGGCAACAAGGAAAAATTCCTCGGTGGTGTGGCACAGCATGCTCCATAGTGGGCTTCCCCAGTGCAAATACTAAATGCCGTCTTCATATCTGCGTTCCCTTCAGCTAGCACAGTGACTATTACAGAGATATGCAATGCATGCTTTTGTAAACACACCTTGTTGAAACACCCCTGGTTTGTTAGTAATAGGTACAATATACACTAAAAGTACTTGTTTTATGTTCCTAATTACTACACCTTTAATTAAGAAAAAATATTTGCCACTTAGAATGCACCTGGTTCTTTTTTCAGTAGTTAGAATGAGAGTACATAAAGCAGGAAAAAACTCCTGCTGTTGTAGATAAACAAAAACTAAAAATATTTATATATATATATATATATATATATATATACACATTATATAATCATTATATATATTAAAACTCTTGCTGTTGTAGATAAACAAAAACTAAAAATAATTATATGTACATTTACATATATATATATATATATATATATATATATATATATATATATATATATGGGGACAGAGCCCCAGAAAATAGTTTACAGGCTCTCGGCCTCATGTGGAAAGGTGCTGGCTCGGGTAGTAGATGGCCGTCAGCTGTGGCTGATTGGCCATCAGCTGTAGGCAGTTAGCCAATTAGCCGCTAATACAACTGCTGCGGCTGCTGCGGCTACGGAGGACAGCCGAGGAGAGTAAAGGAGCAGAGTCGAGGAGAGTGGAGAGTCGTCGGTCGGTTGGCAGAAAAACGGACAGCAGTTCGCACGTCCGGTGAACCCAGCCTCCAGTGAGACCATAGTGGTATGACTCCCCTACCTATGGCTCCGTGGGTGTTCCTTTTTGGCCTCACCATATCCTGCATTCTTGTGCGGGGAGCGGGAGCAGAGACCCCGCAGGCCTCCCTGCACGACATATATATACTATACACTAATATATAACTATATATAATATATATATTATACACTAATTATACAATCATTATATATTATATAATATATAATATATATAATGATGTGGGGACAGAGCCCCAGAGAGTAGTTTACAGGCTCTCGGCCTCACGTGAAGGGGTACTGGCTCGGTTGGTGAATGGCCGTCGGCTGTGGCCGGTTAGCCAATTGGCTGCTGGTATAACTGCTGCGACTACGGAGGACTGCCGAGGATTGCCGAGGAGTCGAGCAGAGCCGAGCAGAGCCGAAGAGAGCGGAAGAGGAGGGCCAGAGAGAGGAACAGAGGAGAGAGTGGAGAAGAGTCGTCGGTCGGTCAGTCGGTTGGCGGAAAGGCGGACGGCAGGTCGCGTGTCCGGTGGGCCCAGCCTCCAGTGAGACCGTGGTGGTATGACTCCCCTGCCTATGGCTCCGTGGGTGGGTGTTCCTTTTCGGCCTCACCATATCCTGCGATCTTGTGTGGGGAGCGGGAGCAGAGACCCCGCAGGCAGCCCCGCCTGAAAGATGAGAAGGCCTGAAAGGCTCGGCGAGAAGGCCTCCGCGCACAACAAATGGCACAGCGAGCAGGGTCTCCCGTACGACAAATGATTATATGTTATACATTATATAGTATATATAATGAGGTATGTGGCAATTAAGTATGAGGTATGTACAATATATAATATATACTATATAATTATTTTATAATTTTTATGAAAAATAATTATATATACCATATAACATATATATTATATACTATATGTTTTATATAGCATATGTAATATATATGTATAATGTATAATTATTTTTATCACTCTCTAACTATATATATGTGTGTGTGTATGTATATATAATTTGTTAGAAAGTGATATGTTCAATGAAGAAAAGAAACTGTAGAGATGAGTAAAGAGTATCAGGGTTGTGGGAGTGGGACATGGTATTGTGTTGCAGTTTTGAATAGATTGGTAAAGGTGAGACTTGTTGAGAAGGTAGTATTTGATAAAAAACCTGGAAAAGGTGTAAAGGATAGCCACTTCAGAGGAAGAAACAACCAATGCAAAATCATGAGGGAGGATTGTACTAGTTTGTTGAAAAGCACCAAAGAGCCAAGTGTGGTAGAAACAGCTAGTGAGGGAAGGGTAGTGGAATGAAGGTTGAGATTGGAGATACAATGGGAAGCTATCTCATGTAGGACCTGGTGGGCATTAGGACTTTACTCTGGGCATGGGTTTTACTCTGCATAACTGAGTGGCTTTAAGAGAAACCACTCACTGAATGCTCACATTATGCTGTGTACTGTGATAACCACAATGTCCGTGTTTATTTGTTTTTGAATTCTCACAAGAATCCTGCCTATAAGATAGTATTGTTTATATCCCTATTTAATTAATGAGCACTTTTGTACTTTTTAAATTTGTTTATTTTTCAACTACAGTAGACATTGAATATTATTTGATATTAGTTTCAGGTGTATAGCATAGTGGTTAGACATTTACATAATTTACAAAGTGATCCCACCAATAAGTTTAGTACCTACCTGACACCATAGATAGTTATTACAATATTATTGACTATATTCCCTAACTGTACTTCACATTCCCATGACTACTTTGTAACTACTAATTTGTACTTCTTAATACCTTCACCTTTATTACGCAACCTCTCAAATGCCTTTTCATCTGGCAACCATCAGCAGTTTGTTCTCTGTATCTATGAGTCTGTTTCTATTTTGTTTGTTTGCTTATTTTATTCTCTAAATGCCACATATAAGTGAAATCATATGGTATTTATATCTTTCTGTCTGACTTATTTCACTTAATATAATAACTTCTAGGTCCATCCATGTTGTTGCAAAAGGTACAATTTTATTCTTTTTTATGGCTGAGTAATATTCCATTGTATATATGTATCACATCTTTACTCAACCATCTATTGGTGGGTACTTAGGTTGCTTCCATATCTTGGCTATTGTAAATGCTGTGATGAACATAGGGGTGAGTGTATCTTTTTGAGTTGGTGTTTTGGAATTTTTGGATAAATACCCAGAAGTGGAATTGCTGGGTCATAAAATAGTTCTATTTTTAACTTTTTGAGGAACCTCCATACTGTTTTCCACAGTGACTACCCTAATTTGCAGTCCTAACAACAGTGCACAAGGGTTCCCTTTTCTGCACATTCTCACCAACATTCATTTGTTGATTTACTGATGAGAGCCATTTGTTCTTAAAGAAGTTGACTAACTCACCCAAGGTCATATAGATGGTACATTATAAGAACTATTATCTAGGCTGTCTGACCTCTGTATATTTAATCATAGCATTATCCTGAGTTTCAATTGGAAGACTTCCACTTGATTTTGCCGCATCAAAGTATGTGAAAATACCTGGAAACAATTCAAACTGCCACTGTCATCAAAGGATTCATTGTAAAAAGTCTTAACACTTTCTCAACTACTAGAAAGCATATTTATATTTAACTGAGAAAATCTGGTCAGTCATTATTTTTCCATGTTATCACCATCCAACAAACTTTGTTGTGCTTCCATGTTGCAAGTTGATTTCTCTAGAAAGGCCTTTGAGAATCATCTCTGTGAAAGGGAAGGGGAAGAAACAATAGTGAGTGGAGAAGTTAGCGTGATACAGGCACAATGACAGCCTTGGCTGATCTCACAAGAAGTTCAGGAACTCGAACCCTCGTTTGAGTTGAGCAAGATGGCCAAGGCTTTATTCTCTTGCATTAATTCATCACTGGTTGGGAGCCTTTGAAGGGGGAGCTAGAGTACAAAGCCTTACAGTGTCCACCACAATCTACTATGTTCATAAATCTGTCCCTGATTACCTGAATTGTCCTAGTTGCTACAAGAGAAGTATAAACAGATCTCTAAGTGTGGTCTTGCTGATGTGGAAGAAGTAACTTTATTTTCATGGAAAAAGAGGCAATGGCTATATATATATATATATATATACATACTGACATTTTCCCTATATTTGGTATGCAGAAACACAACTGGTATGGATCTACAAATTTAAAGCTATTGAGATTTTTACTACTATGTACTGTTGCTATAAATTTTTAATAATAAAATAATCCATAAATAATTCTTTTGTGAAGTCACATATATTGGAGTGGGTTTTTTGTTTTGTTCTGTTTCTTTTTATTTTTTCTTTCTTTTTTAAGAGAGAAACACAGATGAGGAGAAGTGGCATAAGAAAATATAAGATTTTCTTTTTCTTATTTTTTTCCAATTTTTCTTCCTTATTCATGCTCATTCCTCCTTCCCCTTTGATGGTTGCTAAGGTTCTACTTAATCATTTGCTGCTAGGAGGGCAAGATTTGCAGTGTCAATGACACTGAGCTCCTACTGACAGATGAATGATGGTAAGATGTTACTGGTGTATTTGTCAACTTTGATGACCAAAAATAGACCCCATCTTAGAGTCATTTACACCTCCAGAATTTTCTTTCTTTTTCTCCTGAAGAGCCAAGATGCATATATTTTGCATTATGTGGGCTTATTTTTTAATGCCCACAGGTAAGCCAATCTCAAAGCACAAGGAGTGAAATTTCTCTGCTTTCCACAGTTTGTAAGAAAATAATTCAGAATGTGCCTCACCATTATTTTGTCTATCTCTTCATCTGGGAAAGTCACAAACAGAATCTCCACTTAGTTTATAATAAAAGAAAGCAACAATTTTACCCATAAATTATCGTATTAGTATGGATGATCATATACACCTGAAAATTAGGGTGCTCTTTTGCATACTTCATTTCCTGAGAAAGCAGTGACTTATAGTATCTTTATATAAACTTTTTGTGATTTTTATCCATGTTTAGGAAAATTCAGCATACATATTTCCAGGATACTGATATGTGATAAATCCCCGTCACCGATACTATTATACAACCTTCCTTGTCTCAGAACTGCATATTTGAATGTACTACAGGATGTCGCCTCTAAATTATCTAATGTTCATGAATAAGCCTAACTCTTACCTGTATAAAGGACTTGGAAACTACTCTTCTGGTAGTGGTCATTGACATATTGACCTCTAGGATATTTTAAAACAAGAACATTCAAGTTAACTTTTACAACACTATTTAATACCATAGAATGCAACATGGCATCTCCAAACTCTGAAATTGTTAGGAATAATGGCTGCTAGAACCTTATCACCGAACCATAGAATCAAAGAATGTACTCAGCTAAAACACATTGATTAGAAAGTTACTTACTGATGTCCTTGACAGTGTCAGATTTTGGGAAGCAGAGGAAACGCTAAGGGAAATAAAATATCTAGATGATTCACAGCTAACTAGGAAGAATTATCTGGATATATAGAGGTAATAGGTATTGCTAATACATTGGGAAGAGTTTTGCTTGTTATGCTTGCCCATTAATTGAAGCATTTATTAATTTATTCAATAAAAGCATTTATGGAATGCCCAATGGACTCCAGGAATTAAGAATACAGATATTAAAAACTCAGACACTGTCTCAGCTATAGAAATTTAAAGAAAAAGAAACAAATCTGTAATGTAATATAATAAAGGCACCTCTCGAAGTACACTTAGAGAAGTATGGAAAGACATGGTCTGGAAACCAAGCCCATATGGAAGATCTTTTATCAGAAATCCCATGTGACTTCAGACTTGAGGAATGAGTATGAATAAGCAAGGAGTCCCAGAAACTCATCTGTGGGGTGGTGGTGGTGGTGGATTGGGGTTGCATTTGGAGAGATGCAACACAAGCAGAGCCACCAGGTGGCTGGAGTAAATTCAAGATGGTGGGAATAGAAGTAATGAGGATGAAACTAGTGAAAGGAGATTTGGAGGAGGAAGGCAACAGAGATTATTATTATAACCATATAATATAAGAGAAAAGAAGTGGGCTCTTCAGAATCTGTGAGACCTTTGGGAAGAATGTCATTTCATTTCTATGACATTCTGGTGGTAGACAAAGCCACCAGACTCTCCATTCTACACATTTGTAAGAAGAGACACAGATGCTTAAGACCTACAGGTTGGAACAGATCTTTTCCTTTATCTATTGCTGCTTTTGCCATTTTCTCCCTCTGAGATAATATTGCTCCCATTTCTATGTGAAAAACCCATTCATGATCCAAAGACCAGCTAAAATGCTGCTTTTTTCCATAAAATTTCCTCTGATCTTCTATCTAGAAACAACCTAGCATTAATCCTTTATTCCTTTTTTATCAGTCATTTGTATAACATTCCCCATAAATCACTTCTTATATGCTTGTTGTATACTCTTCATGATAATCAATACTGTTTAAAAATAGCTTGTTTGTTTATCTTCTACTTTCTTCTCCATCTTTCCTCTTCTAGAATGTTGGAAACTTGAGGACAGGATTGGGATTGACTCGTCCACCATCTTCAGGACTAGAAGAGGGCCTGACAATGAGGAGAGACTGGATTAAAGTTTTTGAGTGAAGTAATGAATGAATCAATCTCTTAATTAACCTGAAGCAATTTGAGGCAGAATTCGTATGGGACCTGTGCCCTCATCTTTTAGCGTACCTCATTCAGCATTTATCCCATTATCACAACCCCAGGATGTTCATCCTGGCTCTTTTATTTCCCACTGCAACAAACTGCTTCTTCAAACCAAAGAGCCGAAAAGAGTGAGGTTTAATTTAAGTAGATTTCAATTTGTAACTTTATTTAGATTAGGAATGAATTGCTGTAATATGGCTATGTACGTAATACATATCTCACCTCCATTATATTTGTAAAACATCAGTGTAGCTTATTCTGTAACTTTAGAATTTTTAAAAAATATGAATTAAATCTGCCATGTTTTTCTGTGAGTGGCAGGAAAAAAGGCACACACATTTTGGAGCTTCCAAAATGGGCAGTGTTGGCAATGGTTTCATGAATCCTGTCCCAGTTGTCTTTGGGAAGATCTGCAACTTCCTATCCACTTTTTTTCTTATTTATTTTTAAAGAGCAAGCTAATAGGAGAATGTATTAAGTAGTTAAAATTTAATTACAGGCTGTGGCTTTCTTTTGAATTCAAATAATCAGCAATACATTACCATTTTATCAAACATCTCATAATGATACTCTTAATTTTAAGGCTGACTTAAAACTTTCTAATTTAAAAGTCAAACAAACTTAGTACTCACCCAGTGATTAAACAGCTCTGTTACTTAACCCTCAGTGCTCTTTCTGCTGAGACTATTTGTAAACCTGGCATTAGAAGGTCCATGCTCTCTTTCACCTGGTTCAGCTAAGCATGAGCAAAACAAAGAAATAAAATACTAAAATCATAATCTTTTTAGCATTAAGATACAAGGTGTGCTGCCCATAATGGCTGATGGAAGAATTTAAATTATTGTTGTAACCTGACCATTTACAATTATCTAGATCCCACTTTTGATTAATTACCTATATATGGTGTCATAATGTGGCTAAGGTGATGGTGGGATTACTGAAATCAGGAGACCTGGATTCTGGTTACTGCTCTACCATAAATTAGTTGTTCAACAATTAACAGGTTCTAAAACAAGAACATAATGGAACAAATGTAATTTGAATTAGAAGAATTACAGACAAATTCGAAACTAAACCCTATTTTCACCATTTATCACTTTTGTAACATTGTGTATGGTCCTGCCCCGCTCATAGCTTCAGTTTTCTTTTCTGTGAAGAGAGGATAACAAACTCTGAATCAGGAGGTTGTGAGAATCCACTGAGATGTGTTATGTAAAACACCTACAAAAAATACTGGGGATTCAATTTTTTCTCAGGTGAACTGAAATACTACTGGGACTAACTGGGAGAAGGTGACCAAGATCCAGAAGGGGTGGGAAAAGAGTCTTGAACAATAACTGCTTGGAGGAAATTGGAAGATTCATCATGGAGAAGAGAAGGAAGTATGTTGGAAAGAGTAGT
This sequence comes from Rhinolophus sinicus, assembly GCF_036562045.2. NCBI lineage: Eukaryota > Metazoa > Chordata > Mammalia > Chiroptera > Rhinolophidae > Rhinolophus > Rhinolophus sinicus. Next base: position 113,029,429 of record NC_133751.1, read on the forward strand.
GGCTTGAGAGTTGGAAATACGATTTATCCACTCAGCTCTGCCACTAAACATGTATACCATGGGAGACTAGTGACTGTCCTATTGTGGACCTAATTTTCTTGATTTACAAAATGAGAAGATTAGAACATGAGAAAAGAGTAAAGAAATAAAATGGAGTCAATATTGTCAAGCTGCTAAATTACTAAAATCAAGTAGGCTGAGGCATAAGGATTAACTAGCCTGGAACCTTAAACTTTTAAACTCTCCAGTCCCGTGTTAATGGCTGGATATACATTAAACCTCCAGATAACCCTCTGATTACCTTCTGAAGGACTAAGAAAAGAATCTTCACATATCCAGACCTCCTGACATCCATGATCCAGACCACTGGTCATCTAGAGGATTACTATTTCAAACCAATTCACAGGCTAAGAATACAGGACTGATTCTTCTTAAGAATGTTTTTGTTTGTTTGTTTGTTTGTTTTCTTTTTCTTTCTTTCTTTCTTTCTTTTCTTTTCATTTCTTTTTTCTTTCTTTTTTAAATATATATTTTATTGTAAGAACCCTCAGCTTTTCTGTCTTCTTTATAACACTCTGGGTTTTGGCTTGTTGATTTCAGTTTGCCAACCCTAAGACCCTTGAGTAAATCCTTATCATTTATTTTTAGCCAAAGCCTTCTGATTTCATTTATGTTTGGTCAACAAGTGGATGATCTTTGAAGTTTCTTTTCAGTCTAACAATGATCTGAATCTAAGAATAAACTGAACAGCTACTTGTGGATTTTTTAAGTATTGCTATATGATTGTAGTAAAAACAGACTTATTTTGTGCTACTATTGAAGGCAGAAATCGTCATGAAAGTTGTATCAAGAAAAGCATTTGCTCAACATAAAACAGATGAGGCCAATCTTGGAGAAAATTTGTAATTACAAAATAATGATAAAATATGACAAAAATATTGAAACCTCCCAAATAGGAGAATATTTGAAAATTCATGGGAGATACCTCACATTCATTTAAAATTTTGTTCATGAGATTTTTTTTTAAATGCAAATTAGGTTTTTTTTTATAATGTTACCTGAAAAACAAGGTGCAAAGTTGTACATATAAATCTGTTAAAGCTGTTTTAAATGTATTTGTAATTAGTATTTGAATAAAAGGATATACATTAAAATACCAATTTATTTTTTCAAAGTGGGTAATTTTTTTCTCTACAGTTACATATTTCCATATTTCTTAGAACAACTATATTTACTTTTGTAATCAGAAAAATTGATATAGAACATACAAAAAAATATATTTTGTAATTCATGAAAATAGTTGATATTCATGTCACTCTTGATATCTGGAATGTTACCAAATCTCTACCATCTGTGCTGTAGGTAAGAATGAAAAAGTGTCATGCATGATTTATGATTAGCAGTCTTCTTTTTTGGAGGCATCTTTTACTCTTTATCTTCATCCTGTATCTAGTGTCACAGATCACACACAGGAAGTCTGCGACCCTCGTATAATAAAAGCACATGGGCTGCGATCAAAGAAGTGCAGTTTACTTAAATAAGCGATAGAAAAATCTTCCCTATATTCTTCCAGATTTCTTCTTGTACTGGCCCCAACTATGGCTAAAATGCTAGAGAATTGTTTGACTTGCAGATTTGGACTTCTAGCTGCTTCTCTGTCACTTCTTCATTCTCCATTCTGTCTTGTCCTCAGCTCAGACGCCCATCCTTCTTGGGCTCTTTGCTTGAAAGGGAGGAGGCTCCTACTGATTATGACACAATGAGGCTTATATGTAGACTGCAAGGAGACAAAGAGCCATTCTATTAATATGTCAGGGAGCTATAATCCAAAGCAAAGATTTGGATTCATGTTGAACTGATAACTCAGGTCAGGTGTCTGAAATAGGCTCAAAAAAGTCAACTGTGAGTAAATGAGGCTTAAGCAATCTATCTACAGTCATGTACCACTTAATAACAGGGATGTGTTCAGAGAAACAGAGTTAGGTGATTTTGTTACTGTGTAACATCACAGTGTACTTACATAAGCCTAGATGGTGCAGCTTAATACACATTGGGCTGTATGGTACAGCCTACTGCTCCTAGGCTGCAAGCTTGTGCAGCATGTTACTGTACAAAACAACACAAGACTAAGTCAACCAGAAAAAAAATTATCAATCATGAAACATAGTAAACATAAGATGTATGAGGCTGCTGCTGGAGTAACACAGCATACTGTTTTAAAGCAAACTATTTTTTTATAAGTAGAAAGTGTATACTCTAAAATAACAATAAAAAGGATAGTATGACAAATACATGAACTGTTAATATAGTCATTTATTATCATTATCAAGTATTACGTACTGTACTAATTGTACATGTTATATTTTTATACAACTGGCAGTTCAGTAGATTTGTTTGTTTTCACCAGCATCACTGCAAACAGGTGAGCAATGCATCTCCTATGACATCATGATGGCTTTGACATCACCAGGCAACAGGAATTTTTCAGCTTCATTATAGTCTCATGGGACCACCATCGTATATGTGGTCCGTTGTTGACAGAAAAGACATTGTGTGCACATGATTATAGTTTAATCTCCTTCAACCGGCAAACATTAAGATTTGTCTTACAATATTTAAGGATCAGTGCGCTAGGCATTATGATTACACAAAGGTAAATAATCCCCAAGGAACTCATCGGGGATGTAAGCAGGCAGAGATGTGAAGAATTAATTGCAATGTTGAGTAGTATGCACAATAATATAATTATATGTTAAGTAGGATGCAGTGTGCATGTGAATTTATCTTTACATTTAAGAAGACATAAAGAACTGAGTTTTAAGAGTGAGTGATATTTTACCAAACTAATATGGGGAAAGGGGAGAAGAGATTTTTGGGTAGATGAAAGTGGCTGTGGAGAACCTCAGACATAAATAGGTATGTGTGGTGTGACATTAATTCATTCACTTGGTTAGTGCTCAGTGAGAACCTACACATTTTAGGAACTCTACTGGGAACTGTTTTAGGTAATGGGAATCAGCTTTGTCACTTGAGTGTACATTGTTTGAGGGAGGGAGAAGATAAACGTATTAATATATAACTATAATACCTACTCTGTCCTCAAGGAGGTAGACATAGCTTAATATCTCCTTAGTGTGGACTACACATAGCAATTTCATTTCAAAACGTAAAATATAAAAAGGAATGGGGAGAGAGAACTTTACAGGATGAAACCTAACAAACACGGCCTCCACTGAGTGGTCAAGGTCAACACCAACAGTGATGTCATGTTGACAGTGTATACCCTTGATATGATGGGATGAAAATGGCACTTTTCCTCCGTTGTCTCTTCTCCCAAAACGTGTAACCCCAGTGTGATCATGAGAAAAAACTCAGACAAATTCCAGTATGGAGACATTTTACAAAATACCAGTACTCTTGAAAACTTTAAAAGTCATCAAAATCAAGTAATGAGTGAGAAACTATCACAGCCAAGAGAAAGCTAAGGAGACATGACAGATAAATGTAATGTGATATCCCAGATAGGATCTGGATATTTGAAAAGAAACTAAGGAAATATGAATAAAGCATGGACTTCAGTTAATAATAACGTACCAATTTTATTTCATTATTTGTGACAAATGTGCCATAGTAATGTAATGTATTAATAATAGGGAAATTGCATGTGGAGAATATAGAGACTCTCCATACCATCTTTGCACTTTTTATGTGAATCTAAAATTTTTCTTTAAAATATGCAATACAAGTTCAATGGATGATAAACACTACATAGCCAAGTAAAGCAATAAATAGTGTTAGAAAAGGATAGGGGAAGGAGGAGTTGTTTGAAGGGGGTGATAAGGGAGGCCATTATGAGCAGCTGATATTTGAAAAGAGTCTAGATTAAAGAGGAAATGAGCATGTCCGTTTCTATGGAAAGAGCATGCCAGAAGATGCAATAGCAGGTGCAAAGGCCCTGAGACATCCTCCACCATGCTTTGTGTGTTTAAAGAACAGAAAACAGCAAATGTGGATAGAGTGCAGTGAGCTAGTGGGAGTGTGACAAGATGAGGTTGGAGAGGAAGCTGAGGCTAGATAATGTAAAACTTTGGGGGGCCATAATAGGAGACTTGGATTTTACTTGGAGTAAGCTTGAAGAGAGTCGCATGATTTGTCGTATATATTCTTAAGATTTCTCGACTTTTGCATGAATGATAGATAGTAGAAAGCAAAGTGGAATCATGGGAGCATGTAGGAACTTATTACATAGGAGCAGCTGAATGGTCATACTCATTACCTGAACCAAGATGGCAGTGCTGGCATTGGTAAGAAGTAGTCAAGATTTGGAAGTACTTTGAAAAACATACTGGGCTGATACATAAGACAGAATGAGAGAAAAAGAGACAACTGAGGATGTTTCTAAAGGTTTTTGAGCAACTGGGTGGATGATGGTGCCATTTATTACATGTGAAAATTGAGATGCATATTAGAACTACAATCAGGGACTCAAGTTAGGAGTTGAGCAGATGACTTTGGAGTGCAAGAGCTAGATAAGGGCTGAATAAACACTTAGAAGTCATCGGCTTATATGGATATTTCTTCAAGCATGGATGGTGAAGTCACATGGGGAATGATTATAAGTGAAAGGTGTCTGAAGACTGATTCCTGTGGAACGCCAACAGTTACCAGTGAGAAATAAGATAATTTAACAAATGAACCTTGTCGGGAGGTAGAAGTAAAAGCAGGAGTTAGCGTATTTCAGAAGCCAAGTGTGGAAATTGTTTCCAAATGGAGGGAGAGATCAACTTTGTCAAATGCTATGAAGAGTTCATTAAGATCAGGGATGGGGATTGACTACTGAATAAAGACCCTTGACAAAGTTACCTTAGGACAATGGTGGAAATAAAAGCATGCTTGGACTGAGTTCAAGAGATATTGAGGGGTGAGGAAGTGGAAATAGTTAGTGTAAACTATTCTGGCTATTAATTTTCCCAAAAAATAAAAAAGAAACGATACGGTAGTTAGTGAAGAGGATATGGAATCAAGGGAAAGTATTATTATTATTATTATTAATATTTTGGTTGTCATTTATTAAACATAATCTTAAATTGATGAGAATAATCCAATAGAGAAAGAATGGTTGATGGCATAAAACAGTGAAAACTGTAGGAGCAAAGGACTTTAGAGATAAGAATAAGGAAGATCCAGGTCATAAGTAGAGGGATCAACTTAGAGATCTGAGAAATTCATTCCCTACATTAGAAGAATGTAGGATATAAGAAAGGGTCCAGATTGGCTTAATAGATTTGGTGGCATGAGATTGAAGATGTTCTCTGATTGTGTCTATTTTTTCAGCAAAATGAGAAGCAAGGCCACCAGATGAAAATGAGGAGGGGAAGAATGTTTGGCACCTGAAGGAATGAAGAAAGGGTGAAAAATAGCTGTTTTAGAAAGTGGAAGAGTGAATTGGCTAGGTGAATATAACAGGTTTTCTGGACAGAGTTTAGATTGTAAATTTAAAGTCCAGTGGGCATGTGTCGTGATTTTCTTCAGCTTCAATAATTTGCATTGGTACAGGAGAGAATAGCAAAAGTTGGTAGGGCTAAAGTTTTGCAGATTGTTATGACAGAGAGAATGATTGGCAAGGAAAGAAATGTCATATGAGAGGAGTAATTATAATAACAATAGACCAAGGACTCTAAGCTGGGTAAGAAAGAAAGTGACAAACTGAAGGAGACGAAGGGTAAAAAGTGCAATGTGAATGGATGCAAAGTCCTTTTTGAAAAGTTGTGGGAGTGGGAGAGCTAGAAGAAGTAGGATGAAACAGTAAGTATTGTTACTCAGAAGAGTGGAAATTTGATTAGAGCCTTTGTGGTGTTTTAGTTATTGGTAAGAACAACATCTACAAACTAGTATGGGAGATAGGAATTTTCAGAGGAAGGAAAGTGGGATGTAAAACAAGATGATTGGAAGGGAGAGAGCACAATGTATTGATAAGCCAGAGTGTTAGGTGAATTTTGAATGATCAAGAATGATGACAGGAGTGGTAGTAGTGAAACCAAGAGTTAACTCAAGTGCTACAATCTTTTAAAATGAGAAGAATTGATAAAAAAAAAAAAAGAAAAAGAAAAAAAAAGAAAATTGCAACAAAGACAAATACTGGGTGGTATAATTTGAGAGTATATACTTCAAAGAACTGGGTGGTTTAGAGAGGAGAACGAAGCAATTTTCTGGAACTGGCAAGAGATTAGTAGTACATTTATCCCTGGCCCAACAACATAAGAAAACTATCATTTCTTAAGAGGGTTATAAAGGAAGTATAACCTTAGGAGAGAACCTGGTTTGTAAAATAAAAAGCAAAGGGAATATTAAGTGAAGTGGTTAAATGTCATACATTTATGCTAAACATATATACATTTATGTTATACATTATGTTCTATACATAATGTTATACATTATGTTAAATGGTTAACATTTAACCATTATACTTTTCTTAGAATTTAAATTCCAGAGGAAGTATTTTGAAGAGTTTGATGGGAATTGGAGCTTAAATCTGGTTAGAGGACTTACAGAATGCATAGTAGATACAAAAACAAGTCTTAGGCTGGTTGGAGTAATAGAGACAAAAAGACATTGTGCTAACATTCTCTCGGGGAGAGAGGGATCATTAGTTCAAATGTTACTCTCCTTGGGAAAGGTCACTTGGGCAATTTGCAGTGGTGCAGCAGGAAGTGCTGGATGGAAGGGTGCTGGAGCTGGGTGGGCCGCCCATAAACCCATCTATGGACATTACTGATACCAGAAATGAGACTGAGGTAATGAGCTGAAGTCATGGGGAAAAGTTTGGATTTAGCCTTTGGGCCTTGAGGTGCTATTGTGGTTTGAATGGCGGTCTCTTTCCCCAAGTGATATGTCCATGTCCTAATCCCAGAACCTGTAAATGTGACCTTATTTGGGGGAAATAAAATATCCTTGCAGATATATTTAAATTAAGAATCTTGAGTTGAAATCATCCTATATTAGTGTAGGCCCTAAATCCAATGACAAGTCGTTAGAAATGAAGAGACGGAAAATCAGAAGCAGACACACTCAAAGAAAGGCCATGTGAAGATGGAGGCAGAGATTGGAGTTACATACCTACAAGTCAAGGAAGCCTGAGGGTTGTCATCAGTCACCAGAAACTAGGTGACTCATGCAGCAGAGTCTCCCTCAGAGTCTCCACTGGGAGCCAACCAAACACATTGATTTCAAATTCCAGCCTCAAAAATCATGAGAGAATATATTTCTGTTGTTTTAAGCCACCAAATTTGTGGCAATTTGTTAAAGCAGTCCTAAGAAACTAATATAGGTGCCTAAGGAAGGACTGTCGTGGTCACACACGTTAAAGACATGACTGTTCAGACTTTTAAAGCAGCCAATCCTCCAAGTTTTGTGAGCAGCATTTACTGGGATTGCCTCAGTCTAGAGGTGATTATTGAGCTGATAGACGCACACTGTAAATATAATACTGAGTGCTCCTATAATGCTGTGCTAGAAATGATTTTTTGTTAATGAATCAATGAGGGAAGAGATGATCATGAATGAATTAAATGAGAAAAAAATTGTGCATGAAAGAGAACTTGCCAAATGTTTTAGGAGATTTAACTCAAGGAAAACTCTCTGGAGCTGGCGGGACTCCTTTAGAAAGCAAGAAGTGATGAACTGACCCGTCTTGGAGAACAAGGCATTTTGGTCTGACCTGACTTTGTACCTTGATCTAAGGCTGCTCCCCAAATACACCACAGATGACAAAACTAATGAACATCTGCAGAAATCCTCTTGGACCCTTTCTTTTCGTTCTTCTATCTCAGATAGACTATGGTAGTTTCCAGGGTTTGCGGATACAACATAAAGAAGCTTCCTTAATTTTGATTCTATGGAGCAGATGTTACTGATCTATGCCTCTACATGTTTCTGTCCTACCTGGTATAGCTCTAGTTTCCCAGTTTCAGCCTCGTTTTGCCCACCTGTGAGATACCTTCTCTTGGTGATGGAGAGTTCCATTTTTCCTTTGTACATTCATTCAACAAATATTTGAACTTTTACTCTACAATAATCATTGCTTTAGATAGGGGTGGTAAAGAAAATACCTCATAAAGCATATATTCTAGTGGACAAGAAAGACAACATGTAAATGCATAAATGGAATGTTAGAAAATAAAATAGAGTAAGGGAAGAGACAAAAGGTATGCTATTTTGATAGGAAGATGAGGGACAAATTCTGGAGGGGAGACATTAAAGCATAGACATACATTATCATGTATGTGGGGAAGAATATTCTAGACAGAGAAGTGAGCACAAAAAAGTCCTTAGACAGGATGAACATCCTGAGTAACAACAGGAAGATCAGTGCAGATGCTGTTACTGAGTCAGGGGCAGAGATGAGGCTACAGACACTGGGTTTTATTCCAAGTGCTATGGTTTTAAATGGGAGTAGAAAGACGAGGAAGGCCACCTAAACTGTTTATGTACTCAAAGCATCATACTGGCTTCAGGATTGAGAAGAAACAATATGAAGTCAAGAGTGGACTCTGGGGAATATTTTAGGAGGCTTTCTCAGTAGTTGAACTGGGAGATGATAATGGTTGAGATCATTGTATGATAATAGAGGAAGTACTAGAAAACAATTGATTGGAGGTATATTTGAGGACAGAGTCAACAGAATGTGCTGACAGATTAAATAATGAGATGTACAAGAAAAGGAGATATCAAGAGTGTCTCCTGACTTTTGACTGAATAATTTGGTGAATATTGATGATATTTATTGAGAAGAGAGAGACTGGAGAAAAATCATGTTGAGAGAGATGGGAAACAATGAGTTCTGTTTTTAGATATTTAAGTTTACAATGTACTTCAGGTGCTTAGAGGAGATATTGTGTAGGCAGATAAAATAGGAATTTGATGCTCAGGAGAGAGACTGAAGCTGGAGTTAAAACATGTTATTTAAAGCCATAAATAAGAATGAGCTCAATTAAGAAGTGAGTAGATGATGAAATAGCTATACTGGCATGAAAAAAACAAAAAGAAAACCAAACCAAAAAAAAAACAACAAACAAACACAAAGAAACCTGAAAAGTCTTAAAATATATAAAACAAAACAAAACAGAAAAAGTGTTGCTGCAATCCAAAATATCCTCTTATACAACACGGATGGACACAGCACTCATGAGATAATATCAAAGTCAAATGAAAACTTTAATATTAAATTTAAACTATATTTTGCTTCTCTTCCAATCACATTGTGATATAGGGACAAATTACTAATCTTTAGTGACCTCTGTGTGTGTGTGTGTGTGTGTGTGTGTGTGTGTGTGTGTGTGTATGCACACAGGTGCATTTATCTTTATATGAATCTGTGAACTCTTTGTTTATGGATGACAGGTTGTGATTAATAAATATATTAAAACTGAGTAATCTTGTTTTTCATTATAAAACCTTCTTTCTCAGATTGTATGCTAAGAAACATTGAGACCACAATTATTTTTTTAAAATCTTGAGGCTATTGTGTCCTGGATTCAGGTCAGCATCTAACAATAATTTGAATCTGGTATAAGAGAGGACCATGTTAATGGGAAACTTTTAAAAAATTGAGATGTGAAGTCAAGCATAAGGATGTGATCAAGCCTGGAAATGTGGACCCGGGTGTCTTTAATATCAGTGGATTTTAAAAACCATGAGAGTGGACACATTTTCCAAGAAAGAACCATGCCCAGCGAAAAGAGGACAAGGCAAAATTTGAGTCCTTCTATAAAGTAAATATATTCTTATTTAGCTGTTAAAAGGATAAAACATGCAGTGATATTGTTCTAGGAGGGCTAATATCTCTTATGTAGTTGGTTTCAATAAATATTTTTCCAGTTAATGGAAGAATAGAGTGGATGAAGATGTAGTAGAGAAAGAAAAATAAAGCTGGGGAGAAACCTGAGAAGGAATCATCAGAGATATGGAGGCAGAACCAAGTTAGAATGTGTCAAGGAAGCAAATAGAATAGAGAATTTTAAGAATTTACGAATTATGTACAGTATAAAACGAGGGAGAGGAATTCAGCTAAAAATGAATCAATATCCATGGCTCATTATTTACCTTGATGAGAACAGTTTCAAAAACATGCAAGGGAATGCTAGGGAATAAAGATGAACAATGCATCTAGGAAACAAAGAGAGTGAGACTCTGAAGGTTTCCTGGAAGAAGTGACACCAGGCTCAAATCTACAACAACCAATAAGAGTTTTCCAGAAAAAATAGGAGAGGACTCAAAATATTAGTAAATATTTTTAAGCACTTTGTATCCTGTTCCTCCTGAACTAATCCTTGACAGCTCTATGGAATGTGATCCTCATAAAAACTATTTTTCTTTGGTCAACTACTAATAATGAGTACACAATTTTTTTGAGCACTTAGTATGTGCTAAACCCTGTGTAAAGTACTATGGTAGATATAAAGGGGCAGAGACACAGTCCAGTCCTCAAGGTGCTTCCAAAGTACTTGCAGATAGGAAAAAAAAAATGAGATCCATTGGTCCAGCACAGACTATATGTCTCATCATATGCTCTGCTTTAAGGGTCCTGAGATAAAAGCCACAGCCATTTATCTGGAATTCATTGTCTAGTGGCATTTAGATATACAGGTAGACAGAGAATTACAGTTTCTTGTGATAAATAATATGGCAAGGTGCTGTGGGAACAAAGAGAAGAGACATCTAACCTCTATCACATGAGGGGTCATGGAGAGCATAAAAATACATCTAAACTTGAAATCAGTCTTACAGGAGACACTGCCTTAGGAACTTATCTAAGTGAAGAAAAATTCCTATATGGGTTAATGCACAGATCTGAGGGAGCAAGCTACATTTTAGCATTTAGAATAAATGCCTGACAACTAAGATATGAAGGTGAGAGTGTTGAGAAAAAGAGACTGTAGGGAATGAATTTTGGCTAGAAAATTGTGGCTTCAGGTTATCCAGAAAAGTGTTGTTTTATAACTTTTCAATAATTCCATATTTCTTAGCAAACCTTCACATCACATCATCTTTACTAACAGCTTCTAAAAACCTGCTAGTATGTTAGACTCCTGTTTTAGCCTGTCTGGATCCAAAATGGTCATCATTAGTCAGTTTGAAGCTTTAGCTTATTTTATTCATGACTTGATCCAATAAACACAATATTTCTACATGGAATTGAATGTGAACTTTTGTCAGTGATTACTATTCAACATGTGACCTCTAATCTCTTCTGTGCCCCATAGAGCTTAATGAGCACATTCAATCAGAATTTATTGAGCTCTCACTACATGGCTAGAGCGTGTAAGATACCTTAGATCAGTGTTTCTCAGTCTCCGATATTCATATTTTTTCATGAATATTAATATCATCTTTTCCTTTAATATCAATTGAAATTTCAAAACTTCCTAAATTAAAAAATATGATATTTATAGAACAAATATATATATAGAATAAATTAATTTTGATCTAGGGAGGTGTAAGAGATTTTCTTAGATAATATAATGACAATAGAAAGACAAGGATGAATCTTCTTGCTTGTTAAAAATTTTCTACCCTAAAATTTTGTATTCATTCAACAAACATTTTTTTGAAAATCTAGTATGTGCTGAGCATTGACAATATTTGGGATGTATCAATGAATGCAACAGATTAAAAAATGAGAAATGGAGTTTATGTTCTAGGATGTCCAGAAACATAATATACAAAAACATAATAACTAACTAAATGTATAATAATGTCCAAGGTGATAAGTACTATGGAAAAAATAGAAAAGGTTAAGGGAGAAAGGAGGGTTGGGTGGGGTTGCAATTCTAAAGTGTGTGAAGTTAGTATTGGCTTTATTGAGAAGGTAACATTTGAACAAAGATTTGGAAGAGATCAAGGAGATATCTATGTGGATAGCAAGGGAAGCACATTCCAAGCACAACAAACAGTCAATTTGAAAGCCCTGAGGTAGGAGTGGCCTGGTGAGGTGAGGAATAGCAAGGTGTCCTCTAAGCCTGAAGTGTGTGGGGTGAGCGTCAGCCAGAGTAGGTAGGAGTGATGGTCAGAGAAGTTGTTAGGGGTGAGAAAAGATTCTATGAGGAGAGAGAGAGAGAGAGAGAGAGAGAGAGAAAGGGCTTTAGTGACTTTGCTAAGCAGATACTATTTTCCTGTTTAGATCTGAGCCACTGCTTAGAGTCATCATCAGTGCAAACAATGGCCTTACAAATGCATGTGGAAGAATGTGGGACAATGGAATCAGATCATTCAAAAGGCTCCCCTTGAGTTCTTCTGCAAAAGACTGAGCAGAGGTTAATTATGCTCTGAAGTGAATATAGGGGGATATGGAGGGCCCTGGAATCAGGCTGCCTTCATTCAAGTCCTGACTCCACCACTTCTAGACTGAGTGCTTCACGGCAGATTCCTAACCTGTCTGTATATCATTTCCTCACCCCCCAAAAAGTAACACTAGTCTTTCCATCAGAGTGATGTTGTGAGAATTAAGTGAGACAATAAATGTAAGACACTTAGAGGTTTTGAGGATTGAGACGGTTGATGGCAGGTACCCCTTCCTGACATACACTAAGTTCCCAATAGATATTACATATTCTTAGACCTGAGAAGATGGTTTCATTCATGTGTTTAGCAGAATATTTAACTCCGATGTCAGGAAAATATCTTTTGCAGGCTGAGAAGATGAGATTTGATGCTTTTCTTCAAATCATTTTAAAGAATTTTGTTCTTGAGTCTCATCAACCTGAGAAGATGAAAAGATGTTTTAGTATCAATTCTGACTGTCTACAGATATGTTTTGGCTATGAATGGTTGAAGTATATCATAATGAGCAAAGGTATTGGTTTTTGTCCACAAGAATTTTATGTTCAGTGTATTGAAAGCTTCAAAAAATAGGTTTTTATATGCTGAACAGAGCTGTAAAATATAACTTTGGAAAGGGTGGATCAAATTATTGTTTTAATGGTTCGTCGTATTTCACATTGACCACTAATGATCCTATAATAGAGGGACTTCGTGATTGGTCTGCAAGTCTACACGGAGCAGGCAAACATGCTTGTCTTTAATATACTTGTCTTCATTGTCATTGATTGACAGCTGTGATAGCAAGACTGAAGACCTCTGGTGGATTAGTGAGCAAAGTTTTTGTTGTCACAGCAGGGTATAGAGAATGATCGGGGAGACTTTTTAAAATCGAAGTGCACCTATGACTGTGTGTTTAAAGTGTCTTGTTTTGTTTTTGTTTTTCCTTATTTTCTTTCTATTGTTTTCCTTTTGGAAATCTTGGCCACTCTACTAAATCATGGTTGATGTGCAATGAAAACATGTACTTATCATTCATTTCCAACTGAACTCGTTCATTCCAGAACATTTGTCCTAACTTCAAAGAAAAAAAAAAAAAACAGCTTTTTAAAAAGTAGTGTCCTAGGCTACAGAAAACATCACTTTTTCTTCTGCACGTAGTTGAGCATAATTTCTGTTCTCAGAGGAGGCATAAAAACTGAAAATAAAAGAGTAGCAAGGATATGCTTGAAAAACATTGTTGATCTCTTTGGCTAGATTACCAATTTTGTACTTAACTGAAATTTCTTTTAAAATTTATAATACAAGCAATTTTTTCCAAAGCAGTCTGTAAATTTTATAAGTTCTCCAATGTTGTAATTTAAATTTAAAAAATTCTCCCCTATTTTATAAAAATTTGTCTTAATCTATGGATTCCTGATACCATTTAGTCTGGTGTTGCTACCTAGCTTCACATGTAAGGAAAATGCTATGTAAAACAAACAAACAAAAAACAAACTAATCAATGAACTAAATAAACAAACAAAAAAACCTATTTATTTAAAATTCATTATATATTATATTATATATTACATATTAAATATAATATATTATTTTATATATGTTGCACACACATGCACGTATATTATTTATATTATATATTGTATATATTTATATATATATATATACACACAATATATATTTTTTACTCAAATCATGTATAAGTCAAAAGAGCTTGGCTCAGTTTGAAGATATACAACACAGAATTTTTACACTATCCCTTGCAATGTATATAAATAAACACAAACTAGGACTGCACTGAAGCTTGGCATTGGTTTTGACATTTGACCAATATCAGGTATTTGGCTTCTACTTTAGTCGTCAAAAGGCTGAATGTCTACTTTAATGTAATACTGATGATTTTGTGATCAGATAGATTACCATCAATAAATAAAGTTATTAGCAGTATAAGTAACATATGCTTTTTGGATTTACTAATGCCTAAATTTTTGTTTTCAGCTATAGGAAGATTTAGCTGTAACTTGAAGTGAATATTTTTCTGCCTAGTTTATACATAGAAAATTTTCCACTTAGTTGAAATATAGATGTATGTTATGATTACAAGTATATGCAGCAAAAAAAAAAATTAATGTTGATTCTGAAGGCTGATAAGTTTTGTTAAAAACCAATAAAGAATTCATCAGTGAGGCCATTTGATCCTGGGCTTTCTTTATTAGGAAGTTTTTGATTATTTATTCAATATCCTCATTCGTTATTAGTCTGTTCAGATTTTATATTTCTTCTTGATTCATTCTTGGTAGGTTGTATCTTTCTAGGAATTTATTTCTCTAGATTATCCAATTTATTGGCATATAATTGTCCATAGTTTTCTCTTGTGATTCTTTTTTATTTCTATGGCATCATTTTAATGTATCCTCTTTTATTTCTGATTTTACTTGAATCTTCTTTCTGTTCTTCTTAGTTATTCTAGGTAAGGGTTCACAATTTTTGTTTATTTTTTCAAAAAGTCAACTCAGTTTTCTTGATTTTTTTTCTATTATTCTTCTAGTCTATGCTTTTTAATATTTCTGCTTGAATCTTTATTATTTATTTCCTCCTGCTAACTTTGGGCTTAGGTTTTCCTTATTTTTCTAGTTACTTGAGATATCAATTTTTTTTTTTATTTGAGATCTTTTGTCTTTTTTCATGTAGGCCTTTATTATAACCTTCCCTCTTAGTACTTCTTTTGGTGCATCCTATAAGTTTTGGCATGTGTGTTTTCATTTGTCTCAAGGTATTTTCTAATTTTCCTCTGGTTTTTTTCTCTGACCCATTCATTGTCCTGAAGTTATGTGTTTAATTTAAGCATATACATGAATTTTCCAGTTTTCCTTCTGTTATTAATTTCTAGTTTCATTCCATTGTTTTTGGAAGTTATTTGGTATTATTTTAATCTTCTTAAGTTTATTTGTACTTGTTTTGTAAACTAAAATGTCATATATCTTGAAACATGTGCCATGTTCTCTTGAGAAGATTGTGTATTCTGTTGTTGGGTGGAACATTGTGTATGTCTACAGGTCCATTTGGTCTATAGTTTGGTTTAAGGAGAATTAACATAATTCTTCTTAAACTCTTCCAAAAAAACTGAAGAAGAGAAAACACTTCCAAACATTTTATGAGGCCAACATTACCCTGATGTCAAAGCCAGACAAAGATCATAACAAAAAAGAAAACTACAGGCCAATATCCCTGATGAACACAAATGCAAAAGTCCTCAATAAAATAATAACAAACTGAATTCAACAGCACATTAAAAGGATTGTACACCATTCACACGTGGGATTTATCCCTGGGATGTAAGGGTAGTTCAACATAAGCAAATTAATTAATGTGATACATCATATTAACATAATGCAGGGGGGAAAATGTCACATCAACATCTCAATTCATGTAGAAAAGACATTTGACCTAATTTAATACCTTGCATGATAAAAACTCTCAAAAAACTATGTATAGAAGGAATTCACCTCAGTATAATAAAGGCCATACATGAAAAGCCCACAGCTAACTTTATGCTCAATGGTGAAAAACTGAAAACATTTCCTTTAGGAATAAGGAAAGGTTGACCACTCTCACCATTTCTATTAATCATCGTACTAGAAGTCTTAGCCAGAGCAATTAGGAAAGAAATAGAAATAAAAATCCACATAAGAAAGGAAGAAGTAGAATTATCTTTGTTTGCAGATGACATGATCTTATATGTAGAAAATCCTAATGACCCACAAATATTGTTAGAACTAATAAATGAGTTCAGTAAAGTTGCAGAATACAAAATCGACATAAAAATCACTTGACTGTTTATACACTAATAACAAATTGTCCAAAAAAGTAAATCAAGAAAACAATCTCATTTATAGAAGAACCAAAAATAAAATAAAATATTTAAGAATAAGTTCAACCAAGGAGGTAAAAGATTTGTATACTGAGAATTGCATATTATTGCAAATTATATGAAAGAAATTTAAGAAGACACAATATTAGGAAAAACAACCCATGTACCTGGATTGGAAGACCTAATAATTTAAAAATGTTCATACTACCTAAAACAATGTACAGACTAAAAGTAATCCCTTTTAAAATCCCAATGACATATTTTAATAGAAATTAAAAAAAAATCCTAAAATTCATGTGAAATCACAAAAGTCCCTGAATAGAAAAAGTGATCTTGAAAAAGAAGAATAAAGCTGGAGGTGTCACACTTGCTGATTTTAAAATATATACAAGCCTACAGTAATAAAACAGTATGGTACTGGGACACAAACAGACAGACCAATAGAACAGAGAGCCCAGAAATAAACATATATATATATATATATATATATATATATATATATATATATATGGTCAACTGATTGTGACAAGGGTGCTCAGAATACACAATAGTTTCTTCAACAAATGATGTTCAGATTTTTGGATATTCACATGCAAAAGAATGAAATTTGATGCTTATCTACACCGCACAAAAAAAAAAGAAAAGATGGATTCAAAATTTAAGCATAAGGCCTAAATGTGTGTTAATTTTGTATCTTGCAACTTTCCTGAATTCACTTATTACTTCTAATTGGTTTTCTTTTTGTAGAATCCATAGGGATTTCTATATATAAGATTATGTCTTCTGCAAAGATAATCTTACTCCTTTCTTTAAAATTTAGGTGAACTTTATTACCTAATAGAAGTGTATACTTAATTTTCTTGTCTAACTACTTTGGGTGCTATGTTGATTAATGTGGCAATACCAAGCATTCTTGTCTTGATAGAAATTCTTTCAGTTTTTCACCATTGAGCATGATGTTAGTTTAGGTTTTTTAATATATAGCCTTTATTAAATTGAGGGAGTTTCCTTCTATTTCAGATACGTAGAGTGTTTTATCATGAATGGATATTGGATTTTGTCAAATGCTTTATTTACATCAATTGCAATCAGCCAGTGTTTCTTACCTTCATTTTATTAACTCATATTCATTGTGTAATAAACATATACTAAATTGATAGATTTTCATATATTGAATTATCTTTGCATTCCAAGAATAAATCTTACTTGGTAATAGTATATAATCCTTGCAATATGCTGCTGAATTCAGTTTGCTAATATTTTGTTGAGGTGTTTGCATCTACATTTATAAGAGATACTGTTCCTGTAATTTCTTTTTTTGTGTGATGTTTTTTACTTGGCTTTGACATCCGGGTCATGAAATAATTTATGAAATGTTCCTGCATCTTCTATTTTTTGAAAGAGTTTCAGAAATATTTGTTTTACTTCCTAGTTAAATATTTGTTAGAAATCACCAGCGGAGACATCTGAAACAGGACTTTTCTTTGTTGGGAGTTTTTGGATTATTGATTAATTCTCTTTACTTGTTATAAGTCTATTCAGATTTTCTATTTATACTCACATCATTTTGGTATTTTATATGTTTCTAAGAATTTTTCCATTTGATCTATGACATCTAATTTGTTAGCATAGAATTATTCACAATATTCTTTTTTAATCCTTTTAATTTCTGTAAGGTTAGGAGAAATGTAGCCACTTTTACATCTACCTTAAGTATTTGTATCTATTTTTTTTCTTAGTCAGTCTAGGAAATGGTTGGTTAATTCTGTTGATCATTTCAATGAACCAACTTTTGGTTATATTGATTCTATTTATTTTTATATTTTTTTCTATATTTAGTTGTATACACAGATAATTTTGCATGCCCAAATTTCCCAAATAAACTCTTTTCCATATTTTCCTTCCAGACTTTCAGTAGCCACCAGACTGTTTGGAACAGACAGACACAATAATTTATAAATAAGGTCTGCTCGGCTCCACCTGGAATCAGGGGCCAAGATCCCATACTGAGAATGCAGGGTGCCACCTTCAAGACCACCATCTAACTGAAGTGGGTGACTAAGCAAGGCAAGTGAAAACACCACAAAGCTTTCCTATTATTTTTAAGTTGTCTTTTTCTTTATTCAGCATTCATTTGGTTGCTGTAAACATTTGATTGTGCTTTAGAGACTTGACAAAGTAAAGTCTAAAAATTATTGCTTATTCTTCTTATTATTATTATTTTTTTGTGTGTGGAAAGACAGGAGCTGCTTACTCCATCAATTCACTGACCTCACCCCTCCAGATTTATTCTTGATCTCTGAAGTTAATTCTATGACAGTGACAAGTTTTAGACTCAAGTTTAAGCTAACTTAAAAAGTGTAATTCTTTTGACATTTGGCTAAAATATGTATTCACTGCACCTTAATATAAACTTTGCAAAATGTTCATTCCTGCTATGAACTTTATTTACCACTACTTCTTCCAAAACATAAATTTGAGGAGTATTAAGGAGATTATCTAATTTACCTTTTGGAGAAATAAATGGTACTGTTCTTAGCTTTGCTATCTGCAGTGTTTCCTCATATCTGAACCTTTAGAAGCAAACTATTTTTGTTTAAGTTTTATAACAAGGATCCACCATTTAATACCTGACTCAATTTAATCATGTCCAAAGGCAAATTAAAATGCTTTAAATTTTTGGCATAAAGATTTCAAGAAGGAAGTATAATAATGGAAAAAGAAACAAAAATAACCTCTTTGAGGGCAAACCCAGTAATGTTCTAAGACCAATAATCAAGAAACAGTTTGTCTTTTAACTTAGCTACAATACACATAGATATTTAAATTGATATTATACAGCCGCATTCTAAAATTGAACTATAGTGCACAAAGGCCATCATCCAGAGTTAATAGACATGTCTCCATCATTAACAGGAGGGCTTGCCTGATTCCTCACTCACATTTTCTATATCATGCATGTGTTTATGGTATTTATTCTTCAAACAGTAAACATATTTTTAGTTATAGACAAATAAATTTACATTATAATATAGTGTAAGTTTGTTTAAACTGAGAACACCCTTATTAATAAAATAGTTTTGATAGATTTCTAGGGAATTGTACTGGTTCATTCTCTCCTCTTTTCCCATCTGCCACCCTAGATAAGCCATAGTTCCACAGGATGTGAGAGTAACAGTATGATATCCCTCTGTTTCAAAAGACAAGTTATACACTCATAGGTTACTGAAATTGCAACATATTAGTGCCAAAATTCCCTTAAGAATTGAATGGTTTTTTTTACAATGCCTCAATTTATAGACCAAGAAACTGACGGTTAGTGAGGTATACTGACTTTTCCAGGGTCACATAATGAGGACTGGGATACGTATACAGCCATAGTGGGGAAGTGAAGAATTAAATGCTGAAATAAATGCCGTCGGTAAAAATTGGAAAAAAAAAAATTTAAAAAGGGGGAAAGAAAAGGAAAAAAAAAAGAAGAAATGAAAATTATTCGAAGTCTTCCTAACATTATATAGCACTTAAACTTTCAGAGACAGAAAAATACAGGAAGGCATTCTAAATAGGGCACCACAGCTTGAAAAAAAAAGGTAACTTTTTCTCAACCAAGATCTGTTTGGCTCATCTACAAAGTGTTCATTGGGAGGAAATGTAAGGAATTATACTCATTGGGAGACAAACCTTATGTCTAATTTGTTTTTTCTTAATTGAAAATAATCTAAGGAATTAGAGCCACAAAGTCTGTCTGACTCTGATTTCCACATGATTCCCACCATAGCATATTGCCTTCCAAGAGCTTGAGCAATGGAGAAATTAAACTGGTCTACATTTTGGGAAAAACACTTCAAAAGCAAGTGTCTTGCATGTGGCTTTAGCATTGAGACCAATGATAAGTTACTGAGGACAACCAAGCGATGGCCTAACTTCTATGTCATTTAAATGTGTTTGTACTTATAATCATTTCAATCATATAAAAAAAGAAAGACAGTGATGTGATCCAAGTTCACATCACCACTTTGATTTATGAAATGTTAATATTTTGCTCTATTTGTTTCATGTTATTTTCGTTTACGGGAGTAGATTTAAGGTATGACTGAAGCCCCACCTATTGCCCTTCCTGTCCTTCCTCTGAGAAGTAACCATTGTACTGAGGTTGCTATGTGGTATTTTGTATCTGTGTTATTCTTTACAACATACACCATGTCTAAAACTGTCTAGTACTATTTTATGTGTTTTTAAAATATTAATAACTGACATCATACAATATGCCTTTTTGCAACTTTTCAGTGTTTTGTTTATGCTATAGCAATGGCGATACATATATATATATATATATATATATATATATATATATATATATATAAAATTCATTTACCTATGCTTGTTAGGTTAATTTATTATTTTTAGCTGCAGGTTAATTTATTATTTTTAACTGCTGGATTGAAAGAATAGCAACAATTAATTATGTTTTAATTACTAGTAGACATTTTGATTTTCTGTGATTATTTCTTATGACAAAGAGTTCTGAAAATTTCATTGCGTTACATTTCCTTGAACAAATATTTGAGAATTTCTCTAAGGTTATCTAACAAACAGTGGTATTACGGTGTTGTAAGCTATGTACTTCTTAAAATTTATGAGATATTGCCCCAGGGCTCCCAAAATGGTTGTGCCTGTTGTGCACCATATTAGACAGATATTTGTATGTACTTGTTAAATTGCCAGCTAGCTGTGTTACAGATCATCATTCTGGGACTGGGAGGTGACAGGTCACATTTTCAAGTTGAAAAGGATACTATGTTCTCTGCCATCCTTGATTTTACCCTGTTTGATTGGTTCAACTGCTCAAGTCATGGAGCCCTATAAAGTGTATTCAATGTTCTTATTTGCTGCTCTTTGATTTTACAGGTACCAAAACCAGGGGTAAAATTTTGCTGCATGGCCTTGCACCATGAATACTTCTATGTATGGGTCCATGCATACCTGTGATATTCTGCAGTAATTCAAATAGTACCAGAGTAAGTCATCTGATTAAATCTCCAGTAGTGTTAGTAAAGATTTTTGGGTCACAGTCCTACTGACTGCTTGAATTGACCGATGGATTCTTTTGAGTGAACTAATTGGCATTGTTTTACACACTAAAGAGACTAAAACTGTGAATTGCACAAATATGCTAGGAACAATTTACACATCGAAGTTTCACTAACCAGAGACCAGAATTCATTGAAAAATCAAGCAACAATGCATCATTTCCTGAACTTTACCCCAGACAGAAGGTGAAAAATGGATCTTGCTGATGGTTATCTGAAGCAAACTGTATCACAACTAGTTGATTCTGCTCACATTCCTGTTTCATATATCATATCTTCACTTTTCCAACCAATTAAGCCTTTACCTGTCAAATAAGGAAGTTGAGTTGTGTTTACACCACGCAGTCCAGGAAAAGTAAACCTTTTCTTCCATCACTGATCCATCAGCTCTCACTAAGTAGTATGGCAAATTAAGACCTACAACTGCAATCTCTCCAATCTCAGGAGGGCTAGGATCAGGCTCTCCCACACACAATCACATGGTATCAATAAGAAAACGGTGTTTCCCCCATTTACCACTGACTACCAGTATTCAGGATGAATGACTTAGTGGGAAGAACCACAGCTGGGTTTTGGCCTTTTAATCCCCTTATCAGGGCAGCCCATGGCAGTGAACACCTTATCTGCTGCAGCTCTGTCTAATAACAGTTGGTTCTCTTTGATCATTGTGCTATTTCCAGAGAGGGATTTGGGAAGGAACAGTAAGAGATGTGAACTCAGGTTTCCAACTTCTCAGAATCTTCTCCAATATGTTTACATTTTTTTTCTCCATAGACACTTAATTTACAGGGGACTAAAACGCAGATAAAATAATTTTACAACTGATTTTATTTGGTTGTACTGTATCAATTACATTTTCTAATGTCATTATATTTTAATACATGCAAATCTTTGGCTGAATACTTTATTGTATGATACATATTAATCATAAGGCCTACTGATGCTGTGTTTTTAAGAGATTTATTTCCAACATCTCTGGGAAACAGTACTTACAGCTCTGGGAAACAATTTTGTGCATATATCTCGGTCTGTTTTTCAGATTGCACCCTTTCATTCATTTTATACCTGAGTATTTTATATCAATTATGTGCCAGAGACTGTTCTTAGTAATTTTAATGAACTAGTTATAGGTAATTGAAGAAAAACATGAGACTCCAGAATTGCGAACATTTTAATATTCTTTATAAATATTGGAAAATGTGCTCCCATGTCTTTAAAGTTATAGATGGTCTTCGAACACTGAACATTTTGAGGCTTTGGGATTGGCTTCTGATCTGTTGGCGTTTGGGATCACAATACCTACCTCTCCTTTGCTCCCGAGTTCAAAATATTACAAGACAGCTTCAAAAAAACTAATGGTCAAAAGAAGGTAGTAATATCAGCTTTATTGAGATAAAATGACTACAGAGCATGACTTCAACCTGAGGTCCAGACTTCAAGTTTCGCATGCCTCCCCATTGAAAGAAAAGTCCCAAGAAGAGGCAACTGAAGGAGCTGGGCCAGAAAGCAGCCTAAGTTCAGGCCAGAACCTACAAGCACCATGGTAGTTCCACTCACCTGTGAAACAAGAACCAGAAGGCAAGGTGTAATTTCTCTTATGCACAGAAATTTTGTGCACACTTTCCAGGGCCCTGGGTATGTCAGAATCTCCCAAGTCAGGTTACTTATACCCTTTCCAGCTTTTAAAAAAAAACAGTAAGTGCTAACTATCTTCTGAAGGAATGTGAGGGTGAAGATTTAAGGGAAGGTCTTTTGACAATACTCAGTGAGAGTTACAGTATGTTTTCTTAGAAAGAGCAAAATATCAGGGTTTCTATTCCTGGACTTTTATCAACTGTAACAGTAGACAAATTCTTTAAATGATCTGAACCTCAAACAGCGAGAATTACAAAACCCACCTCATAGTATTATTGCATAAATTAAAGGAAATAACACTGCTGAGTAATTTTTGTTCCCTATTGAAACTGACAAATCATTGACAGAGAGAAAAGTCAAAACAGTTGTTTAATACATTACCTCTTTGAATATTATAGCTAAAAAGGTAAAAATGGTGGCATTAGAAATGCTGTATAGACACTCATTATTATGTCAATGTTTGCTGAATCTTATGGTTCTTCTAGTCCTAATTTATACAAATCAACTATACATAATTGTCCACAAAGTCTTACAGTCTTACATTATATGAGCTTGCTTATTTTGTTTATATGTAAGATTAAAAGATTTACTTCTGACTTGATATACTTTGGAGATGTGTTTTAGTTGTTGAGTTCAGTATCTGTGTCTGTTTTTACATGTACTGAATGCTGCCGACTTATACATCGGGGCATGTTCAAAGTTTGATGGTCACATTCATTACCTTTAAAGCTGGAGATTTATGTAATGACATGCACACTTATATTCACTATCAGTGATAACACCGAAAAAATAAATTTTGGCCTGTATGGTGTTATGACAGCTTGCTGTAGTAATGATGCCCATGGCTGCTAACCTGGAAAGTGTGAGCAGTTCAGCTTAAAAGTTTGGTACTATCCTCATGGTATCATAAAAAGGAAACCCAAAATTCCCAAATCCAACTTGGCCTATCACCTTCCTCTCCTCTGGATTCCAAAGAGAGTTACAAACAGAAGGAACAATATTATAGAGAGAATCTTGGATTGTAATGTGTGTGTATATTTCTGGTAAAAAAAAAAAAAAAGAAGAAGAAGGCTGAAGTACGTGGAATGGCCTAGAAGATTAATTAAAGCCTACAACTCCTCATTCACATTCCTGTATCAACTAACAGTTCTATATCTAGCAATAATATCCTTCAAAAAAAGAAAGAAAGAAAGGAAGAAAGAAAGAAAGAAAGAAAGAAAGAAAGAAAGAAAGAAAGAAAGAAAGAAAGAAAGAAAGAAAGAAAGAAAAAAGGGAGAAAGAAAAAAGGGAGAAAGAAAAAAGGGAGAAAGAAAGATTAACACATACTTAGATAAATATAAATTGAGACAAATTGTTGCTAGAAAACATATTTTAAAAGGAACATTAATGGGAGACTTTCAGGCTAAAATGAAAGAACACTAAGTAGTAACTTAAATCTACATGAGAAATAAATATATCAGTTTGGTTGAGTACATAGCTAAATGCACTTATATGTTTGTAACACATTTTCCCTCCTATGTGGTTTTTAAAACAACTGTATAAAGCCTTAGTTATACATTTTTGTTAATGGGCCAAGGTATAACTTCTACGACAATAATAGAACAAAGAAGAAGAGAATGAATGTATGTAAGAACAGACTTTTGTATAATATTGAAATTAAGTCAGTGTTAATCTGCACTAAATTTTTATCAAATAGCATTCATTGTAATCCCCAGGGAAAAACTGAGAAAATAAATCAAGAAAAAAAATAGTATAAGAATATATAGATGCATTTATAGAATTCAGGGTTCAGAAATAAAATCTTACATTTATGCTCAATAGATTTTCAACAAGACAGACAAGAAAAATAAGAGGGTAAATAACGGTCTTTTCGATAATTGTTTCAGGCACAGTTAGGCATCCACATGCAAAAGAATGACGTTGGGTCCATACCTCATACCATATACAAAACTCAATTTAAATGAAGAGATAGAATCAATCATCAAAAACCTCTATAAAAGATTTTCTATCAGGATGGCAGAATAGATAAATGCTGCACTCATGACCACATTGAAATTACAACTAAATTACAGAATAACCATCATTAAGAATTACCTGAAGTCTTGCTGAACAGAAGTCCTACAACTAAAAATATACAGAAGCCACATCCAGACTGGTAGAAGAGACAGAGATGCTGAATGGGCTGGTCTCACATTCACGAGTGGCTGTTAAAAATTGGGAGGGATATCTTGGCTACAGATAAAGGGGTCCCAGCCCACACCAGGCTCACCAGCCTAGGGATCCAGTACTGGAAAGAGAAGCCTCCACAAATTCTGGCTGTGAAAACCAGCAGAGATTATTAATAACTGAAATGGAGAGAGACTGGAGTTCCAGGCTTTCCTCTTAAAGGGCCTATGCATGGACTTACTTGATCACAGACACATTTGCTCTGAGCTCCAGTACTGAGGCAGCAGCTTGAAAGATGCCAGGGACATACAAGGAGGAAATGACCAGACGGTTTTAGGGCAAAGCCTGGAGGAACAGTTTTCTTCCAGACAAATGTGCTTGGAGATTCCATTGTTCCTTTGTTGAGCCATCCTCCCTCCCAATGTGCCAACACAGGCTGCCACCATATCTGAGTCTCTATCAATCTGGCTAACACTGTTTGCCCTGCCCTGGTGATTCCCTGAGAACCTGCCCAACCCAACTTGCATGCCCACCCAAGCTGCTTCCAGTAGCTTTTCCATACAAACAGCCTGTCTTGGCTAATGCTTTAGATTTTCCCCAAATCTCTCAAAGGTTCATAAACATCAAAAGCACAAAAAACAAAACAAAACAAAACAAAAAAAAACAAAAGCATGTGGCCTCAGTATGCCCCACACATCTTGCTAAGCAAACCCAAGCCTGGCACTAGCAGCAGCCTGCCTCAATTCATGTCTCAGACACTTGCAAGCCCAATGCAGGTAGTAGCCATCTGCAGATTGCTTTGTGGCTCATTCTAGGTTGCTTTGGTCAGGTTACAGCCTGCAGCAGAATTTGGATTGAGTGAGAGGGAGGTAACTGCAAAGAACCTCTGGAGCTGAAATGCCCAGTAGCTGGCTTCAGACCTAGCCAGAGCCCCACCCAATGGGGCATTCTCCAATGACACATCCAAAGGGCAAACTGGGCAGGCATCAGAGCCCCTCTAAAGCGATTCCTGCTCCACAGGGCAGCCTCTGCACAACAGGTCCTCCACTGTAGTGTTGGCCAATCCTCACAGCCAATCAGCCAGCGGGTCAGTACCTCTGATTTGTGTGCAAATAGCAGCTTTGGATCAACTACAAGAGGAGGGCATACACAATCCACACGAGGGACACTCCTGAACTGTGCCATTGGACCTCACAGGACATCTTCTACATAACGCCATGCTACTAAGATCAGGAGACATAGCAGCTCTACCTAAAACATAGATACAAACACAGGCATGCAGCCAAAATAGGGAGACAAACAAACATGTCCCAGAGGAAAGAACAGAGCAAAACTTAAAAAAAAAAAAAAAGAGAAAGAAAGAAACTAAGCTAAAAGTAAACAAGCAATATACCAGATGCAGAGAGCAACACACCGGTTATAAGGATGCTCAATAATCTCAGTGAGAACTTTAACAAAGAGATAGGAAACCTAAAGATGGACATAAAAAACATAAACAAAAGTCAGAAACAAATAATACAATAACTGAAATGAATAATACTTTAGAGGGAATCAACCAAAAATTAAAGGAAATAGATGTCTGAATCAGCAATTTGGAAGATAAGGCAGCAGAAAAAAACTAATCATAACAGCAAAAAGAATAAAGAATCCAAAAAATGAGAATACTATAAGGGACTTCTGAAACAACATCACACATACCAAAATTCATAGTATAGGGGTATCAGAATGAAGAGAGAGAGCAATAAATTGAAAACCTATTTGAAAATATAAAGATGGAAAATTCTCCTAAGCTGGTGAAGGAAATGGATATTCAAGCCCACGATGAACACAGAGTCCCAAACAAGATGAGCCCAAAGAGGTCAATACCAAGACACATCATAATTAAAATGCCAAAAGTTAAAGACAAACAGAAAATCTTAAAAGCAGCAAGAGAAAAGCAGTTAGTTACATACAAGGAGTTCCCATAACACTATCAGTTGCTTTCTTTTCAGAAACTTTGCAGGCCAGAAGGGACTGGCAGGAAATATTCGAAGTGATGGAAAGTAAGGAGCTACAAACAAGATCACTCTACCCAGTAGGCTGTCATTTAAAATTGAAGGAAATGTAAAAGCTTCCCAGACAAAAAAAGCTAAAGGTGTTTATAACTACCAAAGCACTATTACAAGAAATGTTAATGTAGGAGGGAGAGGAGGAGGAGGAGGAGGAGGAAGAGGAGGAGGAGGAAGAAGAGGAAGAGGAAGAAGAGAAGGAGGAAGAAGAGGAGGAGGAGGAGGAAGAAGGAGGAGGAAGAGGAGGAGGAGGAGGAAGAGAGATAAAAAATGTGAATAATAGAATCACAATAACTACATACCTGTCAACGATTACTTTCAATGTAAATGGATTAAATGTTCAATTCAAAGGACATAGAGTGGCAGAATGGATAAGAAAACAAAACACTTACATATGTTGCCTGCAAGAGACTCACTTCAAATCAAAAGACACACACAGACTGAAAGAAAAGAGATAGAAAAGATATTTCATGAAAATGGAAACAGACGTGCAAACAAACAAAAAAGTTGGATTAACAATACTTATACCAGACAAAATAAACTTGAAAACAAAGGCTTTAGCAAGAGACAAAGAAAGACTCATTAATTTCACTTTTGGGTATTTATCCAAAGAAACTTAATATACTACTTTGAAGGAACATATGCACTCATATGTTTATTGCAGCATCATTTAAAATAGCCAAGATACAGAGGCAACCTAGATGTCCAACAATGCATAACAAAGAAGTGGTTACACATATGCAACGGAATATTACTCAGCCATAAAAAAGAATGAAATGTTGCCATTGCAACAACTGGATGGACTTAGAAGGTATTGTGCTGAGGTAAGTCAGACAGAGAAAGACAAATGCCATATAATTTCACTTATATTTGAAATCCAAAGAACAAAATAAACAAACAACCCAAACAGAAACAGACTAACAGATACAGAGAACACTTTGATGGTTGCCAGATGAGAGGGGGTTTGGTGGGTGGGTGAAAAAGATGAAGGGATTAAGATGTACAAATTGGTTGTTACAAAATAGTCATAAGGATATAAAGCATAGCATAAGGAATATAGTCAATGATATTTTATTAACTATGTATGGTGTAGATGGGTACTAGATTGATCGGAGTGAATACTTTGTAAGTCATATTTACAAGCAATTGTAAATATCTAATTGCTATGTTGTACACCCAAAACTAATATAATATTGTATGCCAACTGTAATTGCAAAAGAAAAAATATATATATCAAAAAACAACAATAAAACCTCTGAACAAAGAAAAACCCAGGACCATCCTATGAAACATTAAGGAAGAATTAAGACCAATTTTTAAATCTTCCATAAATAGAGTAGGGGTTATCACATCCTGACTCATTCCATGAGGTCAACATAATTCTGATAACAAACTCAGACAAATACATAATGAGAAAGCAAAATTATAGTCCAGTATTCCTTTTGCAAAGGGATGTAAACATTTTTGCCTAAATACTAGCAAAGTAAGTCTAGATGCATATTAAAAGGATTATACCATAACGAAGTAGAATTTATCCCAGGAACACAAAGGTGATTCAATATTTAAAAACTAATTTGTGCAACATACCAAATTAATGGAATAAAGTAAAAAACAACCCGTATGATTATCTTAAGTGATACATAAAATGTATTTCACAAAATCCATCATCTTTGGTAAAGATCTTGAACCTATTTTTTCTCACCCACAGATCAATTCTATTTGTTATTAACATTTGTTATAGCAACACTTGTTAACTCAAAATGTTAGGTAGAAGTTAAGAAATGTAGGAGAAAGAGGAGGGGTGGGAGGGGGTCCATAGTGCTTACACAAAAAGCTCATAAATAGCTTTGATTAACTGCCTCCAGTCCCATATCTGTTTTTACAGACAACAGACAACTGAGAGGTGGTCTAGAGCAAGACAAGGATCTGAGTCAACAGACCTCCACCCATCTTAGGAGGTCATGCCCTCCCGTGGAAGAGCAGGCATCACGTTTTCCCCCAAAATCAATATGTAACTCCCTCACCCCACCCAGCAAACTGTAAGTCCTCGGAACACGGGGCATAGGGTTCTCTCTCTTTTTCTCTCTTACTGTCTCCCTCTCCCATTCTTTTTCTCTCTCACTCTTACTCCCTCTCCCTCTCCCCCACCTTGGCTAGGCCCATTCTCTTCCCTGAGAATGTATCACTAATAAACCCTGCTTGCATGCTATTCACCTTGCTGACGTTTGATTCTTCACTATGTCGGCAAATAGAACCAAAGATTCCTGTAACAAAACCATCAATGCAGTTTCTGCACAAAGAGTAATGGTACCTAGTACCTGGGCTCTCTGACTCTGTTTAATTTTACCTGGAAGAATGAATAAGTTTAGTGCAGCCTTTCTTGGAATCGTCACCTCCTTTTCTTTTCCTGGTCCTTGTGGCTTGATTGTAAGTGAATATAGCATCCTTCTTGGCATTGACTGGTTCTCTCTAGACAAACAGCCAGAATGTCAGGTACTTCTTAGGCCTTAAATATGAGTTATAGCAAGTTAGCATTTTATCAGTTCTGCTGATATTAATATTTTAGTAAAAAGTTTGCTATTACAGGTAACCCCTGTATAACATGGTTGTTAGGTTCCTAAAAAAAATGCCGTGTTATGTGAACCCATGTTATATGAAACAGAACTAGTACAAAAAAGGAGGTTAGGTCCCCCAAATTAAAAAAAAGCCTACTATTATATTTTTATAATTAAGAGAAATGTCTTTATTAAAGTAATTTTCACCAAAAGTATATCATATTAATATGTATTAAATAAAGTTTTCTTCGTCATCACTACTAAGCACCATTAACCGAGGGCATTTTCTTTTTGACAAGATATCTTCTTCCTCTGAGCTTAATACTCCATGAAAAAAATGGATTTAAAATTCTAATAAATTTTAAAATTCTGCAGTCAAATCTGATATGACATCCAAGCTTGAATGAAAAATTTCCAATGAGATATTGTTAAGCCATATTCAGGCCAGGAGCAGAAACCTTATCTTAAAAGCCATCTTGTCTTGATCCTGTCTTGTTTTATCTCCTAGGGGCCTGTGATCAGGGGGCCTGGGTGGGCCTGGGCGGTCTGGATGGCAACCTGGGGCCGGGGTGTGGAGCCGGACGGCTTGGTCATGCCCTGAAACCCTTTGTCAATGAAAACCCCCTGAAGCATTGAAGGAGGAACAGCCTTGTTTATCCCCTCCTGTAAAACTCCATACCCTTCTCTGCTCAGGAGAGGTTATGATCTTCTCCCCTTGCTCTAACCTGACCTCCCGCCGCTCAAACAGGCCAAATAACTTCTAATAGACCAATCTGGTCTCCTGCGACTCATTCCTCTGGCCATGCTTAGAGGAATGAGTTAACTGGAGGCAGTTAATCAAAGCTATTTAATCTTTTGCTCTTAAAAGCTTTTATTGCATTCCTTGTTAATCGGGGATTTCCCTAATTTCGAATGAGACCTTATTATGCTCCATGTTGTTCTGAGATTTCTCTAATTCTCAAACCATGTTAGAGTGAAACCGTGTTATAGAAGTGCTGTGTTATATTGGGGTTACTTGTATTTCTTTTGATAACTTTTTGTCTAATTTTTTGAAAGAGTTCATGGGTAAATTTAGGTTAGATTTAGGGAAATTATTGATTTTCTGGCTATAAAACCATTGCAATATTCCTCAAGTTAAGGTTTTTTAGAGTTGCCTTTAAAATATTCTACCAGCCATTTGTTGGCAATTTTGGCCTACATAATTTTGAAAAAGAAAAACAAAAACAAATGTATGAAAAAAGCATGAGAATTATAACAAAGAACTATGTGAATGTAAATATGAGTGTGTGTCTGAATTTTAAATTAAGTTTTTGTAAATAAACCAACACTCTAGCAATAATCTCAATATTTATGAGCTGTAATAGGAGTTTAGCAAAAAGGAACAGCCCTTGAGGTCATTTTTGTCATATCCCCAAAATGTAGTCTTAAAGCTTATCTAAAACCTGATTAACAAAATCTGATGAATAAGGAGTATAAAGAGCTTTCAGTTGGAAAGATAAGAAATAAAGATCATCATCTGTGACTGAAGAGAGCAAAGTCAGCTAGTGCTATGGAAAAACCAAGAAAAGTGGTACTCATCTAAAGAACGGGCAATTTGAATTTGAATCAATGGGTTGTTGTCACTTCATGTGGAAATTAGCCACCTAACAGCAATCTGGAGGAATCAAAATAAATCAGAGTAAACAAATGTACAAAAACAAATTGTGTAGTTCTTTGTAAAGTAAGTTGTATTTTTAAAACACATTATGTTTGTTCACTTGTAAAAAAAAAATAAGAAGAAGGATGTTGCAATGTGCCTATTTTCTTTCTTCTGTTGTTCAAGATGTTTTAGCTTCAAAGCAGGACAGCTTTTGACAACCTAGTGGGGGTTGGAGGTGGAAGTGAATAAGCCCAGACCAGAAAGAACAGCTGAGAGTCCTGACTTCACTGAAAGGCAAGACTCCAAGGTAGATAGTCAGTAGTTTGTAAACAGTATTATTTAAAGGTGGGTGGTAAGTTTGGTTGTGATTTACAACCATTAGATATATAAGGAGGCTCAGTTCTATAGGAAACTTAGTATAAGAAGAGTATGCAGTATGGAACTGTGCATAAAAAAAAGGGATCCTATAGAAAGTAACCTCACAGGGTGATCTGAACATAATTCCTAACTGGGAAGGCCATGGTGGGCAGTCATGCCCTGGCCTATAATTTCTTTAGTGAAAAATTTAAGCCAGACTGTGCATTGTTCAAAGGTTAACACACCTTTCAAATACCAGAAGTAATACCCCTTAAATGGGTATTAACCCTCAAGAGAACACATAACCTTGTTAACTATCCTATAATCCAATCCGAACCTTGCTTCCTCCAATCTTCCTTATGTTCCCTCCCTAATTTCAAGCGTATAAAAGCTGCTGCAAAACTGCTATTCTTTGGAGCATTTGAGATCTTGCTCTCTGGCATATGTCATCAATTAACCAAATAAACTCATAAAAATCCTCTACAGGTTTGAACGTTTCTTATGTTGAATGATGTTTTGTGTAGGCCAGGAGTGGGAATCTTTGGGGATAAGTACATTCCAAGAGTATACAGAAGCAAGTTCCAGACATTTGAAAGAATGCTTTGTTAGAATTAGGTACCGAGATGTGATTGCAGCAATATGGAGTAGGTTTGGTCAAATATCTATTCCCAGTAAGAATCTGACTCCAGTAGGACTGGATGAGAAGACGTCTGTAGATCAAGCCAAGGTATAGAGATTTGGCCACATGGTGGAGTGTAATGAAAGACCTATGATTCATGGGCTTATATGTGTCCACAACTGTCCCTCAACACAGTAAGTACTTATTTGGCTCCATAGCCATCGAGAAAATTCCAGAACTACCAATGAGTGAGGCAAGATTTGAGTTTTGTAGCTGACCTTGTGCATTACCTTTAGTCCAGTGTTTCCCACACCGATCCCCTAAGTTTTTGATCAAGTAAACATAAAAACAACACAGGAAATATTTAAATATTTACATCCGGTAGATTTACATACCATATTATCCTATAATAAAGTTTTAAAATAACTTAGTTTATCCTAACATTTTCTAAATTTACTTAAGAAAAGAATCCTTGGAATGTACATTGAAAAGTCCTGCTGTTAATCCACCAGACTTGTCTCAGCACCAGAGACCAAGCAATCTAATACAGAGAGTTTCCGACATCTCACGCTCCTTGCAAAAGGCATTCACTTCACCCTTTGTCTCCCTACTCACTCTCTGAACTTGGCCACTGCAGCCTACACACCTAGACTGTGCAAGTATTTTCTTTCCTTTAAATGGGATGCCCTGACTCACTTATCACTTGCTGACCTATGTCCTTGCTATTCTCCCAGCAGTCCCTTATCACCAGAATAACTTTCACTTCTCTTTCTGTTTTTTTTCTTTAGATATTCCGTCTCAGAAACATTCACACTCCCACACCACCCACCCACCACCAAATCTGCAAGTGATGTCTTTCCTAGGCGCTCCCTAGTTTTCTCTTGATCAATAGGTATTTGCTGAGCACCCATTTTGTGCCAGGTCCTGGGTGGTTGGGTTTACTAGTGAATCAAACAAAATTTCTGGCCTTAGCATCTATCTTACTAGATACCCGCCTTACATACATCTCATTAGACTGTAAAGTATCTACTTTCCATGTCTGTCTCTCATGCTTACTCTAGCTCTGTAAAAACAGGATCCATCCAATTATTTCTAGGTTTTATTCCCAAGACCCAGGATAGTTTTATCATGTTGTAGTCATTCATTAAATACTTGCCAATGGATACTTAAAACAATCATTTAATTTCTTATTTATTTTCATTTTTTTTTATTTTTGCTATAGTTTGATATATCACAATTCTGAGCAGCTATCCCCAACAGGTCAAAATCTACAGTGCACATCTCTTTACCAGGTCTCAGCGATAGTGAAGAGTACCTCCTGGAGCTTTGCCAAGTACACCTTGGCCACCTCTCTGTTTTCTGGCACCGAAGTCCTCTACCCGTCATGCTAATGTTTTGTAGAGTTAGGAAGTTGACACTTTGCTGGCTTTTCTAACAAAAGTGTTAGCATTGTATGCCTTTAGGAAATTAAATAAAAGTAAATGAATTTCATGTTGAGATTTTTGTAGAACTTGTTCAAATAGCCTCTGTCACCTTCAGTTGTCAGTCACCTTGGGCTGGGACAGAATGTAGCAAGACAGTGTCCAGACTTTGACCAATTTGCATTAAATCCTCCCTTTGTCCCCATCAGGTTATGTGACTTTGGGATGCTTACTGAACATTCTTGAGCCTAACTATCCTCATTTACAAAACAGGAATGACTATGCTCATTGCTGAACTCATAGAATTGTGGGAATATTCAAAGAACTAGGAATGTGATAGACTTCACACAGTAGTGTATCTGACACATGGTGGAAACTGTAAATGTTACTCCCTTCCTTCTCCCAAGAGGGTGACTTTCCTTTCATGGGAAGGGTGGGGGACAGGGATATGAGAAGGTCAAATGTTGGTGAGAATATTAAGTGAAGACATTTTAATGTACAGATTTTAGGTCTCTTTTAGTGTAGGCTTAATTATTCAAAAGACTGAGCTGGAGAAACTTGTGGTAAATGTATCATCTAAAAAAATTACCTGCTTAATCTACAGAGGCTCTTTCACTTGCTCCAGGCCTGTAATTAAGAATTGTCTGAATAAGCACCAGTATTTTAATCGAGATATAAGAGAGAAAAGATGAAATGCAGGGAAGATAGAGCTTACAGCTTTCTTCTGAGTGAAAGATTGCTCACTTTAGAGAACAGAGTGAGCCTTCAAAAGTGCTTACAGTTGGAAAATTTTACCATTTCTTTTTAACTTCACAAGTAACATCAATGTGCTAATTATTCTAAAATGAGCTCAGAATTTGCTGTATGGGTACACTTTATGAAATACTTGAGCCCCATTACACTAAGAAATAAAAGGCTGCAAATTCATTTCTGTTAATTCATGCATAATTGAAGCAGGGGCTGGTGTGAAGCCTCCAGAATATGCATATTTTGGTTCCTTTGTTCTCACTGCATTTGTAGTTAAAGGTTTACTACAACAAAAAGGGGTAAATAAATGCATGAGGAAATAATTTTATGAACTATTTAAATGTGTAATGAAAATGACTCATAAAAGTCCTTAACTGTATAAGCATATCAGTAAATATGGATTGTAAAATATCTTGTTTGCTTTTTATATAAACCCACCATAGATAAAAATATATTGTAATGGGATTCATGTCAGGCCACCCTAGAATGTGTCACTTTGGCATCGGATTATTTTGAACTGAATATAATCAAGGCCCAACAGACTCAAGAAGAACTTTTTACCTCTCCTTTAATTACCTAGAAGAATTTAGATACCGGGAAGAGAGCTATTGCCAGAGATAAGTTTTTACATCAGAAAGACTTATTTGCATGGAAATGTTTACCAAATGGTTACCAAACATTTGCTCTTCCCATCTTCCTGTGAACTGGCTTCCTCCCTTTGGGAGGCCCAGACTCCTACCCCTTCTCCTTAGCTCAGGACAGCACATAAGCCTCCATTGCCTGACTGTCAGGAGACTCATATATTTGGGGTTCCTGTACATCCAGAATTAAGTGTTTGTTTGTTTTCTCCTATGTCAATTTAATTATTAGACCTGTCAAAGAATCTAGAAGGCAAGAAGGGAAAGTTTTCTCTCCCTTATAATTGCCAAGATAATATGTATTTAGTGTGTGGTGGAGATTGGATCTAATTTTCACGTAAGAAAAGTGGTTCTAGGGCATTGGGGCCAATTTTTCTTCAATTGTCTTTTAAACAAAATTAAAAGAAAAATCATTCTGCTAACATCTTGGTGAATATGAATGAAGGTCTTGATTAACTGAATTACTTAAAGTTTTAAGCTGAACCACTTTAAAAATAATCCTGCTTTGAAAATCTTGTTAAAATGTTGAAATCAAGTCCCATTGCTCTCTGCCCCTGCCTCATGGATAAATGCAGCAGGGCCTTATGATCATACCTTTGTTTGTCTCAATAAGGCTTTTCTGTTACAAGAAGGAAGTCATTATAGCTATTATCTCATGATCAGGTATTAGAGACCAAACATGTTTGCAGTTGCTTAGTCCCTTGTTGTTTGCCCCCCATCCCTCCTAACCCCATTCACCCAAATAGTAATATAGGATTGAACCCCCCAGGAATATTTCAGGCACCTAGGAGGCACTCCTAGCTGTTTGTAAATAATTTTGTGAACTAATTTGTGAATGAATATGTTCTGTAAGTATTTTAAAGCAAACGTCTCTAATCCTCGGCAAACTCTTTGTGGCAGCACTAATTATCACCCCATTCTGCAGATGAGCGACTGAGACTCATGGAGTCTAAGTGATTTAGCCATTGGAACACTAAGAAGAAAAAACGAGATTGGGTGTTTTCAAAATCTAACCTGAGTTGTTTCCAGTGTTCAAACCATGTACAGCTCCATGTAGAGGAACAGGTGCCCTGGTCTGGATTACAGGAAACTCAAGAATGTGCAGTGGGTTTCATGGGCTTCGGTCAACCTCTGAAAGACATGCATCTATTTCCACATTAGGAGAATCTTTTGTCTGCTCCTGTTTGTTTTTTAGCAAGTACATTTGATTAGCTGAGGTGTGATTACTGGCGGTCTCATTAATTGATGTTTTCCCTGCAACAATGATGCCTGATATTTGGGATTCTATAGAGCAGGGTTGGAAACTCTAGGGTTTATAGGGTAACATCAATGTCAGAATCAGCCCCACCTAATATAACTGAAACAGATGGTGGCCCACTCATTTAGTAACCACACGGATAACTGAAGTTAAGATTGGTGGTTCTAAAAGGAATGTCTGGAAAGTGAAAAGGCAAGTTCACTAACCTACACTAACTCCTAGTGCTTTGGAAGGCAACATGTTCCAGCAGAAACTGTACAGGTTTTAAAGTCAGTCAAATCTAGATTCCAACCATGGCACTGATGAATTGTGTGACTGGGACAATAACTTGACCTTGCTCAGCCTCAACCGCCTTCCCTATAAATTGGGAACACTCACCTATTTTCTCCAGTTGGAATACAGAATGAAAATAATACATATGAAGTACTTAAATGTAGGTGTTTTGTCTCTAAACTCTAGCTTTTTGTATACACATTCTGTCTTAATTCTTGGTTGAACTTACAGAATTATCATCGTTTGAAGTTATAGCCATCAGAAATTTACATTAAACTAAATATAGTTTGTTTGAAAGAAACATGCATGATCTAAAGATTTGCAGGATCAGTGGTATTGCCAACACTAAAAGAGATAAAGAAATGTATATGTTTTCATTTTGTGACCCCTGGAGGCGCTAATAAGCCAATGGAGGGAATTTGAATGAAATTGATTTCCTTCCACACCTAGAGTTATAGCTTAGCCTAAATCACAGCTGTAGAAATAGGAAAACTGGGAACAGAGACCAGCAGCGCAGCACACTGTTCCCAAGGCTCTCTCCTCTGGAAGAAGAGAGCACTGGTGTGTTGTTTGAAACCACACCTGGACCAAAAATAGCAGATATAATTTTCCAATGTCCTGACCATATTATTATTCAAATACTTTAAAAAAAATTAAAACACTTCTAATTTTCAACCTATTAATGGATTGGTTTGTCATTCAAAAAAGCAATTTAGATATGATTGCACAATAAAAAAGCTCCAGTACTTTTTCTTCCATGTTTTCATTGTTTTGAGCATATATAAAAAGAAAAAAGTACATCAAAGTGCCTACATTGCCTCCCTCCACTTCAAACCTACATTATAATAATACCTAAAATTCAAAACTGCAAAAAAAATTGACTGTATACCCTTCCAGAAATGTCTATGGAGAAATATATATGCACTCACATATGTAGATATCATCCCAGGCATAGTGTTATGTCACTTGAGTTTTCTTAATATGTGGACAAATAATGCATAAAGGCTTTTCCATTATTTTGGTTGGTTGTATGGTATTCTTCACATGGATACATTATGAATTTATTTAAATGCTCTTTTATTGATATGCATCCAAATTTGTTTTCATTTGTTTTTTTTTACCAGGTCCAGCTATCCTGCAAAATCTCTTGGGATAGCTACTGTTTAAAGGGTGGACAAAAGAAATTATCTTCCATGAAATGTATTGCCATCAATAAAACATGAAAGTGCCTTTGTCCTCTCATCTTTATCAGGTCTAAGTTTTTTTTATTTTGTTTTATTTTTTTAATGACATTTTGATAACTAAAACTAGCATATCATTTTATTAAGATTTACATTTGCTCAATTACTTAAAGGCTTGAGTATATTTTTAATATCTTTCTGACCAGGAAATGAATCTATTACAGAGTGAACTTTCCTCTGATCCATGCCCACGGTCCTGAACTCAGCTAGACATGTGGAAAGCCAGTATCCCTGATCAGAGGGAGCCAAGGGGCCTTGTGCAAGGCCGGAGAGTGTGTGTGTGTGTGTGAGTGTGTGTGTGTGTGAGAGAGAGAGAGAGAGAGAGAGAGAGAGAGAGACCTATGTGTGGACCAGCAAGGCCATGTGGACACACTCCTGGGGTTTGCTCTGGGTATTATTCATCTCTGTAAAGTCACACATTTCCTTAAATGAAAATAAATGAATTCTAGGTATCTTTTCTTCTTTTACCAACCTGAGAAACTTTTATTTGAGAATTTCTCAAAATATTTTAAAATAATTTAGATAATGCTTTAAAGAACACGGAGGAAGGATTATTATAATATCAGATCTTGGAGTCTGCTTTAGAGAATTTTTTTAGTATGAATTCATATTTAGTTCTCAGATCCAATAAAGAGAACATGAGTTGGTCAGCAATCAGTCCAGAGTTAGTAAGCGTTTGTGAAATCCACAACTGGAGGCAGCAAGGATGGCCCTGTTTTGTTTTTTTTTAATCCATTTCCATCTGACCTTATGTTCAAATGCACTTTCTTTAAAAACACAACAACAACAATAAAACAAACAAAGAAATGCACTTTATGTGGTGATGATAAATATAAGTATTGGGGAAATTCAATTATATAAAAAATACTAGTCTGGATTAGATATATCTATTTTCAGTGGCATACTCATACCTTAAATGGCACAGGAACTATAAGATAAGTAGCACGAAACTTCAGAACTGGAACTGCCACAGCTGCATGGGCTTGGGCCTTTCTGGCTGAGCATATTTTGAAAACACTGGATGGTCATTCCAGAGCTGTGCTAACGTAATCTGTTATGGAGTAAAGCATTGAAGTGGAAACTCACCAGAGGACCTTGCAGCTGACAGAGGATAGGCAACGCATGTTAGTTATGAAGTAGTTATGACCTAATTCACAAGAGTTATTTTATTCCTTAACTTCCAGGAGCTCAAAGTCAAGAGGAGGAGGTGAAAAAAGTAAAGATATAAACTTAATAGAGATAACTGAATATTTTAGAATTGGTAAATATTAAGTGCAATGGGGACCCAGGGTGTGGGGATGTTGGGAGACTGATTTCTCCATTATTGTCTTCATAAAAGCTATAAAATCCTCTCTGGAAAGACATTGGCTGTGTGTGTTTGTTTGTGTGTGTGTGTGTGTGTGTGTGTACACACACATGCTAAACGTCTATTGAATTCATTGATCTACAAAATATATGGACAACTCCTACCCAACAATTTTAGTACAAATGCACCATGCTGAAAGCCTGAGCATGAAGAGACAGAGATTATAGACCATGCTGTAATTCAATTATGGAACTACAGAAAAGAAGGAAAGTAATAAAGGCTGGAGTTCCACATTTGCAAATGAGTTGATGCAAATGGCAGAAAAATCAAGCGTCTTTCAGATGCCAGTGCGCACAGAGGCAAAGGTACAGAAATAGCACAAAGAGGTTGCTAGGAACAAAGCAAGAAAGCAGAGGCTAAGAAGAATGAATCATCAAAGCTGGTAACACTTGAAGCCCCTGCTTTCAATTCCAATGATTCCTGGCATGGTTGAAAATAGTTGACATGCTGTTCCTCTATTAAATTTGTGTTTTTATGCTGCCTTTGCTCTTTCAGATGCACGTAGTACAAGTACAAATATAAAAAAGAAAAAAATACGTTTTTGCAGCATTTTGCAAAAGCTAAGAAGTGAAAAGTGCTGAATATTTTGCAAAAACTTATTCTTGATCAGTTTTGCAAACCCAAGGCCTCCATGTAATTGGAGTAAACAGAGAGAACAGTTTTTTTCTAGTATTTCTAGTTCCTTCCTTACTCCTTCCTGTCACATCCTGGACCTTGCATTCCTGAAAGTCTTCCCTGGAACCCACTGTTTCTTTTCTTACTGATCTATTTCTCTGTTTTATAAACTTCTTAAGGAGCTTTCTACCCTTTGAAGCACTGCACAATGCATTTCAAGAGAAAGATGCAGACTAAATGGACTACTGAAGATGGTTTGTACAGAAAAGCAATGTTTGGAGAAGGACATTGGGGTGTCAGTATGGGGGCCAGGTTTGGAGCTTACTGAGTAGGCCCTGGAGCTCCACCTAAAGAACATGATGCTTTGCTGAGATTAATTAGACATAGACACAGAGGATGGATGCTGGAGAGGGATAGGAAGAGATACTAAGACAGAAAGACCATTACAGAAATATAACTACTGTATAAACATATTTGAATTAATGCTGTAGAAATTAAAGGTGAGGAACATATATAGATTCATCCTTAATTCAATCACCAAAATTTATTGGACATTTGTGTTGCGTGCTTTGTGAAGAACCAAAGTTGCATCAGGTACTTTTTGCCTTCTCACTCCTCCTACAAGTAATTATTTATATTGTTTTAAAAAATTTACTTCAAGTGTGACCTGCTGGAGAAAGTCTCCTATGATACTGTCCTGCTTTGAGATGGGTGCCCAGGTCCATGCTTTGACAGTCCAAGGTTAAGTGCTCCTTTCATTGTTTAATTAGCTCTTTCCACGCACATCATTCACTTTGTACTATGAGACCCTTAAAGGCAGGAACTATGCCTCATTCATCTTGGAATCCCCAGAAAATAAAGCAGTGCCTGCAGCAGCGTCAGCGTCAGCAGTGGCCTAAGCAATGTCCTCGAGTATGGAAAGAAGCATGCTTTCCAGTACACTGTGTTGTCACTGACTTTGCTTTTTCTGGGAAGAAATTGAGTTATCGTAATCATGTGATGTGAGGAGATATTAAGTGTCTAGAAGAGATACAAAGATGGTTAAGGCAAAGGCACAGTGTAGGCCAGGAGGTAAGGCTCGGCTTAGATTGGGAAAAGGAAGATTCGGTATTAGGTCTGAACAGAGAGTAATGACCACAAATGAGGGAATGAAGAAGTGGCGTCCAAAATCAAAAAGTTGAAAATATGTGGGAAGCTTAACTTAAGAGAAATTGGGCTGTACAGTTAAGTTTGGAGATTTAACTCAATTGAGGGTTCTGGAGGCCAATTTTTATGTAGTGTCACCTCTATGACACACTGCACACAGGAGTCAGGGCAGTAGGTGCCACATGCAGCAGTAGAGAAAGAAGCTAGAGATGTAGGATTTGCTATCCAGTGAATGGGCCTG
Organism: Rhinolophus sinicus; assembly: GCF_036562045.2. NCBI lineage: Eukaryota > Metazoa > Chordata > Mammalia > Chiroptera > Rhinolophidae > Rhinolophus > Rhinolophus sinicus. Next base: position 113,070,670 of record NC_133751.1, read on the forward strand.
GATGGTTTTATAGATTCCATTTATTTATTCACTCATTAATGCAACATTGCTGAATGTTCCGTAAGTCATATCATAGTCTGAGAAACTGAGTTGGTACGCAATAGTTTATCAAATAAATGCTAGGTGCTCTGAGAGTTGCTAAACTAAGGTAGGTGTGCTATAACTAATTCTAAGTAGAATGTGAACATTTAGAGGAATATAGAGGACTAGGTAGAACCCCATTGAAAAGGCATCAACTGATTTTAACCTGGAAAGATGAATAAACACATAGGAAGGAGAAATTGTGGGACAGAAATCTAGACATTGGGGGAAGCAGGAATAAACATTTGTAGCAGCAATTAACACACATATCTTAGAAAATGTTAGGAGCCCCATTTAGACAAAGAGTAGGGCAGGTGTACAGCCACCAATAAAATGAAGATTCTGTTGGTGAGATGCTCCCAATGCATATCAAGTGAATGGTAGGTGTAAGTCAAAATTGTATAAATGTATACAACGCTATAGTCTCAGTTTCTGTTGATCTGAAAATACCCTAGAGAAATCACTCCTCTCTCATAGCATCTCCTTTTCAGGTTGAGCATCTATTTTCTCTACAAAGATCATGACAAAAAGGCATCTGATATTAAACTTGCACAGAACCCAGGCACAGGTAGAGAACCAAAGGCCAGCCAGGCTTTATGCCTGCCTACTAATCAAATTTTGAGCAATTTTCTTCCTTTTTGAGTCTCAGTGTTTCCATGTCTTAAAAACAATACTGAGCTCTCTCTCTCTCTCTCTCTCTCTCTCTCTCTCTCTCTCTCTCTCTCTCTCTCTTTTCCTGGCCCTTAGAGGTTTACGTTTTTTTCTGTATTCTGTTCACATTTAGTTAAAACACAATGAAAGAAAGTACATGGCCTGATGAGGGCAATACATCCCTATAGCAGGTGTTTTTAAAACTGAAATAAACCATTGCCAAAATGAAGTGATCTCAACATTCCACAGTTCTATAGACTGAACAATGAAACATAGCAAGCTTTCTATCACAGACCTGGGGTGAAAGTTTCTTTTCCTGGGCAAATAAAATCAACTCAAGACATCAGATCTTTTATTTCCATTTTAAAGGAAGAAAATATATAAACAATCATCTAAAAATATAATTACATGAGAAAATGAATATGGTAGTGTGTGTGTGAGTGTGTGTGAGTGTGTGTGAGTGTGTGTGTGTGTGTATGTGTGTGTTAAATTACCCTTTTCAGAATAAATACTTTCGCAGAATGAATACATACGCTCTCCACTATTGAAGTGCTTTCCCTCAAATGTATTCCAATTTAGGTGAAAATAAATAAATAAAATCACATTTCTCAGTGCCAAAGTAATCGGCAATCAGAGGGAATAATAAATCTCAGCCATTATGTCAATGCAATGGGTTTGATTGCCAGAGAAAGGAGCCAGCTCCAGTTGTACTGCTATAGTTATTTTAACTAAAAAAAAAAAAAAAAAAAAAAAAAAAAAGTCTATTGTGAAGCACTGATTGAGGCAGAAACCCAAATAGTATTCTGATTAGAAGGCAAAGCCAAAGGCTATTTATGAGAAAGAAAAGGGAAACAATTACATCAATAGAAGGAAGGCATTTCTATAGGTATAGATAAGCTAACATAGTGATGGTAATTCTAAACAGTGGTTTTTTTTATTGCATATTTTATTTTATTTTTCAATTATAGTTGACATTCAGTATTATTTTATATTAGTTTCAGGTGTACAGCATAGTGGTTAGACATTTATATAATTTAAGAAGTGATCATCCTAACTAGGTAGTACCCACCTGGCACTATACATGGTTATTACAGTATTATTGATTATTTTCCTTATGCGGTACTTTACATCCCTTTGACTATTTTGTAACTAAAAAATTGTACTTTTTAATCCCTTCACCTTTAATTTTCAGTCTCAGAGTCATAATATTTGCTTTTCTGTTATCTTTGCAAAAAGTTGTTTGGAATATATTGCTGCTTTAGGCTCAGTCCAAAGGCTATTTTGCCCTGTTTTAACATTCCGAATGAGGAATAAGACACACACAGCAGTTTCTTTGGGATGGCAGCTCTGACTTCATTTTAAAATGACTCCATTTATATTATTCTTTTTACATTTTCCCCTTTTTAGTGAGATCTCTACTTGAAAAATATTGATCACAGAAAGCAACATGTATCATATATTAAAAGTATTGTTGGTTCCTCATCACCAGAAGGCTAATACCTGATATAGCATGTCTCACATAGGAGAGAAAGTGGTTTTCTAAGGAGACTTAGGCTACATTTGAGCAACAAGAGAGCCAGAACAGAGGAAGTCTTTACCATCATGTTCCATTAAGGGCAAATCTTTTCCGTAGTTTTTTGAAGTTTTTCATATGAAGTTTCATAGGCCTTAATGATCATCTCAAAACTTACAGCAACCATTTATCAGAATGGTGTTCTCATAACATTGAGCTGTGCAAAACTAACAGTTTTATAACAGCAAAAATTCCTATGATAACAAATAAAATGCAAAGTCTAATTTGAAGAACAGATCTGGACCAGGAATCAGTAACTGAGGAGAGTCACCTGAAGATATTAAAGAACCATGAGGTGTCAGTGGACACTGTATTTAATCATTTGGCTTGTGCCCAGATGTTATCTAGTTCCATCTCTATTTTTTCAGAGGTGTTTTATCCACGTACAAAACGTATCAAAAACAGAGCAAACCCCACCCTGTTGAGGTTGTATATAGGCAATATCAATTCTATTGCTTAATATAACTTGTGCAAGGGAATTTAAAGATTACTTTCTGGTTGACTATCGCTTAGGTGAGAGTTCCAGAAATTTCCTGTATGGTTTTTGATAAGTTTCTAATCATGTATTCATTCACTGCACTACCTGCCCAAGAGAAAAATTATTCTTCAAAATTCTTCATGGGGGTTAACATCACCAGCCACTGAACATCCTTGACTATGTGTGCAACCAGTGACACATTTTGACAGGCGACGTAGTCTTAAAAATGATGCTCAATGTTGAGTTATCTTTCCAGGCAGAAATTAAGAGGGAAAAGCAAACAAAAATTATTGTAATGAGTACTTAGCCTCTCATACAAGATGTGACAATTAAGTTCGTGAACTCATCCTAGAAAAAGTACTACATACCTCATTGTTGAATACCACTACATTTACTTTTGAAGTACTCCCCTTGGGAAGCTATGCACTGAAGTCAGCACCTAGTACACCCTTCAGAGAATAGTGGAAATCTTTTTCTGAAATGGCCATCAGAGCTGTCATGGTGTTACCCTTGATATTCTGAATGTCATCAAAATGTCTTCCTTTCAATAATTCCTTTATCTTCAGGTAAAGAAAGAAGTCATCGGGGGCCAGATCAGGTGAGTAGGGAGGGTGTTCCAATACAGTTATTTGTTTACTGGCTAAAAACTCCCTCACAGGCAGTGCCATGTGAGCTGGTGCCTTGTCATGATGCAAGAGCCATGAATTGTTGGTGAAAAGTTCGGGTTGTTTCCATCTAACTTTTTCACACAGCCATTCATCACTTCCAAATAGTAAACTTGGTGAACTCTTTGTCCAGTTGGTACAAATTCACAACGAATAATTCCTCTGATATCAAAAAAGTTTAGCAACATCGTTTTGACTCTTGATTTGGACTGACAGAACTTTTTTGGTCGTGGAGAATTGGCTGACGTCCATTGTGCACTTTGGCGCTTTGTTTCACGGTCATATTGGTACACCCATGTTTCATGACTAGTGATAACAGTCCAAAACATCGTCTTGCCTCTCCAAAAGGTCCTGGCAAACTTCGACTCTCCTTTGCTTTTGTTCATCGGTCAGCTCCTTTGGGATCATTTCTGCACACACCTTTCTCATGGCAAGATTTTCAGTTTAGATTTTTCGAACTGTTTCTCTATCAATGTTTACTTGGTCTGCTATGCTTCTCAAACTCAGCCGATGATTTTGTCACACAATTCGACGAATTTTTGCAATGTTTTTGTCAGTAGTTCTGCTTATTACTGGCCACCGTGACCTCTCTTTATCAGTGACGCATCCTCTCCCCTCAGAAAAACATTTAATCCATTTGTACACTGGCATTATTCTCCATAAACTTGGACTAACATGTCCCTGATTTCACTTCCACTCTTGCCAAGTTTAACAAGAAATATAATGCTTGTTCATTGCTGTAATCCAAGCTCAGACATTCTTGCAATGGCACACAAAAACACACAACAATAATAATGAACACCACTCAGCAAGACACCACCACATGTCGACATGAACACAACTGCGAGACACTGATAGACCAAGGTTATGAAACCTTACTGAGCTGTTTGTACAGTGCTGCCAATGTACGCACAGGGTGGCAAATTCAGGAATTTAATTGACAGACCTCGTATTATTTGTGAGCTAGAAAGGAACTAAATTAAGGAAAAAAAGGAACAATGAAAGTGTAGGTTATGCTAAGTGTTTTTACATTCTGGAGGGATCAGATAGGGAGAAAAAGATAAATGTTTTAATTCTGTTTAAAAGTTATAATTTACCAAGTTGTAGGTCATAGGTAGCTTAGGAGAAAAAAATTTCCTTAAATCTGGAAAAAAATATTTTAGAAAACCTAGTATTTCAAACAAAAAGTAATGAAATTATAATGATCCGTATCAGTTCACTTAGTCTTATGTTAGTAATTATTGTTGGTAATGACCTTTTTGTTAGTAGTTTTATGAATCCAGTTTCTTCTTAGAATTCTGTAGATCTTTACCCAGTTTAATGGTATGATCTGAATGTTTATCAGAAACGTGTATTTTAGAGTGGCAGAGTCCTCTCCATGTGTCTTTTTGAAAATGAAACATCTTTGTAGTAACATTTTGTAAAGGCATCAGAGTAAAATAATAACTACCTGTAAATGACAAAATACTTAAATGTGGCCATGGTTAAGATCTGAGTAGAGTTCATACACTTAACACACACAAATAAGGCAACTGACTTAGTTATACGCACAGATGTTAGTTAGGTTGACCATATGTTAAATTATTTTCTCGAGATCACTTTTCTATGAACTTTCTGCAGCTTCTACAACTTTCTGTAACTTCCATAAACCTTCTACAGCTTTTATATACCTTATAGCTTTTGTCCTATGGTTTTCTTTCTTATTTTGAAAGAATCATTTAACTTTAGGACAAAAATTACTTTTTTTTTTCCCTTTCCAAAAAAACATATAAAAATGTCCTTTATACCTTTTCTTATACAAAAAGTGCACAATATTTTTCCCCTCAACAAAAATGCATCTCCCTTCTTCATCATATCTTCTTTCATTGAAAGCACACATCCTACTTTTCATATGCAGTCATTCTTTTTATCCTTATTATTTTTCAGTAGTTTTATAATAAACCTTAGTTCTTTTATAAATATATTTTGGGAACTTTTACTGCAGTTTGTATTTAAAAATTTTTTTTCTTCAGCATCTGTGGACAATGTTTTATTTAGCTCATGGGTATTTACATTTCAAAGCTATGATAAAACTTACAACTTTAAGAGACAGAGAAATAATATAAGTTTTCTAACATTATATTAGGACCTGTCAGAATTTTATATATTTTATATAATTTCTAGAACATTTATATTGCAGACATATCTACGTAAATATCATGAAAGGTTTAGCATCATTTATTTGACAATGCTTCCCATGTAATTTAAAATAGCAAAAAAACCTAAATAGTTTAATATTTCTTTTATAAGGAGAGAGAGAGAAATCCTTTGAAATCAAAAGCTCTTCTTTGGAAAATCTAAAAGTTATTTCTTAGGTCAAGAAAAAGACCCTTTAATTTTCCAATTTTGACAAGTTTGTCAAACAAATCAAAAGTTTTAAAACATTTGGTCAAATAGAATCATAGGTAATTATGAAACAGTATTTATTTAATCATTGTGACAAACACTTCACAGGCAAATACAGAAAATTAAATACAGTGGTAATTCGGTTTTCTAACGTAATCCACGAGCTCTAAAACATTCGAAAACAGCCGACAGCTAGGCCTCAGGATCTTGCACTCAGGGGAAGCCATGTGACACACTGGACTTCTGAGTCGTGTTCAAAAACCAAAGCATTTACTTCCAGTTTGCAGCATTCATAAACCAAAATGTTTGTCAATAGAGATGTTCGAAAACTGAGGTACTACTGTAGTTGTAAGCAAAATTTAGCTCTTTTAATATTAAGTACACTTGGTTTAATTAAATAATTAAAGACCTGATGATAAAGAGTGATGAGTCAGGAAAAGAGCAATTTCTTAATGCTCAGGCACCCGGAGACTGGAATCCAATTTGCAACTCACTTGCAGTTTTTACAGGTGACCCATAAAGCCCCAGGCCGAGTCTGAATCCAGAGTCCAGAGAGAGCATTATTTTCAAACAGACCAGACTCCAGGAAATGATGTGAGGATGTCAACCCTCAAACCTGCCTGATCGACTCTCCCTTTCCTATATAAGGAAAAGCTAACCTGAAGTATGGGACAGCTGTCTTATTGGGGCATTGCCATTAGCTTCCTGACTCTAATAAAACCTTTTGGTTTCTTTACTTTTCTGAGTCTCATGAATTTCTTTACTTTCCACGAACGACTAGGGGCATTCTAAGCCAATATAAAGAGCACAGGAAATAAATTTAATAAAATATGATATTTTTGCTTCCCCTTTTCAATATCTTATTAAGAGCATACCAATAGTACAGAAAATGTTTGACCTTTTAGAAGATGAAAAAAACATTTTATTTTTATATAAGTACATTGTCAATATTAAAACTTGTAATCAATTATTTTAATCTTATTCATCTGTCGTCTCTACTTACATTTATTTATTTTATTTTTTCTGAATAATTATGTTTAGGTTACCCGAAAAAAACCTAATGAGATATGAGACCAGCCAACCATCATTTTAAGTTGTTTTTGCTTAATTTACAAACCTAGGTAGAATAAAAGTATTACACTTAATACTGATAATGTTTAAGACATAACTATTTTTATTAGTTTTAATACCAAATATTTTCTCTGAACTTTAAAAACATTTGTGTTTCTGTTATATTTTTAAAATTTGTATACGTTTTTAATTCTTTAAGCCAATTAAACAGATCTCTTTTTAAACAAATTTTATCAATATGCTCTGGAAGTAAACATACTTACAACATACGAGTATATAGACAGATGAAACCGGAGAACTAATTGTTTTGTTTTTAGAATTCCAGCCATGAGACAGGTAGAATATGGCAAAACCCCACTAATTTGTGTCAGTTGGAATAAGTTAATAGCATTTGTTTAAATAACTAAGGCTTTTACTATTTTTTGAGAAGACTTAAAATTTGTATTTGCCTTTTATAAACAAATTTTAAGAGGCTGGTGAAAGGGGCTTGTTAGCCAAGGGGACATTTTCAGCCACTTGTGTTTTTAAAAGTCTTTCCTTTCCCATTTCTTTTCTTTGATTTGATTAGGCTCAGGCAGTTGTAGGCTGTTTACATTTCTGATTATCTGCAGAATGGCCTTGGAAGTTACCAAGGAAGGTTTAAATTTTTTTATCAGACTTTTAATTCTGCTACATTTCTAATCACAGAGTTATTAAATTCTTTGAAATATCTTGTCAGGTTATTGTCAGGCAGGACAAACAGTAAGAAATTTTAAAGCACCTACTCAGAGGGCCTATTTCTTTTAGGATTCTTTTAAAGAAGTACTTATAATATTGTTTTTTCGAAGCTTCTGCATATCAATCAAAGAACAAATATCATTGTTTCTTAGAGGTTTGGAATCCTCTCTTTGAAGGGAGGGGAGGCTTTGAAGTGGACTTAAAATAAATGCTTTCCTGAATGGCCATTAGAAATTTAAATTATTTTAGCTAACCTGTTTTATTTTATTAAAAAGTCAAAAGAGGAACCAAAATATACATATAACTAGCTAGAGTTTCTGCGGAAGAAACTTTTGGGCAACTTTCAGAGTGTGCAGTTCCATGTTATTAATAAATTCCCCTGAAAGCTGTCATGGCCAGACTATTCGGAAATGGCATAAAGCCTTCATTAAATGGCACTTGCTGAATGGGAAACAAGTTGGTAGAAGCTTCCTTGCTGGTGGGGATGTAAGCACGCTCACCTAACAGCTGTTGCTTAAATGTGTGGGCAAGTACATAGGGGAGGCTTGCAGATGGGTGCTGTCATGCTGTGAGCAAGCCTGCTGTCCAGCCAGAACTCAGCTTCTGGGGAGTTCCCTTTCCCAGCATTATGTGTGCAAAATAAATGCAGTGGAATTGATGAAGAACCCTGTGTGTTCCTGCACCTCCCCATTTTGTGAATGAGGGAACTTGGAACAAAATGGCAATGTTAAGGGTATGACAAATTATTTAGCAGAAATCTGTTCCCTTCTGCTTTGAAAATTGACAGACAAACCTATAGCATTATATCTCAGAAATTCAGGACACTTCTATAATATTTTGCCTTAAGGTTTATATTTGTCCCACATAAAAAGGAAGAAATTCTTTAGCAGGTTGGGGTGGGCTAGGTGGAAGACATCAGCTTTTCCCTTAGGCATTATGAGCTATCAGCATGATTCTGCAAGTCAGCCTTAGTAATACCAAGTACTGACATATTTCTGGGATATTTTAAAGCAGACAAGCCACAAAGTTATTTAAATTTTAAAAATACACAATTTATGTGAAATTGTTTCCTTGGGTCCAAAGCAACCAATTGTTCAAAAGTTTAACTCAAGCTATATGCATCCAGATATTAAAACAGCAGTGATACATTCATTCATTCAACAAATATTTACCGAATGCCTGGTATAACAGAGAAATCAATCTGTAGTACTGCTTTTATTAAGGTTATATTTTAGTAGATTCTCATTATTTTAACATTTTTATAATTTTAACATTTAATATGGAGTTTTATATCTCTATTTACCTACACATGCCTGCACAGTGTTTTCATCAGGTATGTTTGTTAAAGAAATACATTTTAAAAAGCAAACAATAACAGAAATTGACTACAGTTTGTTTAAGTTGCAAACAAGTTACAGAAAGGACACTGCATAGGTCATAAAACTGTAGAAAATGCTAACGAACTGGGCTTAGTGAACTGGGCTTAGATAAGTCAGGATAAAGACACCATAGCCAATAAACACCACAGAACAAACATGGCAGGATGTTACCATTCCTACAGCTGAGCAGCCCAGCCCTGGGGATTCAGTGTTGCCCCTGAAAATCATGACTGCCATGCTCCTGGGCTCCCAAAGCTATTGCCTCCATTGTCCCTGTTTTTTACAGTCACAGCCAATGATGCAAGGCCCAGGAAGGTGTGTTTGATTGGCTGGTCACAGTGAATGTCATGTGGGGTACCCTGCTCGCTGCACCACTTGTCGTGCAGGGTGCCATGCAGGGTCTCTGCTCCCGCTCCCTGCACAAGAACACAGGTGTCTGCGGGGCGGCCTGCGGGGTCTCTGCTCCCGCTCCCCACATAAGAATGCAGGATGTGGCCTGGCCCAAAAGGAACACTCACGGAGCCATAGGTAGGGAAGTCATATCACTGTGGTCTCACTGGAGGCTGGGTTCACACGACGTGCAACCTGCTGTCTGCTTTTCTGCCAACCGATGACTCTCCTCCACTCTCCTCCACTCTGCTCTTCTTCCTTCCGTAGCCGCAGCAGTTATATTAGTGGCCAATGGCTCAATGGTTACAGCTGATGGCCAACTAGCCACAGCTGATGGCCATCTACCACCCAAGCCAGCACCCCTCCATATGAGGCCGAGAGCCTGGAAACTGCTCTCTGGGACTCTGTCCCCAGAGTGAACTAGAAATTGAGTCCTAGTGAAATACACAATGCATTATTTCAAGTATTAATAGCTAGACAGTAGGTAGCTATTCCTCCAAACCCTCCGTCTCTCAACTTAACTGGAACATCATGAAGACAGGATATGTTTGATTTCACCTCTGTTATCTCTGTTTCTAGCACAACACTGGTCACACAGCAGGTGCTCATTAAGTGTATGACTGTATCAGGTCTAGTCATTAAGACAGCTTTTCACTCACTCCACACATTTATATCTTTAAAAAAAAAAAAAAAATCTTTCTCAAGGTTGAGTCAGTTCTTGATGAAAAAATCAAATGTTTTAGTTGGGTCTCTAAAGTACAATAGAATAGGATGATGTTTTGGACTCTTCCAGATCATCGTGGGACTCAGGAGACATTGTGCTCTTCTGAGGTATAACTAAGCACTGAATGTGCCGAGAAAAGCCTTTCTGGCCCAGGGTAGAAGCACCTAGGGGGATGAAGCAGAACCGATTGTTGCCAAAGCACTGAGATCAATCAGATCTTCCAGGCTTTCCTCTGCAAACAGGCAATGGCTTTGACTGCACAACTTCTAGTAAACATTTAGTAACTATATATTATGTTGCTGTGAAAATGTTGCCTTGAGATTCACGGTGGTCCACACAGGAAAAAGATTGGTGCAATCTTAGTGTGCCATCCTTCGGGAGGCTTGGTTCTTGGAAGACTCATTATTCAGAGCCGACATTTCATCATTGGTAGTTGAGTGTCAAGGTCAAACTCCTTGAGAAGAGCTCATGTGAGGCACCCTTCTACTTTTCAAGCTAATTGTCTATGTGCCATAAATCTTAGAATGTTAAAAAGAGGATGGGACTTTCTAGATACTAAATTTAGCAATATTTTCTTATGACCGTCAAGACATTTTTTCTTCTTTGCCATTAGAAAACTATTGGAGAATACTTAAGATTCTAATTACCATGTATATAGCCTGGAAGAAATTAAAATATAAACAAAGACCAGGAAATATACAGATTGAAATATAAACTAGAGCAGTTTACATTTCTAAACAACAACAGCAAAAATTACTATCTTCCTGTCTACTCCCCCCCAACCTTCTAAATACAACACACACCAGTCCTTAGATACATATACAGCCGCATACATGTACACACACATAGACAGACTACATTCAGAGGAATAGAAGGAAAGAGAAGCCACACTTACAGGGTGCCAAAAATGTCAGATAAACTTGAAGGGGAACAGACTGTGCCACCTTAAAATATGCCATTTCGGCATATTGATTATTTTGAATTAAAGGTACCTAATAACAGTCAGTGCAAGAAGGACGCCTTGACCTCCTCTGTCCCGCTAAAAGCAGGAAATGAATTTGATAGGTACCCTCCCTGTACCAGGAGAGTAGGAGACATCCTTATCACCAGATACGACATTTAGGGCTGAGACAGCTGTGTAAACCAACCTTGTTACTTCACTAATTTACCACACCAAGCCCAAACTTCCTTGTCTTGTCAATTCTTTACAAATGCACGGTTTATTTCTCTGGAAGGTATAAAATCTGCCTGATTTGGTAACTTCTTTGAGCCCTATATCTTTGGGGTCCCCATACATATGAAATTATTTTTTTCTTCATGTTAATGTCTTATGTCAATTTAATTATTAGACCGGTCACAGAACCTAGAAGGGAAAAAGGGAAGTTTTCTTCCCCTACAAGTGGAATGTGCTTTTACTTGGTTTCTAATTTATTAATCACAACAAAATTGGTAGGTGTCTATTAAAATTACTGTTACTTTTTATTGCACAGATGATATAGCTGAGACTCAAAGAAGTTACATAAGACTGTCAAGCCAATACAGATAATCAATGGCAGAGTCAAGATTTGAACTAGAATCTGTTGGATCGAGGGATACTACCTTGTCCCTTAAGTCATTTGTGCTGGTTTGTGTGTTCTCTGTCATTTGGCATCCGTTTGGCATTCACTATTATCCTTCTATCATGATCAGGCACACCCGGTGGGAGAGGTAGTATATTATTCTCCAGAATTTATTTTCAACATAGTCTAAATGGTGTCCTTGATATAGGCCATTTTAATATCACCAATAATCTTTCAGCAATTATTAGACCTCTACTGGGTACACTTTTTCGGTCTGTGCTTAGAGAACTTTGCCAAACATACAGAGTAATAGTGTATGCATTCGTTTGGGACTGAAACAAGGCAATCTGTGCAATTACAAATTCCCTAAGGGATAGCTAAAATTTTTAATCCCATTTTTCATCTTGCTTCAATTTCACACTCTCCATCAATTTCAAGTTGCTTTAGTCTCTTCCTCAAAATTTTCCCCAAACTTGTATTACTTAGAAGCAGCATACCACATCTTTCTGTCAAAGAGCAAAATCTCATCTGTCACTATTGGTTTCCAAGATCTCTGGATGAATAAGCAAACAAGAATTCAAATGTCCAAGTCCACTCTTTAGAAAAACATTTTTCTCAATACCTAGCCATGAAATCAAGTTTCTTTATAGGCTACTGCTGTAGTCCAGAGGAGAGATACTGTTGGCTAAGATTAAGTTTTTAGCCCCAGAAGTGGAGAGTTGTTGAACAATTTAATATATACCTATGAGTAGAGTTAAAGGTTTTGTCTGCAGAATGGATGATTAAACCCATGGGCAGAGATGAGGGGTTACCTAGCTAGAAGCATCAGGGAGCTGAAGTTTCTTCTTGTGGGTGATCACGGTGAATGTTTTTGCCATCAGCTGAGATGACAAAAAAAGGAAATTTATGTAGAGAAACCTACCGTGTTTCCCCAAATATAAGACCTAGCCGGACCATCAGCTCTAATGCGTATTTTGAAGCAAAAATTAATATAAGACCTGATATTATATTATATTATATTATATTATATTATATTATATTATACCCAGTCTCATTTTATTATAAAACCGGGTATAATATAATATAATATAATACAGGGTCTTATATTAATTTTTGCTCCAAAAGACGCATTAGAGCTGATGGTCTGGCTAGGTCTTATTTTTGGGGAAACATGGTAGTGTTCTCTTTTGATGACATTAAAATTGGGATGTTTGTTAGACACCCATGTGAAATTATTGATTAGGCCATTGATGCATTACTCTCATGCTCACTAGAGATATTAGTTGGAAACACAAATTTGAAAGTAATTGGTGATGCCAATAATAAATATTTTATACACATATATGTCTTACTATAAGGAGCAGTAGTATTTAAATGGATTTACATTCATATTTTGATATTGCTACCCATGATGTCCAATGAACACAAATGCCCTTTGGAAATGATAGTCTATATTCACAGCAATTTTTTTAATTACAAAATTAAAAAGAACTTCTATTTCTATTAGTATGCCTACCTAGATATTTTGGAAAGCTCTCTTTTAAGAAACAACAGGATCCTTGATAAAACGTACTTCTAAAGTACATTGCTGGGCCTCAGAAAGAGATATTGCCAATTATTACTAAAAAATCCTTCAAGTGAAATTTAAGTAGGGAGCAGTGAGTAGTAAACTAATTCTAAAACTGAGATTGTCCTAAGGAAAAATAATGATACATTACAGGAATCAAGACATAAAAGTTGGGCTCTCAAATAATGTGAAAAAGTAAAATGTCCACTGAGCATTTTAGCCAGGATACTTACAAGAGACTAACCTGTCCTCCTCTCTGTCCTACCAAACCCAGATCTTAGCAAAAACAAATACGTTTCCTTTGCGTGTGTTATAGCTGCACGGGTTAGGCCTTAAGGAACCTGCAGATTAAGACCATCATACCATGTTGGCTCACAGTCAATTTCCACCAAACATATAGGAAAACAAGCCAGGAGAGAGTGTCAGAAAAAGAAACAAACTTCAGATTTAGGTCCTTGAGACACCAGGTATTGGAATCATCAAAAGTAGAATATAGAAATCACTACCATCCATTTCCAAAACATTTTTATCTTCCTGAATTGAAATGCTATACTCATTAACAAATAGTTCCCAATTCCTCACGTGCACAGCCGTTGGCAACTACCATTCTGTTTTCTATCTATGTGAATTTTATTATACCAGAGATCTCATATAAGTAGAATCATGTATTTGTCCTTTTGTGCCTGCCTTAATTCAGAAAAATCTTCAAAGTTCATCCGCATTTTAGCATGCGTTGGTATTTCACTCTTTTTTAAGACTAAGTAATTTTCAATTTTATGTATGTAGCACATTTAGTTTACCCATTCATTCATCAATGGACATTTGGGTTCTTTCTGCCTTTTGGTTATTGTGAATACAGCTACAAAGCGATGTGCAAATGTCTATTTGAGTCTTTTCTTTCAATTATTTTGGATATACTCAGGAGTGGAATTACTGGATCATTTGGTAATTCTGTGTTTAATTTTTTGAGGAACAACCATGTTGTTTTACGTAGTGACAACATAAAATTTCCAACCAGAAATGCGTAAGTTTTTCTATTTCTTCACATCTTTTTCAACACTTGTTATAGCTGGGATTTTGTTTTATTTTCTTTTGTTTTATTTTGGTCATAGCCATTCCAAGTTGTATCAGTGCTATTTTATTGTTGTTTTGATATTCATTTCTCTAATGGTCAGTGATAGATATTGAGCTTCTTTCCATGTGCTTGTTTGCCAGCTGTATATATAGACATTGGAGAAATGTGTATTCAAATCCATTGCTCACTTTTCAATTGTTTGTTTTTTTGTTGTTGTTGTTAAGTTATAGGAGTTCTTTATACCGGGGGTACCAAAAAAATGTACACAAGTGGACAGTTTGGTCAATGTTGCTCAAGCAGTAGTTCACCGTAATCAGAAGTGTGTGGACACTGATGGTAACCACTTTGAGAACGTCTTCTAATTGCAGAAGTCAAATGTGACTTGCATTCATCTTTTGTTATGAGTATATATTATTACAAGTATAATATGGTTTTTTCCTTTCTTAAGATGTGTATACATTTTTTTGGCTCCCTCGGTATATTATGCATATTAATGCTTTATGAGATATATATTTGTACTATTCTGGAGGTCACTTTTTCATTCTTTTGATAATGTCTTTTGCTGAACAAATGTTTTAAAAATTTTAGTCTTTATCGAGGTATATTTAAAATGTAAAACATGATAATTGGATATGCATATATATTGTGAAAGGATTCCCATCATCAAGTTAATTAATCCATCTGTCAACTCATGTATTCAATATTTTTATGTGTGAGAACACAAATTTTACTCTCTTAGTGAATTTAAATTATACAGTATAGTATTACCAACTATAGTCACTATGTTACACTACAATAAATACTCAGACCTTATTCATCTTATATCTGAAAGTTTGTATCCTTTCATCAGCCTCTCACCATTTCCCCCACACCTTAGCCCATTGCAACTACCATTCTACACTCTGTTTCTATAACTTCCACATTACTGTTTCCATGAATTCCAACACGAAGTGGCTATTGTGAATAATGCTACAGTGAACCTGAGTGCAGATCTCTTTGATACAGTGATTTTGTTTCATTTGGGTATATTCCCAGAAATGGGATTGCTGGATCTTATGGTAGTTCATTGTTTGAGGAACCTCCATAGTGTTTTTCATATTAGTTATACCAATTTACATTCTTACCACAAATTCCCTTTCTTTCAAATAATCACCAGTATTTGTTATCTCTTGTCTTATTGATAATAAACACCTTAAGAGATGTGAGGTGATAGCTCCCTGTGGTTAGATTTGCAGTTCTCCTAATGATTAATGAAGTCCAGCACCTTTCATGTATCTATTAGCCATTTGTATGTTTTCTTTGGAAAAATATCCATTTTACTTGGTTGCCCATTTTTAAGTGGAATTATTTAATTTTTTGTTGTTGTTCATTTGCAGGAATTCCTTATATATTTTGGAGTGCAACCCCTTATCAGATATATCAGAAACATGTTAGTTTGATGTAGTCACAATTGTTTGAGTTTGCTTTTGTCGCCTTTGCTTTTGGTGCCAAATCCAAGAAAATCATTGTTAAGACCAAAATCAAGGAGTGTAGCCCTATGTTTTCTTCTAGGAGTTTCATAGTTCCAGGTCTTACATTCAAGTCTTCAGTTAATTTTGAGTTTATTTTTGTGCATGGCGCAAAATAGGAGTCCACTTTCATTTTTCCGCATGTGGCTGCCCAGTTTTTCCAAAACCACTTGTTAAATTAGCTATCATTTCCTCATTGTATATTCTTCATTCTTTTGTCCCAAATTTCTGTGCTCTTTATTCTGTTCCACTGATTGATGTGCCTGTTTTTATGCCAATAACATACTGTTTTGATTATTATATCTGTAATATAGTTTGAAATCAGAAAGTATGATGCCTCCAGCTTCATCTTCTTTTTCAAAATTGCTTTGTGTATTTGGGGTCTTTTGCAGTTCCATAGGAATTTTAGGAAGGTTTTTTTTTTTCTATTTCTATGAAAATGTCATTGCAATTTTGATAGAATTGATTGGCATTTAATGTTTATATCTTTTTGGATAATATGGGCATTATCACAATATTAATTCTTCCAAATCATGAGCATGAAATATTATTTCATTTATTTCTATCTTCTTCAATTTATTTTATTAATATTTTTATGGTTTTCAGCGTATAAGTCTTTTAACTTTCTGATTAAATTTATTGGTAAGTATTTAAATTTTGATGTTATTGTAAATATGAATGCTTTCTTAACTTCTCTTTTTACTTGTCCATTATTAGTTTACAGAAATACAACTGATTTTTGTATATTGAATTTGCATTTTGCAACTTTACTGAATCTGTTTACTAATTCTAAAATTTTTTGTTTGTGTCCACAGTGTTTTCTATATAAGGCCATTTGCAAACAGAAATATTTCACTTCTTTCTTAGTTGGATGCATTTTATTTTATTTTGTTTTGTTTTATTTTATTTTATTATTTTATTTTATTTTACTAAATACTCTGGCTAGGACTTCTAGCACTATGCTGAATAAAAGTAATATGAGTGAACATACTTGTTTTGTTCCTGATCTTAGAGGAAAAGCTTTGCGCCTTTCAGATTTAAGTATAATCTTGGCTGTGGGCTTCTCATACATGGCCTTTATTTTGTTGAGGTATTTTTTTAAAGCTCAGTTTATTGAGAATTTTTATCACAAAATGATGCTGAATTTGTCAAATATTTTTTCTGCATCTATTCATAGGATTATGTGATTCTTATCTTTAATTTTGTTAATAAAACGTATCACATTTATTGACTTGCATTTGCTGAAACATTCCTGCATCCCAGGAATAAATCCCACTTGATCATGTTGTATAATACTTTTTAAAATTTTTAATTAAAGTTTATTGGGGTGACGATTGTTAGTAAAATTACACAAGTTACAGGAGTGCAATTCTGTATTACATCATCTACATATAATGTTGTGTGCACCCAGAGTCAGTTCTCCTATCACATGTACTGTTGAATTTAGTTTGCTAATATTTTATTGAGGATTTTTGCATTTATGTTCATCAGGAATATGAACATAATTTTCTTTATGTGTAGTGTTCTTTCCTGGCTTTGTAGCTGAGTAATGATGGCCTTGTAAAATGAGTTCAGAACTGTTTCCTCCTATTCTATTCTTTAAAAGAATATGAGAATAATTGGTATTAATTCTTCTTAAGATGTTTGTGAAAATTTACTAGTGAAGCCGTCTAGTCCTGGACTTTTGATTTTTGTGAGGTTTTGATTACTGATTTGATCTTCTTAGTCCTTTGTCTGTTCAGATTTTCTATTTAATAATTCTGTCTTGATAGGTTGTGTGTGTGTCTTAAATTTTATCTACTTCTTCTAGGTTAGCTAATGTATTGATGTATACTGTGCATAGCACTCTCTTATGGTCTTTAGTATTTCTCTGTTATCAGTTGCAATGTCTTCTCTTTCATTTCTGATTTTATATATTTGATTCTTCTCTAGTTTTTTCTTAATTGATCTAGCTAAAGGTTATTTAACTTTTTGATCTTTTAAAGGAAAACTCTTCTGTTTCATTAATCCTTTCATCTTTCATCAGTAATTTCTATTTAACTTATTTTTACTTTGCTCTTTATTATTTCCTTCCTTCTACTAACTTTGGACTTACTTTGTTCTTTTTCTAGTTCTTCGATGTGTAAAGTTAGGTTGTGGATTTGAGATATTTATTTTTCCTTAATGTAGGCCTTTATCACTATAAATTTTCTTCCCTGAACTCCTTTTACTGTATCCAATTCCTTTTGGTATGTTATGTTTCCATTTTCATTTGTCTCAAAGATTTTATTTAAATTACTTTTGGAACCATTATTTGTTCAGGCTCATGTTTGTTTGTTTGTTTATTTATTTATTTTATGGAAGTGGAAAAAGGGAGGTAGAAGAGGGTGGAGGGGAAGACAAAGGGGGGTAGAGAAAAGACAAAGGGGTATAGAGTGGGATGGAGGGGAGATTGAGAGGGGCTGGGAGTCCTGACGTCAGAGGGGAAGGAACAGAGGGTGGAGTACAGCAGGGTCAAAAGAAAGCAGAGCTCCCCAAAGGGACCAGAGCTTCCCCAAGGTCGGAGGAGGGTGGACAAAGGGAAAAGGGGGAATGGGCAAGCCGGTGATAAGGACCTGCCGGGCTCCCTTCATCCCTGCCGCAGTGTACTGAGCTGTTTGGCCTGGGTTAAGGGTTGGTGACTGGGTGACTAGTACAGGCTTGAGTGACAAGAGCCAGGGTGATTGGTGACTGGCCAGGGTGATAGGAACGGGACTGGGACAATGAAGGGACTGGTTCCCTCTGACCGGCTGAGGGTGTACTGAGCTACTGGGCCGCTCACCTCCCAGCACCAACTCCCAAGAGCATGTAATCTCCACATATTTGTGAAATTTCCAGTTTTCTTTTATTGATTTCTGTTTTTATACAGTGGTGGTCAGAAAAGATGTTTTACATGATTTCAATCTTCTTAAAGTTACTAACACTTTGTTGTGGCCTATCATATGATCTAACCTAAAGAATGTTCTGTGTGTACTTGAGAAAAATGAGATTCTGTTGCTGTTAAATGGAATGTTCTTTATATATTTGTTGGGTCTACCTGGTCTAACATGTAGTTTAAATCCAATATTTCCTATTGATTTTCTGTCTGAATGATCTATCCATTTTTGAAAATTGGATATCCCCTATTATTATATTGCTGTCTATTTTTCTACTCAGATCTATTAATATTTTCTTTATATATTTAGATGTTTCAATGTTGGGTGCATACATATTTACAATTGTTGTATACTCTTGATGAATTAACTCCTTTATTGTTATATGGTGACCTTCAGCTCTTATTACAATTTTTGGCTTTCAGTCTGTTTTGTTTGATATAAGTATAGCTACTCCTGTTTTCTTTTGATTCCTCATGTATGACATATCTTTTTTCATTCCTTCCCTTTGAGTCTATATGTGTCCTTAAAGATGAAGTGAGTCTCTTGTAGGCAGCATATAGTTGGGTAATTTTTATCCTTCTGCCACTTCATTTTTTTTTTTTTATTTGAGAATTTAGTCCATTTACATTTAAAATAATTATTGATAGTTACAGACTTACTATTGCCATTTTGTTCATTGTTTTCTGGATGCTAGGTAATTCCTTTTTTTCTTTATTTCTCTTTTACTCTTTCCTATGATTGACGATTTTCTGTAGTTGTATGCTTTGATTCCTTACTCTTTATTTTTTGTGCATTTTCTATAAGTTTTTGCCTTGTGGTTACCACAGTGCTTATATAAAACATCTTATAGTTATAAAAAATATGTTGTTAGTTGATAACAACTTAACTTAAAATGCATGTAAAAGCTCTATATTTTTACACCCCACCCCATTTTATAGTTTTAATGTTACAATTTACATCTTGCAAAGTGGAGGACTGAAATCAGCACCTACGTGCAGGATGATTAGAAGCTGACCCTCAGGCAGCAGCTGTGAAAATACACACTGAAACCTCTTCCAGGGAGAAAATGTGAGACAGGAGTTTTTGCCTGCTCCCTCTATGATGAGCCCATATGTATAGACAGTGGTGATCCTCCTATACACACTTGAAACTGCTTCTTTGTTTGCTATATACTGTAGGTTTTATGAATGCAGTTACTGTTGGGTATCAGAGGTAGGTGATTTGGGAGCCCATTCCTCAGATGGTGGCATTAAAATTTGGGGCACTACATGTGTATACAAGCTCTTTCCAGGTATAAACTTGTGACTTTGTTTTATTGTTGAAACAAGCCAGAAGAAGAAGGTGGGAAAAGTGTCCACCAGGTTTTGGGACTCGACGGATGATGGCAGTCAACAACAAGATACGTGCTAATTGGAAGCCAAACCCTCAGGAGCAGCTTGTAAATTGTGCAGTCAAACCTCTTCCAGGGAATGACTGGAAAATGAACATAGTTGCCCCCTTCTGCTCTGAGCCCTGGAAAGATTGCTGTGACAAATGTTTGCACATCCTTTAAAAACTGCTTCTTTGTTTTCTACAATCCCATGGAATTCATGAATACAAGGGATGATGGCTTTCAGACCTAGGCGTTTTGTGGGCTCATCCATTGGGTAAACATCTTATAAGTGAAGATGTTAGATGTACCATCCAAATTTTTTGCTAATCAGGGTCTGCTAAGCTGGGAGTTAGGGTTCCCGCTTGATTTAATGGTGCGCTATCATGTGTGGGGTTTATGGGGAGAGTATGTCTCAACCTTTCCTACCCATTCTGATGTAGGTATTTTCTCAGTCATGATTTATAGATGTCACTCAGCTAATTTCTCAATTTCTCTCAGAGATTAACTCCATGTGTACATTCAGTGCATCTGTAGGAGGAAGGAAATTCAAGACCTTCTTATGTTACCATCTTTGTCCATAATCTTTCACAAATATTTTTAATTTTGATGTAGTGGAATTTATGTTTCTTTCTTTTGTTGCCTGTGCTTTTGATGTCATTTCCAAGAAATTATTCCAAATACAATGTTATAAAGATTTTCCCTACTTTTCTTCTAAGAGTTTTATAGTGTTATCTCTTACCTTTAGATCTTGTATCCATTTTTAGCTAATTTTTTATATGGTGTGAGGGTCCATATTCATTCTTATCTGTTTTTCCCAACATCGTGTGTTGGAAAGTCTTTTCTTTATTGAACTCTCTTGATATCTTTGTCAAATATATGTCAGAATGTGAGAGTTTATTTCTGGGCTCCCTGTTTTATTGCATAGGTCTGTGTGTCTATCATTAAGCCAGTAACACATTACTGATAGCTGTAGTTTTGTAGTAAATTTTGTAATAATAATATTTGAGCCCTTTTTTTTTGGTTTGTTTTTTCAAAATTGTTTTGCCTATTCAGTCCCTTGAGATTCCTTATGGCTTTTTGATTAGTTTTTCTGTTTCTGCAAAAAACACCATTGGGATTTTGATAGGCAATACATTAAATCTGTAGATCTCTTTAGGTAACTTAAACATTTTTAATATATTAAGTCTCCAACCTGTAAACATAATATGTCTTTCTGTTTATTTGAGTCTCTTTAATTTCTTTCAACAATGTTTTGTAGTTTTCATTAGATAACCATTCATCTCTGTAGATAGGTATATTTCCAAGTATTTTATTCTTTCTAATGTTATTGTATATGCAACTATTTTATTAACTTCTTTTTCAGATTGTTCATTTTAGTATATAGGAATACAACTAATTATTTTTTAGTTCTAATAATTTGTGTTTGTATGTGTGTTAAATTTTATGTGTTTCTGTAATACAAAATAAGATGGTGTTATCCATCAGCAGAGATAATTTTACTTCTTTCTGATTTGAATGCTTCTGCTATTTTTTTCTTGTGTACTTTCTCTGGCTAGGATATTCAATAGTATGTTGAATAGAAATAGAAAACGTGGCACCCTTGTCTTGTTTTCAATCTTAGAGGAAAAGTTTTAAATATTCAATATGACTTTTTCATATATGGCCTTTATTAGGTTGAGCTATTCCCTTCTATTCCTAATTTGTCAAGTGTTGTTATCATGCAAAGGTGTTGATATTTCTCAATTTTTTTCTGAATCAATTGTGGCGATAATGTTTCCTTCGTATGTAAATTGTTATATTACATTGATGATTTTATTTTTTAAAGCTTTTAATTAAAATATAGCTAACATACAATATTATATTAGTTTCAGGTGTACACCATACTTATTCAATAATCATATACCTAAAGACATAATCACCATAAGTCCAGCAACCATCTGACACTATATTGCTATCACAATATTATTAACTATATCCTCTGTGCTATATATTACATCCCCATGGCTTATTTGTTTTATACCTAGAAATTTGGACCTCTTACCCCCTTCACCTTTTCCCCTCCTTTAAAAAAATTTTTCAATTACAGTTGACATTCAATATTATTTTATGTTACTTTCAGGTGTATAGCATAATGGTTAGACATTTATATAATTTAAGAAGTGAACAACACCCGACTAGTCTAGTACCCACCTGGCACTATACATGGTTATTACAACATCATTGACTATAGTCCCTATGCTTTACTTTACATCCCCATCACTGTTTGTAACTACAAATTTGTACTACTTTATCCTTTTTGTTTTTCATTTTGCTCCCCAACCCTCTCCTATCACCCCGATAAATCTAGCACCCATGTGACACCATACATAATTATTATAATATTATTGACTATATTTCTTACGCTGTTATTTACATCCCCATGACTTATCTGTAACAGCCAATTTCACCCATCCCCCAACCCCCACCTATCTGGCAATCATCAAAGTGTTCTCTGTATCTATGAGTTTGTTTCTGTTTCATTTGTTTATTTTGTTCTTGAGATTCCACATATAAGTGAAATCACATTGCATCCTTTTTTTCTGTGTGACGTACTCCCCTTAGCATAATACCCTCCAGGTCCATCGATGTCACTGCAGATGGCAAGAACCCATTCTCTTCCCTGGCTGAGCAATATTTCATTGTAAATATGTACCACCTCCTGTTCATCCATTCATCCATTGATGGACAGCCAGGCTGCCTCCACGTCTTGGCCATTGTAAACAATGCTGCAATGAACATATGGATGCACGTGTCATCTCAAAGTAGCATTTTGGGTTTCCTTGGATAAATACCCAGAAGTGGGATAACTAGGGCTTCTTTGTCTCCTGTTATAGCCTTTGTTTTAAAGTCCATTTTGTCTTCTTTTTTTCTTAGTTTTTCTGGATAAGGGTTTGTCAATTTTGTTGGTCTTTTAACAGAATCACCTATTGGTTTTGTTGACTTTTCTATTTTTTTCTAAACTTTATGTTATTTACCTCTGCTCTAATCTTTATTATTTCCTTCCTTTTGCTAGCTTTGGGTTTAGTCTGTTTTTGTTTTTCTAGTTCTTAAGGTGCAAAGTTATGTTGCTGATTTGAGATCTTATTTCTCGTTTAATGAAAGTGCTTACAACTTTAAATTTCTCTCTGCTTTCAATGTATAACATGAATTTTGGTATGTTGTGTTTTCATTTTCATTTTTCTACAGAAACTTTCTAATATTTATTCTAATTTCTTATTTGATTTATTGTTTGTTTAAAACCGCTGTTTAATTTCCACATATTTGTAATTTATTTGTTTTGTTTTTGTTTTTTGTTTTTTTTAAGCTACTGATTTATAGTTTCAGTCCACTCTGATTGGAATAGAGACTTTGTATGTTTTCGATGTTTTCAAAATTATTAAGTCTTATTTTGCGTCCTATCATATGGTCAATATCCTGGTGAATATTTCATATTCACTTGTGAAATATATTCATTCTGTTGTTGGGTTGGGAGTTTTGTATATGTCTGTTAGTTATAACTGGTATATAGTGCTGTTGAAATTCTTTATTTCCATATTGATCTTCTGTTTTTCTATCCATTTTTGAAAGTGGGTGTTGAAGTCTCCTACTACTATTGTAGTGCTATCTATATTTCTCTTAAATTCTGTTAATATTGGCTTTATATATTTTAGAGCACTGATATTTTATGCACCGTGCTTATAAGTGTTATATTTTCTTAGTGAATTGACCATTTTATCAATGTATAATATCCTTTTATATCTTCTGTAACAGTTTTTAACTTAAAGTCTATTTTTTTTAAATATATATATATTAGTATAAACACCTCTGCTCTCTTTTGGCTATTATTTGCATGTACCTTTATTTTTCTATTCTTTTACTTTAATAATATACATGTGCTTTGTTTTAAACTAATTCTATAGTACACAGAATATAGTTTGATCATATCTTATTATCCATTCTCCCAATCTATGTCCTTTGATCAGTAAGTCAAAGCTATATAAATTTGAAATAATATTTATAGGGGAAGGAGTTACTTTTGACATTTTGGTATTTGTTTTCCATGTGTCTTAAACCTTTTTATATTTAGCATTTCCTCTATTACTGTCTTCCATTTGTTTTATTTATTTTTATAATATCCTGTTTTGATTCCCTTTTCAATTCTTTAGGAAATATTCTATTGATAGTTGCTTCTTGGATACAATGAAGATTGCCTATAACACCCTAAAATCATAACAGTTTATTTCATAGTAATACAAACTTAAATTCAATCTCATACAAAAAGTGCACTCCTAAGCAGCTGTAGTTCCATTCCCATATTTTAAGTTATTGATATCAAAACTTTTATATTTAGCTATTGTATACACATTAAAATGGATTTGTTTTAATTTTAAGCATGTGTCTTTTAAATACTATAGAAAATTAAGAGTAGATTTACCAGCCAAATTACATCACACCAGTTTTTATATTTGCTCACATACTGACTTTTACCAGATATCTTTATGTTTTCATATGGCTGTGAGTTACTGTCTAGCATATTTTTACTTCAACTTGATGGATTTCCTATAGCATTTCTTTGTGGCTAATTTAGTGGTAATAATCTCTCTCAGCTCTTGATTCTTTGTCTGGAAATATAATAGTTTCTTCCTCATTTTTGAAGGACAGTTTTGCCACATATAGAATTCTCAGTTGATAGATTTAATATATCATCCTATTCCTTTCTGACTTGAAAGATTTATAAATGTGGAGAAATCCACTCATAATCTTATTAAGGATCCACTGTATGTAATGAAAGTCACATTTCTTTTGTTGTTTTCAAGATTCTGGACATTGACAATTTGATTATAA
Organism: Rhinolophus sinicus; assembly: GCF_036562045.2. Taxonomy (NCBI): domain Eukaryota; kingdom Metazoa; phylum Chordata; class Mammalia; order Chiroptera; family Rhinolophidae; genus Rhinolophus; species Rhinolophus sinicus. The sequence continues at coordinate 113,095,622 of NC_133751.1, forward strand.
TGTGTTTCTATAGTGGGTGTTCTTTGATTTATCTTAATAGGTTGGTTGAGTTTCTTGAATTTGTATATTCATGTATGAGGTGTGAACAAAAATTATGGTGAATGCTGCTGCTGAGTGCCATCCAATGGAAAGGCAGGGATCTTCAATATGGGAAGCAGCGTGTCAAACTTTAGTAACAGTGTGTGACAAGTTCCAACTTGTTCAGTGTAGTCAGTCAGGTGTGAGCTACAGTTGAGAGAAAGTGTGTTATAAAATGTGCTGTAAATCATCTTCCATTATGAAAACACTCCATGTCAGACATCGCTTCTGGTATATGGCAATTTCTGTCAAATAAAAACATTGCGGTGTGTCCTCATCCACCTTATTCACCGGATCTGGCACTGTGTGACTTTTTGCTCTTCCCGAAAGTCAAAATGACCATGAAAGGTAAACATTTTTAATCAATTCAAGACATCAAGGCAGCCATGACAGCACAACTAAAGCACTCATGAAAGAAAACTTCCAGAACTGCTTCAGAAAATGGAAAGAATAATTGGATGAATGTGTTCGAAGGAAGAGGGAATATTCTGAGGGAGGATTGATGGCAATGTGGCTTTTATTGTAAAACATTTTTAAATTTAAACATTCACCATATGTTTTGATCACAACTCATATTTAATCAAAATTGGGAAGTTTTCAAAATCTCACTAGTTCTTCAAATAATCTCTCTATCACTTCCTCCCTCCACTCTTTTTTTCCTGGTACTGTCATATTGCTATATTTGGTCTGCTAAATGTGTCCCAAAGAGCTCCTTAGGCTCTGTTATACTTTTTGTTATTCAGTTTTTGTGGGTTTTTTTTTCATTTTGCACCTCAAATTTGATCATTAAATGTTCTTCTTTCAAGTTTACAGATTCTTCTTTCTGTCCAATTTAGTCTGCTGTTGAAACACTCTAGTAAATATTTTCAATTTAGTTATTGTAGTTTTCATCTCCAGAATTATCTCCATTGATATTCCTATCTTGTTCATGTATCAGTATCCTGATTTACGTAACTTTTTTTTCCTTTTAATTCTTAAAATGTATTTAAGAAAGTTGTTTTAACTTTTTTTCTAGTGCATCAGATGCATGTGTTTTTTCAGGGCCTGTTTGCCACATTGTTTGATTCTTATCAATGAGCCATATTTCCCTTTTTTATTTTATGCCTTGGGATTTTTTGTTGTTGTGGAAAATGGCATTTTAAAAAAGTTCCTACAGCCCCCAGCCCCCTGCAGCCCCAGTTTTCAGACTGTCTATTTGCTGAGGAAAGCCTTCAGTAATTGTCAGGACATATTGTGACCAGGTGTCTTGAAACACCTGTGTGTACTCTTTTCAATACTTTCGTATAAACAGTTGCTTTTAAATCTCCAAAGATCCTAATTGCAACTTCTCATTGGGTCCCCAGATAAGCTAGTGTATGTCTCTACATGTAATCTCTTATCCAAGGGTCCATGGTTCTGTAATCCCTTAGCATGAGTACATGACTTTTGCTAAATAAATGAAGTGTACTTTAATTACAATAGAGTGTCTCTATCTCTCTTTCTCCCTCTCTCTCCAATCTAACATTCTGGATCACATTCACTTGTTCATAATTTTTATTTGTTACTAATTTTATTTTAAATTATTAAAGCATAGTTGATGTAGAATATTATATTAGTTTCAGTTGTAAGACAAATTTATTTGACATTTGTATATCTTACGATGTAATGACCACAAAAAGTCTAGTAACCATCTGTCACCATACAAAGTTATTGCAATGTTATTTACTATATTTTCTCTATTCTGTGTATTGTATCCCATCACTTATTTATATTATAACTGGAAGTATGTATTGATACTCATTAATTTAAGAAAATATCTGTAGGTGTAAGCTTACTTAGTATTTTATACCTGAAATTGTTTTAATTTTGGCCTGTATTTGAATGATAGTTTGCTTTGATAGAGAATTCAAGGTTGACAGTTATTTTATCTATGCATTTGATTCAATTGTTCCATTTTGTTCTGGCATTTATTGGTGATAAGACATCTACTTGTCTTGATGATAATACATTCTAATTGTCATTCTCTGGCAAGTAATGTTTCTTTTCTCTATGGAACATTAAAGATTTTGTTTGTTTGTTTGTTTGTTTGTTTTTATAGATTTTTCCTTTTGTATCTTAGATGTATCTTAAATTAGTATATGTTTATTTTAGATTTATTTATATTCATCTTCTTTAATACTCCATGTGTTCTTTCAATTTGAGCTCCATGATTCTTGTAAATTCCAGAAAACTCTCAGTCAAAAGCCAATTATGAATATCTATTTTTCTGTGATTCCCTTCATTGTCTACTTATTAGGCATATGTCTTATTAGGCATATGTAATCTATTTTTCTGTTTTGTTTTAAACTTCCTTTTTATAATATTCCTCTTTTTAACTTTTTGATGGTGTTTTTTTTAATTTATTGGGGTGACAATTGTTAGTAAAATTACATAGATTTCAGGTGTACAATTCTGTATTACATCATCTATGAATCCCATTGTGTGTTCACCACCCAGAGTCAGTTCTCCTTCCATCACCATATATTTGATCCCCCTTACCCTCATCTCCCACCCCTCACCCCCTTACCCTCTGGTAACCACTAAACTATTGTCTGTGTCTACGAGTTTTTGTTTCTCATTTGTTTGTCTTGTTCTTTTGTTGTTTTTGGTTTATATACCACATATTAGTGAAATCATATGGTTCTCTGCTTTTTCTGTCTGACTTATTTTGCTCAGCATTACACTCTCAAGATCCATCCATGTTGTCACAAATGTTCCTATATCATCTTTTCTTACCGCCGAATAGTATTCCATTGTGTATATATACCACAACTTCTTTATCCATTCATCTATCGAAGGACATTTTGGTTGTTTCCATGTCTTGGCCACCATAAACAAAGCTGCAATGAACATTGGAGCACACGTGTCTTTATGGATAAATGTTTTCAGATTTTTTGGGTAGATACCCAGGAGAGGGATTGCTGGGTCATATGGTAATTCTATTCATAATTTTTTGAGGAACCTCTACACTGCCTTCCATAACGGCTTCACCAGTCTGCATTCCCACCAATAGTATATGAGGGTTCCTTTTTCTCCACAGTCTCTCCAACACTTGTTATATTTGTCTTGTTGATGATTGCCATTCTGACTGGGGTGAGGTGATATCTCATTGTGGTTTTGATTTGCATTTCTCTGATGATTAGTGATGTTGAGCATTTTTTCATATGTCTATTTGCCATTTGTATGTCCTCTTTGGAGAAATGTCTCTCCAGGTGCTCTGCCCATTTTTCAATTGGGTTGTTTGTTTTTTTGTTGTTGAGATGCTGATGGTGTTTTACACTGTACTCCAAGTCAATTTAAATATTCTAGATTTCACATCATCCTTTGAAGATTTTGTTTTTCTGTCATGGTTTTCTTCTCCAGATTTCTATTTGGCTGTCTTTTTTCTCTCTATTCAGGTCATTTCTCATGTCGCTGTCTCAAAGAGACCTTTATTATACCAACTTATCTAATGATCCCCTCCCCATCTCACTTATTACCTTTTCTTTGTTCTGTTTTTTGCTTCATTTCTCTTCATAGCTTTTCCTACTTTGTGAAATGTTCATTCTTAATTTCCTTCCTTCCTTCCTCTCATCCTTCCGGCCTTCTTTATTTCCTTTCCCCAAGTCACTCTTGACTTTCTCTCTCACTACAAGTCAGCAGTCATAGACTTCTCTGTTTTATTCATGGTCATATTTCTGGCTCCTAGAACAGTAGCCTGATAGGAGATGCTCAGTAAATCACTGATGAATGGATGGTTCTCTTTTATTGTCTCTTCTGTTGAATCAAATCTGTCAGTTTTTATTTTCAAATTTATTTTTAAATAATATTGATTTTTCTAACTTTTGAGGATTTTTAAACATATAATTATCCTTTGGGGATTATTTTCAGCCAGTTAATCTCCTGACTGTTTGAAATGGTTGCGTGCCTTACTTAGCCTAACTTTATCTTGGGGTCTCAGTTTTCTTTCCAATGGAAGCAGTCTTTTCTCCCTTCCTCCCTTTGTGCTACCCTTTCTATCGAGTAATTCAATGACTCCAAACACATTCCAAAATCAGGTTTCAGAGAGTCACTTTGAGCTTCTAATCGCAGTGCTATCATAGTTCCCTCACTAATCATGAGGGTGCTCTGATGAGATACTGATTGTCAGGTTTTCTCTGTTATCTCTCACCACTCTAGTTGTGCGGGTTGACATGAAGCAGCCTTGACAGTGGTGGCTACTTTTCCTTCTTGCTTTTTCATGGATGGGAACTCTGTTTTAGCTGCTCTTTAGGCACTGAGTCTAGATCTAATCTCCTTCATGAATGAAATGAATTTTCCCTCTATTATGCTAAGAAGAAAATCTCCCAGTTACCTCTATCTATTTGGGTGTCAGGAACTCAGAATTTCAGCTTTTGGCTTCAGCTTATCTACTGATATGCATTTTAAGGTAGCAAAGTCTTTTTATTAAAAAATAAAGAAGACTACTTATCAAAATTATGTGCTCAGAACAGAAAGGTAAAGAAGAAATTTAAAGCAAGAAAATATGCAAAGTTTATCACTATTAAGTATAATACAATATGGAAGCACATTGAATAAGTACAATTTAGGAAGTTGTTATAATATAAACAGCAGATTAAAGATCAACTAAATCAGGAGATAAAACATTGCCAGCATTCAAAAACCACTTTCATGCCCATCTGTTTTTATGCATAGTTATAATTTGCTTCCATTTCTATAAAATATGTATATCAGGGCAAAGTATGTCCTATGTGTCAAATTCATCCCACTATTTGATTTTTTAAATAAAGTTTATTGCAACAACCATGCCTTTTCATTTACATATTGTGTACAGCTGCCTTTGTGCTAAAATGGCAGTTGACTAATTGCAACAGAGATCAGATGGCTCAGAAAGCTGAAATATTTATTATCTAACCCTTTACAGAAAATATTTGCCAATCATTTCATTAAATTATTATATTGTAATATTTTATCCATCCTAATATTCATAGAGATATAGATTGCTATTAATTTTTGATATTTGAAGCAATGCCACCATGAACATTTGTCTGTACTTTCCCTGCATCACACATGTATATATATCTGTATGGGTATATTTAGGAGAGAAATGATTGGGGTTTTGGTACACATACCTTCAATGTTATGAGATAATTCAAATAGTTTTCCCAAGTGACTTATCAATTGACATTTCTACTATCAATGTGTTGAAGTTTATCTTATTCTGTATCCTTGGAAACACTTGATATTATCAGACTCCTTAATTTTAGTTATTTTGATAGGTGTGCAGTTTGAATTTGCATTTTCCTGAAGACTAATGAGATTGGTCATATTTTCATGTTTATTGGCTATTTGGACATTCTCTTTTCTAAAGTCCATATTTCAATTTTCTTGTCCACTTTTTTCTGGATTATCCTTTTATTTTCAGGTTTTAAGTATAAAAGTATTTGTTAATTATGTATGGATGTGTGTGAGTGTGTGTGTGTGTGTGTGTGTGTGTGTGTGTGTGTGTGATATGACAAATATTCTATTCTACTTTTTACCTTGGCTTTCATCTTTAAGTAGTTTCTTTTGATGGCAAGAAATTCACAATTTTAACATGTTACAATTGATTGAGATTTAAGATTATTTATTTCTATATATTTTCTGTTAAAAATTTTATTTCTCAAAGTTATGAAGTCTCCTATATTAAGCGCTCGCTAGTTCTAGAAACTGTATTACTTCACATTAAACCTTTCCCCCATTGTTTCATAATAACATATTTAAAAAAAAAAACCTACAACAAATAAACATAAGTTTATGGTCTCATTTCTAGCTCACTGTATTCTGTCCCAATATTATATTATCTTTAGTCTTGATATCCAAGGGAGCAATCCCTCCTGACTTGTTTTTCTTTATGTTCTTGAGTCTTTACCTTTTCATTTTAATTTTAGAACTAGCTTTTCAGTTTGCACACACGCACATACAAAGTCTGCTCTGATTCTAATGCAGATTATATGTATAGATCAATTTGGGGAAATTTTTATTAACCTGTTTTCTTTAGCTTCTAGGAATCTCTGAAAAGCAATTTTGATTTAATATTAATCTGCATATTTTTTGAACTTTCGCCATGTCTTTGACCTTTTATTACATTTTTCATATTTCTTTAACATTCTGTCAAATTATTCTTAAAATGAAGTATGGCATATCTGCAGTTAAAATTGGAAGAAAGCAATATGGTGTAACTCAATACTATTTGTTCCTGTGATTAGGAAAATAGTACTAAAACCTGTGTCATTTAAAAGAAAATACAGGTATAATTTTGGATTCAAGGCATAGAGATTCTAATTTATGTACACCTGAGATTTGACGCTGCTAACGATATTTGTATAAGCTGAACAAGTGTTTAAAATAGTAAGTCTAGGTTGAGACTTGATGTTTCAGTATGTTGTGCTAAGACAGGGCCTCTTTAAATGCTAACAGCAGCATCCTCTCCAGCATGGAACAACACACTGAAACTTGTATTTGGAGTCACAGTTAATTAATTTCCAAATAAATGAATCATAAGTATGTCTGCCTAAATCTTTGTGTACTACAATAAAATTCTGCCGCCCTATGGGGATGAATCGATGTGAACATGGAAGTTTAGGGGTTTTTTTCGTTTTCTTTTTTTGTCTGTGCACAAACGCAGTCCTCAAAAATTAATTCAGTCCTTGGTGAATAATTTTTAGCGTATGTGTCTGTTTTCACTACACAAATACAGAAGAAATACATTAGACTAAATTAATGAAGTGAAAAAGCAGCATATTTGGTAAACCCATAAATTCTCAATATGGAGTAAAAATCTTATTTCCTTCCCTATTATATTCAAATATATCAGTATGAGAAAATTTCTCCAAAAAGACACTTTTAAGACAAAGTAATATTTCTTGGATTTGTGTATCACACGATGGGCTTGTTATCTTTTAATATTTAATCCCTTTAAGCAGTCTGAATTAAGCAGATATTTTTATGTTAAAAATTAAAGATATTGAAATCAGCAAACTTAAATAAAAAATTTAAATTCTCTGAGCAACTAGGAGCAGAGTCGGGATTTGAATCTTGGTTTTGGTCACAGTGTATGGCCTCACACCACATTCTTTCCACCAACCACTTTGTCAAAAGGACCTTGATGATGGAGGTGAATACAATAGGAACATATCTGTGATCTTAGAAAATCATTTAACTGCTGTATGAAACAGATAATTATTTCTGTTCCCTTCACTAAAATGTTATGGCTTAATTAACATTTGTAAAGATGTTATGGAAGAAATCACTGTAATGTCTAACAAGCATTTGTGTCCAAAAATCTCTTTGGGTTTTTGGCCTTTTATCTTCCACCTTGTCGTAGCAATGGTACTTGGATTTATGAACATAACTTGAGTTCTTTTCCATCTGCTTGTTCAGAACACCAGCTTGGGAAATTCTCTTCATGCTAAAGAAGGTTTGGCTCTTTCCGGTAAAAATAATGTGGATTAAATGAGCCAGAGACAAATTGTAGCACAGAAGAGGAGAAACACAGAGCTGTCTAGGTAGATATATGAGAAAAATTGTCTTGGTTAGGACTGCACTTTCAGCCAGGGGTATATCTGAAATATTCAATCCCAGCGGAGGGTCATTTTTAATAACCTTCACCAACTATACAACAACATTTTAGTAATAATAATTTAGCTACCAGTGAAGATCCCTTTTGGATTCATTATTTAATTTTAAAACAACCAACAAATAAAGAAAGGTATACTTACAGATGACATAGATGGTATAAGATTGACACCTGAAATCTATGTAATTTTACTAACAATTGTCACCCCAATAAACTTTTTTTTTAAATTTATTGGGGTGACAATTGTTAGTAAAATTACATACATTTCAGGTGTCCAATTCTGTATTACATCATCTATAAATCCCATTGTGTGTTCACCACTCAGAGTCAGTTCTTCCATCACCATATATTTGATCCCCCTTACCCTCATCTCCCACCCTCCACCCCCCTTACCCTCTGGTAACAACTGAACTATTGTCTGTGTCTATGAGTTTCTGTTTCTCATTTGTTTGTCTTGTTCTTTTGTTGTTTTGGTTTATATACCACATATCAGTGAAATCACATGGTTCTCTGCTTTTTCTGTCTGACTTACTTCGCTCAGCATTACACTCTCAAGATCCATCCATGTTGTCACAAATGTTCCTATATCATCTATTCTTACCACCAAATAGTATTCCATTGTGTATATATACCACAACTTCTTTATCCATTCATCTATCGAAGGACATTTTGGTTGTTTCCATGTATTGGCCACCGTAAACAAAGCTGCAATGAACATTGGAGCACACGTGTCTTTATAGATAAATGTTTTCAGATTTTTGGGGTAGATACCCAGGAGAGGGATTGCTGGGTCATATGCTAATTCTATTCGTAATTTTTGAGGAACCTCCACACTGCTTTGCATAACGGCTGCACCAGTATGCATTCCCACCAACAGTGTATGAGGGTTCCTTTTTCTCCACAGCCTCTCCAACACTTGTTACTATCTGTCTTGTTGATGATAGCCATTCTGACTGGGATGAGGTGATATCTCATTGTGGTTTTTATTTGCATTTCTCTGATGATTAGTGCTGTTGAACATATTTTCATAAGTCTCTTTGCCATTTGTATGTCCTCTTTGGAGAAATGTCTCTCCAGGTCCTCTGCCCATTTTTCAATTGGGCTGTTTGGTTTTTTGTTGTTGAGTTTCATGGGTTTCTTGTATATTCTGGATAATAGCCCCTTATCAGAGGCACTGTTTGCAAAAATCTTCTCCCATTCAGTTGGTTGCCTCTTTATTTTCTCGATGGTTTCTTTTGATGTGCAGAAGCTTTTAAGTTTCATATAGTCCAATTTGTTTATTTTAGCTTTTAATTCCATTGCCTTTGGAGTCAAATTCATAAAATGCTCTTTGAACCAAGGTCCATAAGTTTAGTACCTATGTTTTCTTCTATGCAGTTTATTGTTTCAGGTCTTATGCTTAAGTCTTTGATCCATTTTTAATTAATTTTGGTACATGGTGACAAATAGCAGTCCAGTTTCATTCTTTTGCACGTGGCTATCCAATTCTCCCAGCACCATTTATTGAAGAGGCTGTCTTTGCTCCATTGTATGTTTTTAGCTTCTTTGTCAAAAATTATCTGTCCATCTTTATGTGGTTTTATTTCTGGGTTCTCAATTCTATTCCATTGGTCTATGTGTCCGTTTTTCTGCCAATACCATGCTGTTTTGATTATTGTAGCCCTGTAGTACAAGCGAAAGTCAGGAAGTGTGATACCTCCATTCTTGTTTTTTTTTTCTTAATATTGCTTTGGCTATTTGGGGTCTTTTGTGGTTCCAAACAAATCTGATGATTTTTTGTTCTATTTCTTTAAAATATGCCCTTGGGATTTTGATGGGGATTGCATTGAATCTGTATATTGCTTTGGGTAATATGGCCATTTTAACTATGTTTATTCTTCCAATCCATGAGCACGGAGTGTCTTTCCATTTCTTTGTGTCTTCTTCAATTTCTTTCAAAAATGTCTTATAGTTTTCAGCATATAGGTCTTTTACATCCTTGGTTAAGTTTATTCCTAGGTATTTTATTCTTTTTGCTGCAATTGCTAAAGGAATTGTATTTTGCATTACTATTTCTGAGATCTTATTGTTAGTATATAGGAAGGCAATGGACTTTTTTACGTTGATTTTGTAGCCAGCAACTTTACTGTATTCATTGATTGTTTCTAATAGCTTTTTGGTGGAGTCTTTAGGGTTTTCTATGTATAGCATCATGTCATCTGCAAAGAGTGATAATTTAACTTCTTCATTCCCAATTTGGAAGCCTTTTATTTCTTTCTCTTGCCGGATTGCTCTGGCAAGGACTTCCAACACTATGTTGAAAAGCAGAGGTGATAGGGGACATCCCTGTCGTGTTCCTGAACGTAGAGCAAAGGGATTCAGATTTTCACCATTAATTATGAGATTAGCAGAGGGCTTGTCATATATGGCCTTTATTATGTTAAGGAATTTTCCTTCTATACCCATTTTATTAAGTGTTTTAATCATAAATGCATGTTGTATCTTGTCAAATGCTTTTTCTGCATCGATTGATATAATCATATGATTTTTGTCCTTTATTTTGTTTACGTGATGTATCACATTGATGGATTTGTGGATGTTGAACCATCCTTATGCCCCGGGGATGAACCCCACTTGCTCATGATGAGTAATCTTTTTAATGCATTGTTTTATTCAATTTGCTAGAATTTTATTTAAGATTTTTGCTTCTGTATTCATCAGAGATATTGGTCTGTAGTTTTCTTTTTTTGTGCTGGCCTTACCAGGTTTTGGTATCAGGGTAATGTTGGCCTCATAAAATGAGTTAGGGAGTACTCTCTCTTCTTCAATTTTTTGGAAGAGTTTGAGCAGGATTGGTTTTAGATCCTCTTTGAAGGTTTGGTAGAATTCACTAGTGAAGCCATCTGGTCCTGGACTTTTGCTATTGGGAAGGTTTTGGATGACTGATTCAATTTCTTTACTGGTGATCGGTCTGTTTAGATTTTCCAGTTCTTCATGGTTCAGCCTTGGAAGGCTATATGTTTCTAAGAACTGGTCCATTTCTTCTAGGTTGTTGAATTTGGTGGTATAGTGTCCTTCATAGTATTCTTGGATGATCTTTTGTATTTCTGTGGTGTTCGTGATAACTTCCCCTTTGTCATTTCTGATTTTGTTAATTAGTGTCTTCTCTCTTTTTATCTTAGTGAGTTTACGCAAGGGTTTGTCAATTTTGTTAATGTTTTCAAAGAACCAGCTCTTTTTCACGTTAATTTTTTCTATTGTCTTTTTGTTCTCTATTTCATTTAGCTCTGCTCTAATTTTTGTTATTTCCTTTCTTCTGCTGACCTTGGGTTTCACTTGTTCTTCCTTTTCTAGTTTTTTAAGTGTAATATGATGTTATTTATTTGGGAGTTTTCTTGTTTCTTGAGATAGGCCTGTAATGAGATAAATTTCCCTCTTAAAACTGCTTTCGCTGCATCCCAAAAATTTTGATAGGATGTATTTTCATTGTCATTTGTTCCTATGTATCTTTTGATCTCTCCTCTAACTTCTTCTTTGACCCAGTCGTTCTTTAAAAGTATGTTGTTTAATCTCCATGTATTTGTGATTTTTCCTGCTCTCATTTTGCAGTTGATATCCGATTTCAAAGCCTTGTGATCAGAGAATATGCTTCGTATGATTTCAATCTTCTTAAATTTCCTGAGGCTGATTTTATGTCCCAATGTATGGTGTATCCTTGAGAATGTTACATGTACACTAGAAAAGAATGTATAGTCTGATGTTTTAGGATGAAGTGCTCTATAAATGTCAATTATGTCCATTTCATCTAATGTGTCATTTAGGGCTTCTATTTCATTATTTATTTTCTGTTTGGATGATCTATCCATAGCTGTCAATGATGTATTGAAGTCCCCTAGTATAATTGTGTTTTGGTCAATTTCTCCCTTTTGTTCTGTTAGTAGTTGCTTGGTATATTTCGGTGCTCCCTGATTGGGGGCATAAATATTGATGACTGTTATGTCTTCTTGTTGTACAGTCCCTTCACCATTATGAAATGTCCATCTTTGTCTCTTGTTATCTTTTTCACCTTGAAGTCTGTTTCATCTGATATCATTATGGCTACACCTGATTTTCTCTGGGTACCATTTGCTTGGAGTGTCAATTTCCACCCTTTCACTTTGAGTCTATGCTTGTCCTTGTAGCTGAGATGTGTCTCTTGGAGACAGCATATGGTTGGGTTTAGTTTTTTGATCCAATCTGCTACTCTGTGCCTTTTTATTGGTGAGTTCAGTCCATTCACATTTAGGGTGATTATTGATATGTGAGGATTTCCTGTCATTCTATCTTTAGTTTTCTGGTAAGGCTGTGTCTCCATTGTTTCTTTGCCTTTTTGTTGTTGTCTATTATTTCTGTGTGGTGGTATTCTATGATGTTTCCCTCTGTTTCTTCTTTTATTACAGTATATATTTCAGTTCTGGATTTTTTTTGAGTGATTATCCTTAAGTTTATGTAAAAGAAAGTTTGATATTTAGAATATTCCATTTTCTTCAGCATGCTTTACTCTCCCCCTTTTTATGTTTTGGTTGCCACAAATTGTCCCTGTTGATGGTAGTCGAATAGCCTCCTTTAGTATGTCTTCTAGTTCAGGTCATGTATTAGAGAATTCCCTCAGCTTCTGTATGTCTGGAAAGGTCTTTATTCCTCCTTCATATCTAAAGGATATCTTTGCTGGATATATTATTCTTGGCTCATGATTTCTCTCTTTCAATAGTTTGAATATTTGGTTCCACTCCCTCCTGGCTTGTAGAGTTTCTGCTGAAAAATCTGATGATAATCTAATGGGCTTTCCTTTGTAAGTTACCGTCTTCTTTTCCCTGGCTGCCTTGAGGATTCTTTCTTTGTCGTTGATTTTAGACAGCTTCAATACAATGTGCCTTGGAGAAGGCCTGTTGGGATTGAGGTAACTAGGTGTTCTATTTGCTTCTTGGATTCGAGGGTCCAGTTCTGTCCACAAATTTGGGAAGTTCTCATCGATAATTTGTTTGAATATATTCTCTGTTCCCTTCTCTCTTTCTTCTCCTTCTGGTATGCCCATTATTCTTATATTGCTCTTTCTGATGGAGTCAGAAAGTTCTTGTAGAGTTCTTTCATTTCTTTTAAGTCTCAAGTCTCTTTCTTCTTCCATCTGTGTCATTTCCAGGTTTCTATCTTCGATGTCACTGATTCTTTCCTCCATCTGGTCAACTCTACTACCTAAGCTGGTTATTTCATTCTTAATTTCTTCTATTGAGTTCTTAATCTCCAGAAATTCTATTTGGTTCTTTTTTTAAAATTTCAATCTCTTTCGTAAAATGCTCATGCTGTTCTTTGATTGTGTTTCTGAGTTCATTTAACTGCCTTTCTGTGTTTTCTTGCATCTCGTTGAGTTTTTCAGAACTGCAATCTTGAATTCTCTGTCACTTAAGTCACATATTTCTGTATCTTTAAGTGCCTTTTCTGGAGAACTTTTCACTTTCTTTCTGAGCTCTCTTGTTTCCTTGGTTATTCTTGGCAATTACTGAATTACTATTTCTCTTCCTAGACATCTACAGGAGTGGCTTCTGCAACAGGTTGATAGGAAGAGGTCTTTCTTTTGTTTTCCAGTACTTGTTGGTAGAATGTTTTATTTTTTCTCTGAATGCAGCCTATTTTTCCTCTCCCACATGGTAGTGCTATGTTTTCTCTGCACTATTCCAACTTCTCACACAATGGGGGGATTCCCCGGGAGACAGACTTCTCCTCTGTTAATAGTTCATCTTGGTCACAGGGCGCAGTGTTCCGGTGGGTATGCGGAGAGTTTTTGATGTTCCAAATCTCTTCCTGCACCAGATTCAGAGCCCGTATGTTTCAGCAGTTCTGTTTACTCCTGCAGGGATCCGCCCAGATAGGTGGGGCCAGTGGCGGGGTGAGTTGTGAGAAGTGGCCCAGAGCAATGGTGGCGACCACCACCACAGCTGGTCCTGCATCCACAGCTCCCTCCCCTTTGCCAGAACTAGTTGGGCTGCGAATCTGTGTCTGCGGTTCACAGTTCTCAGAACAGCAAATATTCTGTTGTTTTGATCTGTCTCTGCTACTGTTCCGCTTCTCGCACCGGGCAGGTGGGGGCGGGGCGAGCTCTGGGAGGGGAGGGAGGGGGCGGCTAGTCTCAGTGCCTAACGCTTCCATTGTCTGCTCGGCAGTGAGAGCTTAAACCTCCGTTTTCAGCCTTTTTCCCTCAGTCTTTTCTCCGAGGTCTCTGCCGTGAGCGTTGGGTTCAGCCATGTTATATGCTGCCCCCTCAGCCCTGTGGGCCACAAGCGGAGCCCTAGCAGTCCGAGTTCTTCCCTCTCCCGCAGCTGCGGTAGTTCCGGGAAGCAGCAAGCTCGGAGCACTGAGCTAGGTCTGCGTCCTGTGCCCGCGCGGCTCCGTCTCCGCGCACTTCTCCCTTTCCTCCTCCCCCCGCTCGCGCGAATCTCCCACCTGTGGGTGATTTCAGTCGGTAGTGGGCCTCTTCGTCTTGCCTGTCTGCTGTGCAGGGAGTCCTTTGTGGAGTTATTGTTGTTCGATTCGTTGTAAATTCTAGGGGAGCTTTACAGAGGCTCACCTCACGCCGCCATTTTTCTCAATACCTCCAATAAACTTTAATTAGAAAAAAAGAAAACAAAAATATTGCATGCTGAATTAAAGTTTCCAATTACCAAGCAAAAATATTACATTTAGCAGTTTGCATTCGGCTTTACTGTTTTGCATTTTAAACACAAATAAGACAAAGAAAGCAAAACTATATAATGGAAATATGGCAGTGGTTTCAACAAATTGTGCTGAAAAACTGGACAGATACATGCAAAAAAATATGAAACTAGACCACTCTTTTATACCATATATGTATAAATACACACACACACACACACAGACACACACACACACCTCAACATGAATTAAAGACTTAAATGTAAAACCTGAAACCATAAAATTCCTAAAAAACATACATAGGTAGTAAACTCTTTAAAATTGGTCGTAGTTATATCTTTCTGGATACAGCACCTCGAGCAAGAGAAACAAAAGCAGAATAAACAAATGGGACTTCATCAAATTAAGAAGTTTCTCTACAGTGAAATAGACCATAAACAAAACAAAAAGACATCTTACTGAATAGGAGAAGATACTCACAAATGATGTATTTGATAAGGGGCTGATATCCAAAATATATAAGGATCTCAACATCAAAAGAAAATATGATTAAAAAGTGGGCAGCAGGCATGAATAGATATTTCTCCAAAGAGGACATACAGATGGCCAACTGACACAGAAAAGATGTTCAACATCACTAATCATCAAGGGAATGTAAATAAAAACCACAATGAGATACTACTTCACACCTGGCAGAGTGGCTATTATGAAAAAGTCGACAAATAACAAGTGTTGACAAGGATGGGGAGAAAAGGGAACCCCTGTGCACTGTTGGTGGGGTTGTAAATTGGTGCAGCCACTGTGGAAAACTGTGTGGAAATTCCTCAAAAAATTAAATATAGAACTTCTGTCTTACCCAGGAATTCCAATTCTAAGTATTTATCTGAAAAAAACAAAAACACTAATTTGAAAAGATATATGCACCCTTGTTTACTGCATCATTATTTTTAATAGCTGAGATATGTAAGCAATCTAGGTGTCCACTGATAGATGAATAAAGACCGTATATATATATAAATATATATACACACATATATATACATATATATATACATACACATATAAAGACTATATATGTACCCCCAAAAATGTATACGCATTTTAAGTAGGGAAAACTGTATTAAAATTGTAATACTCAATACATACCAATAACGAAAGATGAATACAAGCCGCATTAGAGGTTACCATCAATGTCCAGACACTTTTGATTATGTCAAACTACTACTTGAGCAACGTTGAGCAAAGTGTCCACTTGTATACATTTTTTGGCTCTCTCTTTCTCTCTCTACACACACACACACACACACACACACACACACACACTAACACAATGGAATATTATTCAGCAATATAAAAGAATGAATCTTACCATTTGCAAAAACATGGATGGACCTAGAGGGTATTAAGCTAGATGAAATAAATCAGAAACAGAAAGACAAATACCATATGATTTCACTTATATGTGGAATCTAAAAAAAATGAACAAACAATAACTGACTCATAGAAATAAAGAAGAAAATGACGGTTGCCAGAAGGGAGGGGATGGAGAATGGGTGAAAAGGTTGCAGGGAAATAAAAACAAACAAATAAATAATAAACAGAAATAGAAATTTGAAATGGTGACTATGAATGACAGAATGAAAGTCACTTAAACTTAAGTTCTGTTTCTTCCTCTTCACAGTTCCTGGGCTATCTCTTTTATTTTTATTCTACTGTTTAAACACAAGAATATGCAGTACTATAGGCAGTGGAGAAATGAACTTCATCTTGAGTGAACTTTGTGCAGCGTGAGCTCAAATGACTCTAAGTCTTTACGAATTTATTATATTCTGAAAACTAGATGAGTCTGTGTGTGTCAGGGACTGACTGTAAAACTGGGAGTTCTTAAATTAACTCCCATGTAGAATTCAATGTTTATTAAAAGATAAGTAATAAAGATTTCCTCATTGGACACGTACATATGTAATATTGAAATTCAATAACTGCAACGAATGTTTAGTGCTTACACCAAGGAAATATTTTTTCAAGGAGGCATATTTTATCTTTAACATTACTTATAATTGGTGAAGCATGGTGATAATAAAAATCAGTCTAATTTTAAGTCATCATTATTTTCTAAATTATCTACAGACAATTCACACGCTTAGCGAGGGCATTTGGGACAGATCATTCCCACTCCTTGGCCTCCAACTCTCTGCTAATAGCATTTTGTTCTGTTACTGTTCCATTACCCCAGTCCTAGAGGTCTTGGAACAAAGACATTTCCCTAAAGAACCGCACAAAGATACGAGGTATGCATGGCACAAGACAAGTTTAAACAGAAAATGATCCAGATTTCCTTGGTAAATCAAGAAGATACAAAGTATGCCTGCAAAAGAACTGTGTATTTACCCGTACGGGGCTCAAAACATCTGGTGGGGCCCCTGGTTCCACACGAAGGTGGGGGTTCAGTCTGAAGTAAGGCTATGCACAGATGACCAGAACAGCAGGGATAACTGAAATTCAGCCTTCTCCACAGATTCTCTGGGTGTAATCCAGCTGGATATTGGCTGAGGGATCAGAGTTGAGGTTTGGCGAGTCTGCATAAGGAAGCCCAGGTCATGGATATCACAAGCATATTCAGTGGGGAAAGTCAGGCAGACACAGAAGGCAGGACATTCTGAAGCATGCCAACACAATGGCAGCATGGAGCAGTAAAACGATCATAAAAGAAGGTATCAAGTAGAGCTGGGCTTGAATTCAGGTTCTGTTATCTATTAGCAATACCGCCTTGGCCAGTTTACTTAAGCTTTTTGACCATCGGAGTCTTTATTCATCTGCAAAATAGAGTAATGATATCTAGTGGTCCTGGATTGTCACAGAGACAACATAATGATATATGCAAGCCACCTGCTGCTAAGGTTCTTCAGATAATACTACCAATCACACTGCGACAGGAATAAAAGTTAGTGTGGAGGACCAGAGCAAAACCGATAGGAGAAGCACAGAGTCATAATTGCAGAGCTAGGAGAAGTTGGAAGCTGCAGACAGATGCTCCTGAGTGATCTTTCTGTCACGCAGAAAAACTGGGACTGGGGTCAAAAGAATAGGTCCCAACCCCATCTCTTTCACTGGCTGGCAGTGTGACCCTTGGTTACTCACTTCTCTCTTCTTGATTTCAGTTTCCTCTAGAGCAAGATCATTCCAACTGTGCCATCTTGAACCAGCCATTTTATCACCAGGAATATTTTGATTCAGATAATTAAATGATACTCTCCCCATGTTTACACTGTGATACTGAAAACACACTTTTTTAAGTTTTTTGTTTGTGTACCTTAATCACATCCCCAACCTTTATCATATCTGACCCCATACTAACCTCACCTCCAGTCCACCCCAGAACCTCACTGCACTCTCATGCCTCCAACCATGTGGTTTCAAAGATCACATGGAACTATATTTTGGCCACAGTAGTCAGCAAGAGGGGAGAAAATGGTGCCAAAAATCCATTCTCTAGATTATAGGTTCCTCGTGGCTGTGAATTGGACGTCCTTTGGACACGTGGCTTTCAGGGACAAAGAAAGCTCAGGGATACTCTTAGGATGTGCCCTGTCCACATTATTTGACAATAAGAAAATCTCATGTGTGCAGTTTTTTCAGAGTCCCCAAGTGGCGGGGTTGCTGTAATTCCCCTGGTGTTCTTTAAAAGGGCACATTCTTATTTTCTACCCATCTATTTAATCATTCCTTCGTACATTTTACATTTATTCATTCATTCATTCATTTAGCAAATATTTTTTAGGGCCTGTTATGTCCTAAGCACTGTTATAGGTGTTAGTGATAAAGCAATAAGCCAATGGTAGAGAAATAAAATAGAAAAAGAGGTAACTATAGGTATAGATATAGATATATCTATGGATATCTATATATAGATATAGACATATCTATATCTATCTATAGGTATATCTATATCTATATCTATACTAGGTTGGTGCGAAAGTAATTGCAGTTTAAAAGGTTAAAAATAATTGCAAAAAACACAATTACTTTTGCACCAGCTGTGACACTTGCAACAAGTTCATGAGCTTAATTGTCATATGGGAGCTGGAGCAGATAACAGAGAACTGTGTAAAGGACTCAGTCTTCTTTCTGAGTAAGATGGGAAGCCATTGGAGGACTTTGAGAAGAAGACAGATAAGATTTGATTTAAATGGTAAAAATACAAGTCTGATGTCTGTACTAAGAAAGAATATTGAGAGACACAGGAGAAAGCAAAGAGGCTAGTTAAAATGTTACTACAGTTATCGCTACAGGGAGGGATGACAGCTTGGTCCTGTGGTGAAAAGTGATAAGATACTGGGTGTATTTTGAAAGAAGAGGTGAGAGGATATGCAGATGGATTATATGCGGGCTATGAGAGAGAGAAAGGAGTAAAGGGTGATTCCAAATTTTTTAATTTGAGGCTGGAAAGATTAATTGCCAATAATTGAGGTGGGGAATATTGTCAGTCACAACATTTAGGAAAACTGGTTGTCATTGGTGGTGATAGTGGCCTCTTTTTCCTCAATCTTCAATGCTGAGAAACCTCTATCAAAACAGTTCGACCATCAAAATAAAGCTATCACTCAGTTTTTTAAATATTTTTTACTTAAACCAAGCCACTGTCATATCAGCTGGAATTATGTTCACATTGACTTTTGTTTTACTTTGATTTTAAAAGTCACAAAAACAGGATCCTATAGATAAATAATTCATGACAACTGTATTATAAAGTTAATTCTAACAAATAACATGTCATTAAAATAAGAATGTGCAAATAGTCCAATTTTATTTTTTAATTAACACTTCAGAAGTAATAGCTGACAACAGTCCTTGATCAGGTCAAATGTTGTACTTAAATGTGTGATGGTTTTAAGTCTGTATTGGAAATCAATGGGAAAAACTTCCTGAAATGTTTTATGCACTTTTGTCTTCTAGTCTGCTTTTAGTAAGGAATAGGACTTAAAAATAACTTCCAGAAGACTCTCTGGCTAGAGTTGTCTATTTTTCCCCTGATAAATTCACAATAGGCACTTACCCCTCTGGTATCTTCCCCACAATACCCAGCCCCTATTCACGAATTCCCTTTTCTTTTTTCTTGCTACATATATACCAGCCTGTCTTTCCAGGATCAACATAAATTTCACTTCCTGCAATCGCATCTCCAGCCCACACTTCTCTCATATAATTCAATGTGAGATTTTATATGCGAATTATTATTTTCACATGAAATTTAAATATGCTTTGAAAACAATCATTTGTAAGCAGCCATTCTAAGAAAGCAAACGTTTATATTTTACATATCACTTCTCCTTCTTTTCAGTGATATTTGCAATTAGTGTCCTAGAGTGGATACATGAAAAGTTCATGACTCTGGTGGGCCCTATTTCTTACTGAAATATTCTGAACCATTAGAGCATAAGAATGCCTGATCCTGCAGTACAGAGAATAGGTGGGACTGGGAGGCAAGGTGTGAAAGTTGGGTTTGGCAACCTGTGCTCCCTTTATTTGCTGTGGTCCTGGTAAGCTATGGAAAGGAATTGGGTTTAAGACTTGAGCTGTTTTGCTGATGTTTATGGCATGACTTACAGCATAAAACTAGTAATAGGGGGCTGAGGTGTGCACAGGGAGAGGTGAAGCCCAAACTGTAGCTTGCTAGTGGACTGTGTATGAAGAAGACCATAAGTACAAACTCATGCACCCCAAGAGACAGTTGATGATGTTGCGAAAGGGAGAGTAGTTTTGCAGAGCCATGGTCCATGAAGCAAGAATCTCTCTGTGATCACTTCACGCCTTGGCCTCACATCGGGGTGATGGGTATGAGAAGGCGAGGTGTGCAGAGCTGACCCTGCCTCTGTCCTTGACACCCTACAAGGTCAGTCACATCTGAGAATTGTTAATAGGAAATGAGATTGAGGTTTGTAAGTGAACAACAGTGAGCCTTAAGAAGCAACAACTCCTCTAATAACCCCCCGCCAAAAAAAGTCTTAACTTTATGAATTCAGCAGGAAGTTTTGTTAGGGGAACCCACTACCCAGTAATGAAACAAAAGTTTGACGTAAAAAGGGGTATTTAGGGGCAAATAAAAACAGTTAATGCTTATAGTCCCATAATTTAAGTTTTCTTATTAATTTGGCTATTTTCTAAGCCTATTTTCCTTCTTCAGGAAAGGGAATAATAATATCTTGCAGAGATGCTGAAAAGTGCTAAGAGAAAGGGGCTTCTAATAGTAATCAGAAAATGCTGACTCTCCATACCTGGCAGCTTCAAGGACACACTTGAACAATGAAGATAAATTTTATCTCTCTATCAACATTTGTAATGTGCATATATTAGTGAATGAATGTTGTCTCGCAGTTTGTCTTTTCCTGCAGTATCCCTATAAATGACAACCATCTGATGAGCATCCCACACTTGGTCTGATGTTAAAAGAAAACTGCTTTTATCTTTCCATTTGCATTTTGTTCTGAACTGTTTGAGTCAACGTTTCATCCCTCTTATTTGTATTGCCATTGCTCCCAACTTCCTAAATTGTTATTCATTCTCAAATTTCTGGCCTTGGTCTTTCTTTATCCTTGGCACTGATTTCCAGCATCAAACTATGGCTTTTCTTCAATCACCATACAGCGTTTCTGATTCTCAGACCGCCTTGGTAAGCATTATTCAGTTCTATTCAGCAAAGCATCTTTACCAAGCTTTACTCAGGCTAGTCAGAAGTTAACTGGCCATTAATGTTTTGTTATTTTATACATTTATATATACCAAATCCTCTCTAAAGATTGCTGAGTAAAGATTACAGTCTCAACACTTTAAATGAAAAGGTTGCTCGCTAGCTACCTACTTCTTGACCAATTGTATTGTATTGGGAGGCTTTTCATACAGATTCTAAACAAGTAACAATAAGGAATCAACACCAGTTTTTCTATCAACATGAATGGAAAGAAGAACAAGGACATTTATGCTGGCCATCAGTAAATTAAAAGGAAACCATATTGGAAATATATTGTCTTCAACCATCAAGGTTCTTTTTCCTCAATTCTTGTTAGGCAATGTTATTTACAATTTCTTAGATTCAGAAATTTCCATCCTCTGATTATTTTAATGTAAGCAGCTTTTTACAAATCTTTCTCTCCTTTCAAGTAGTTTTTTTTCCTTTTTTTTTTTTTTAAGAATGAACATCAGGATGCATCAAGCAATTCGTCATCTAATCATTCATTTATGACTTGAAACTCCAAATCAAAATGATTAGACATAGTGATTCTGAGTATATACTGTGATTATTGCTTTTTCAATTTGTCCTGCTGAAGAGAAATTTATTTTATACATGCACTTATTTTACTCTGCTCTTTTAGATAAACTCTTATACATTTTTAAAAAAAATATTTTATGGGGATAAAATGTGATTCCTTTGGTACAAGGGAGATTTCTCATGGTAAACCGACAGAAAGAAATCTAATCAGCAATTACAAAAACATTGTTTTGGTTGATTCTCTAGGGTTATTTTCACCCACAGGGCTAGCAAGTAGTTTTTTGTTGTCCCTACCTGATGTTGACCCAATCTCGTCTCACTGTGGAATAAGGCAGATAAAAAGTGCTTATGATGTTTTAAGAGGCAGCAAGGCAGGTGAAAAATCAGTCTTTGGGGTGGGCCAAATCTGAATTAAGTACATATTTTATCACTTCATCATTGAATGTTTTTCTGGGACATATTACTGTACCTCTTTGAGTCTCAATTTCTTGGTTTTCAAATAGGCTTAATAATGACTCCTACTCTTCAACGGATACTGTCTACTAAGTGACTAGACTAGAGCAAGTATAGGATATTGAATCATTGGGGACACACTTTCAAATATGGTATTGAATACACAAAGTGGATATATCGTATTTTATCTTCAGCATTTTGAAGGAGCTGACTTGATGGGAGACACTTCAATACAGCCAATATAAACAAGCAATTAAACATTGACCTTTATGTGTGATGCAGCTAAAAATTAGAGAAGTGACTATATTGCTCAAAGTCACACACTAGCAGGACAGAGGAAAGGCCAGACTCTTGATCGTATAGGCTAATATATACATATTTTTATCCTGACTTAAGACGTGTTTAACGCAGGTTATGTCTGAAAATTGTAGAGGATTTGAGAAATAATTGTCTTTGTCACAGTTAGATGTTTGATTGTATAGACGAGATCTTAACATTAAATAAAATTAATAATTATCTTTCAAAAACAAAATATTGCAAAACAGAATCATAAAACTAAGTTATGTAATCAGTGATGTTTATGATTACATTCACAATCTACATAGCCTTTCTAATATACTTGACATTTAATCTTTAAGTGGTACATATTAAGCAAAAGCAGTAATAAAGTTGATGTGTAGTTATTTATTCTTATGGGGACTTTTTCCTTTGTGTAAAATGGGAGTTTAGGCTATTTGGTCTCTAAGGTTGCTTTTAAGTTTCTCACTCTTGATCATAATATTTTGGGCATCTGCCTCTGGCATGTGGAAGGAACCCTATCTATTATTGATCGTCCAATATGCCCCTTGGAAATTTCTTCCACCCCACATATTCTGGGAGGCCTGCTATATTTGTACCACATGAACCTAATCCACTGGTCATTGTCCCAAGATGGAAGCCTGACAGAGAGTGGAATTAACCCATAGCATGCCCTGAACTTTTCAGATAATCTGTCTTGAGAAATTGAATTTGATTTATTGATTGGATTGTAATATCATATAGAAATAAATGGATATAGTTGACAGAAACATGAATGAAAGCTGCCAATAGAGGAAGGGTAATTTTGACACTCAGGAAGAGTGACTTTGAATAATTGAGATTGAGGCAGATGTGACAAGAGAGGCACAAGTCAAAAGGAATCCTGCATCTGTAGAAAGAGAAGAGAGATTGGAAAGGAGAGGGAGATGGAAAGTTTGCAGATCTCATTAGACACATGTGACATTTTTGCCTGTGTTTTCTTGATATTTCATTAAATCTTTCTAATAAATCACTATTTTGGTGTCAATCTGCATTGGTTTTGGTCTTTGCAACCAAAGGATAAAGATCCTAAGACAAATTTTTGATTGTCCATTAAACATATGGCTATCTTTTCAATTCAGTGATGGAGAGACAAGGTGCTACATAATTCTAAAGTTTTCTATTTTTGTCACAGACTCTTTAACTGAGTAGATTCCTAATATGTATTTGATTTGAACCCTCAACATTGTGAAAAAATGTGCTCTGAAATGATACAAGCTAAACTTTTATGTAGTAGCCATCTTTCTAAGTCAATTTCTTTGCAACACAGATCAGAAGAGATTTTCCAACATCAGTTGGTAAGAATCATTATCATGATTGGAAAATAAAAGTACAGTGAGAAGAAGATGAGGGCCTAAAAAACACCAAACAAATAAATAAATAAACAAATACACGCATACATACATGGTGTTAAAGAAACTGGATTTTCTACTGAGCACAGAATAGAGAAATTGGAACCTGAAAGGTCTGAAGAAGGTTGTTTATTAAGAAAAGTAATGCACACACACACACGCACACACACACACACACACACACACACACACACACACACGAAGTTCTGACAATTAAGTTCACGAATTTGTTGCAATGACATCGGTAACCTTTTTTATATCAGAGGAATTATTCATTATAAATTTGTACCAACTGGACAAACAGTTCACCAAGTTTACTATTTGGAAGTGCTGAAAAGGCTGCATGAAAAAGTTAGACGAAAATGACCTGAATTTTTCACCTACAATTCATGGCTCTTGCATCGTGACAATGAAGCAGTTCACAGGGCACTGTCTGTGAGGGAGTTTTTAGCCAGTAAACAAATAACTGTATTTGAACATCTTTCCTACTCATCTGATCTGGCCCCCAATGTCTTCTTTCTTTACCAGAAGATAAAGGAAATATTGAAAGGAAGACATTTTGATGACATTCAGGACATCAAGGGTAATATGACAGCTTTAATGACCATTCCAGAAAAAGAGATCCAAAATTGTTTTGAAGGGTGGACTAGGTGCTGGTGTTGGTGCACAGCTTCCCAAGGGGAGTAATTCGAAGGTGACCGTAGTAATATTCAGCAATGAGGTAGGTAACACTTTTTCTAGGGTGAGTTCGAGAACTTAATTGTACTACATTCGTGTGTGTGTGCGTGCATGTGTTTGTATTCATTTAAAATATGTTTAGTAGATACTAAAACATCTGGTTAAAAAGTGAAATCTTCAGTATCACATCTGGATGTTTTCTCTGTAAGATGTCAAACATGAGGATAATTGAAAATGTAGTGCTAAATTACTTAAATGTGAAGCTTCCATCCAGATGCTACATGCTACATTAAACCAAAAGTAATCTTCATGTTAGACATTAAAATAATCAGAAATATATAAATGCCACCATAAATAAAATAGCATTTCTATTATGGTTCATTGGAGAGAAGTATTAACCAATGATTAGAGACCTCACAAGAAATTTGCTTGTTAATTAAAATCTTATTTTTTATCTGATTAGTAGTAACTAGTGAAACATGGAGGATAACTGGCCAAACTGACAAACAAGTGTATTTCATTTCCAAATTGAATATTTTTTTTTTTTTTTAGTTTTTAAGTTTTTATAGATAGGTATCATGAGCTAGTTTTGGGCTATTAAAGAACATATGAGTTTATTTTTGGAAATGCATTAGAGAAATGGGACAAACTTTTGAATTTCAATGCTTTGGCAATTTGTAAGGATAAAGTCCAAGTAGGTATAACTCGTGGCTGAAATTGAGCTTTAGAAGTACTAGATGGCATAACCAGGCTTGACTCACAATTATATCCTATGGGAGAATGGGGAGACTGAGGCCCAGAAAACCAAGCGTAGCAGAAGGCATGTAGCTGGCACTGCAGGTTTAGACAGATGAGTTGTTAAATCCAGGCAGGAGAGTGGGTGCAGAGAAACAAGGACAGTATATCTTGGGTGATGCTGACAGGAAGCAACATCTATAGTCGAGGGAGGCAGAGGAAGTTAAAGGGGCCACCAAATCATCCTAGTGGTTAGAAGCAAATACTCCTCAAGGGCAAATGCTCTCTATGTTTTCTGTTAGATTTTTTTATTGGCTTTATTTATTTAGACTGAATTAAAATGTCTCCCTTCAAAACAGCTCTATTAAAGTGCTGGTAACAAATTGTGAAAAGTGAGGCCCATTTGCTTAAGAGAAAACTGGGGCTCAGAGAAGTCCGGTGACACCCCAAGAAGAACACTCAGTTGTGAAGTAGCAGGATGTGAGCACCAGTGCAGGTCTGGCTAACTCCAAAGACCACACTTTTTTCTCACTTATTGTGCTTCCTCTTAAAACGTTTTGACACCAGTTGTATTTTTCTGCACTGAAATAAAAATTGCTGCATTGAATCATTTTATGGATTAAAGTAGATACATAGATTATAGATGTGCATCACAAATTGACCTCAGAAACAAATCTGATTATTGAAAAGATTGAACATGTACAGCCTACTCTATGTATAAAAAATGAAGTGTGGAATAATGAAGAGATGGTAGATTTTATGGGCAGAAAAATATAGGTTTAAGTTTCAATTTTATCACTTTAAATTTGGACAGATAAATTAAACATTTACAGTCACCCACTGCATGACGATGTTTTGGTCAATGACGGACCATGTATATCATAATGGTCCCATAGATTATAACGGAGTTGAAAAATTCCTATTGCCTGCTGACCTCATAACTGTTTTAACATCGCAGCACAACACATTATTCATAAATGTGTGGTGATGCTGATGTTAACAAACCTACTGCCCTGCCAGTCATGTAAAAATACAGCACTTATAGTTATAGCAGTAGGCTATATAATCTAGGTTTTATGTAAGTACACTCTAAAATGTTTGCATAAGGATGGAATTGCATAACAATGACACATTTCTCAGAACATATCATCATTTATAAGTGGTGCATGACTATTTGTAAAATGAAGGTGACTCTAAAATGAACTTTTCTTTAGATTATCATATATTTTAAAAATATGTGTTTTTTTTAAATGTGTAACATCATTAACTTGACTCAGTGTTTGATGCATAGAAATCAATAAATAAGGAATGAATGACCACCTGAGGAAGTTAGTTTTCTATCTATGTCTATATTTATAGATACATGAAGCTGTAACCTAACTAGTCTTTATCAATATTCCTCTCAATGTCAAGGTCTGGATTGGAGGCAATACATTAGGGTCCAATTATGTTATCTCATTTAGGGAATCATTTCAGGCGTAGGTCAAAGGTTAAATATCTTGGCAGACAGAGCATGGTTTTGCACATTCCAGATTCTTCTCCATAGTTTGTAACCCTTTGGGAGTTGTCCAGACAGGGGACTTAGATGCCTTTAGCTGGTTCAATAGTATATAGAGAGTTTAAATTAAATCTGCCTGGGTCAGACCCAAGACATTATAACCCAGATGACTTCTGGAGCCTCTCAGCCCTTAAAAGCAATCTTAAGATATTTTAACATTCAATATTCAATGATATCTTCTTATGTTTTATTTTCTTGTTTGATTTTTTTTTTTTAATAGCAACAAAAGTATGTGTGGGGAGGTGGAATAAGGAAATACTGTTTTTATGAACTTTTTATCAGAATCTGGCTTCTGCAGATTTTAATTTATGAATTGACATGTTCCTCTTCCTTGTGATGTCTGAGTTTTGTGCTGGAAAAGCCATGTGCAGAACTCTGTCTTTTAAAATATTGGCAAAGCCCTCACTCACACGCATCTGTATTTTGCTATTTTTACTAGAGATTTAGTAAAGTAAGAGGGGACAAGAGGTTGTGTTCACAAAGAGATAGCCAAAACCCTTCAAAGTATTTGACAGATAGTGTTCTTTCAAGTCTGTTGGACATTCCACTATAAGTACTTTTCCATGCCATCATGTCCACAATATCGGAGCATGTTTCGGCTTGATTCTCTACCTTCTCCATCCCTCCTTCTTTTTTCCTTTTCTTCTCATTTTTTCACATAATGCTCCTCATCCATCATCTGTGTTCTCCCAGTTTTTGTTTTGAGGGTTTTAAATTCTACTGCAAGGTGATTATCAATTATTTGCTTAAATAAATATCTTCCAAAGTAGATTTTTGTGTGAAGCTATTATTTTATCTCTCATTTAATGTTAATTATCTCTTGCTGATATTCACCTACGTACTTCTCAAATATTTCAAATATCTAATCAGTGACTTTTAGATTTTATTTATTTACTTTTAGGATTTTTATTAAAATATAGCTAACATACAGTATTATATGAGTTCCAGGTGTATACCATAATTACTCAACATTTATATACATAAAGAAGTGATCACCGTGATAAGTCCAGCAACCATCTGACACCGTACCATGCTGTCATAATATTATTGACTGTATTCCCCATGCTGTACATTATATCCCCATGACTTATTGTTTTATGCCCGGAAATTTGAACTTCTTATTCTCCTTCACTACCCCCCAACTTTTTACATTTTTCAATTACAGTTGACACTCAATATTATTTTATATTAATTTCAGGAGTACAGCATATGGTTAGACATTTATATAATTTAAGAAGTGACCCCCCTGACTTGTCTAGTACCCACCTGGCACTATACATAGTTATAACCATGTTATTGACTATACTCCCTATGCTTTCCTTTACATCCCCATGACTGTTTTGTAACTATTAATTTGTATTTCTTAATCCCTTCACCTTTTTCACCCTGCCCCCAAGTCTCCCTCCCATTTACCACCCTAATAAATGTAGTACCCATCTGACATCAAACATAGTTATTACAATATCATTAACTATATTCCTTACGCTATACCTTACATCCCCATGACTACTAACTATGTAATAACCAATTTGTACCTCTTAATCCCTTCTCCTTTTTCATTTACCCCTGCAACCCCTAACCCATCTGGCAACCACCAAAATGTTCTCTGTATCTATGAGTTTGTTTCTATTTTGTGTGTTTATTGATTTGTTCTTTAGATTCCACTTATAAGTGAAATTATATGACATTTGTCTTTCGCTGTGTGACTTACTACACTCAGCACAATACCCTCTAGGTCCATTCATGTTGATGCAGATGGCAAGATTTCATTCTTTTTTATGACTGAGTAATATTCCATTGTGTATATGTACCACATCTTTCTCCATTCATCCATTTAGGGACAGCCAGGTTGCTTTTGTATAATGGCTATTGTAAATAATGCTGCAGTGAACATATGGATATACATGGCCCCTTGAAGTAGTGTTTTGCATTTGTTTGGATCATAACCCAGATGTGGGATTATTGGGTCCTTCTTTGTCTCTTGTTATAGCCTTTATGTTAAGTTTATTTTGTTTGGTATAAGTATTCCTGCCATAGCTTTTTTGTTTGTTTTTATTTTCATGAAACATCTTTTCTCATCCCTTTACCTTCCAGTCTGTGTGTTTTTTGTGCTAAAGCGAGTCCCTTATAGGAAGCATACGTAAGGGTCTTGTTTTCTTATCTATTCAGCCACCCTATGTGGCTGAATGTCTTTTGATTTGAGCATTTAATCCATTTACATTTAAAGTAATTGTTGATAAATATGCAGTTATTGACATTTTATTATTTGTATTTTATTTATTATTATTATTATTTTTTTTTTTATTGGTCTTGTAATACTAGCTTGGTGGTGATGATCCCCTTTAGCCTTTTCTTGTCTGGAAAGCTCTTTATCTGTCCTTCAATTCTAAGTGATAACCTTGCTGAGTAGAGTAATCTTGGTTGTAGGTTCTTGCTTTTTTTTTTGCCATGCACAATTTTATTATGCATTGTCAACACTTTGAATATTTCCTACCAATCCCTTAGGCAAGCAAAGTTTTTGTTGAGAAACCAGCTGACAGACTTATGGGAGCTCCCTTGTAGGTAAATAACTGCTTTTCTCTTGCTGCTTTTAACATTCTCTCTTTGTCTTTAACCTTTGGCACTTTAATTATGATGTGTCTTGCTGTGAGTCTCTTTGGGTTCATCTTATTTGGGAATCTCTGCCCTTCTTGAGCTTGAATATCTCTTCCCTTTACCAGGTTAGGGATGTTTTCCATCATTATTTCTTCAAATAGATTTTCAGTTCCTTGCTTTCTCTCTTGTCCTTCTGGTAATCCTATGATATGAATGTTGGTGTGCTTGATATTGTCCCAGAGGTCCCTTTAACTTTCCTCATGTTTTTGGATTTTTTTTTTCTGTTTTGATTGACTGTTTTCTAATACATTATCTTTAAATTGCTAATTCAAACTTCTGCTTCATTGAATCTCCTATTGATGCCCTCTAATATATTATTTATTTCAGTTATTGTATACTTCATTTTCTGACTGGTTCTTTTTTATGTTTCCTGTTTCCATTTTTATGTTTCCTATTTCTCTGTTGAAGTTCTCACTGAGATCATTGAGCATCCTTATAACCAGTGTTTTGAACTCTGTATCTAGTAGATTGCTTGTCTCCATTTTGTTTAGTTGTTTTTCTGGATCTTTCTTCTGTTCTTTTATTTGGGATATGTTTTTTTCTCTCCATTTTGTCTTTCCTCCCTGTGTTTGTGTCTATGTATTAGGTAGGGCTGCAATTTCTCCTGGTCTTACTAAAGTGGGCCTTATGTGGGGACAAAGCTCCGGAGAGCAGTTTCCAGGCTCTCAGCCTCACGTGGAGGGGCGCTGGCTCAGGTAGTAGATGGCCGTCGGCTGTGGCTAGTTGGCCATCAGCTGTAGCCGGTTAGCCAATTGGCCACTGACATAACTGCCGCAGCTGCACTGGGGAGTAGGAGTCGGTCGGTTGGCAGGCAGAGAAGCCCACGGCATGTTGCAGATAGTGTGCCTCCTGTTTCCTGTGTCTCCAACCCAGCCTCCAGTGAGACCATAGTGGTGTGACTCCCCTACCTATGGCTCCGTGGGTGTTCCTTTTTGGCCTCACCATATCCTGCGTTCTTATGTGGGGAGCGGGAGCAGAGACCCCCACAGGCTGCCCCGCACGACACATGGCACAGTGAGAAGGGCCCCCACATGACACCTTATGTAGTAGGTGCCCTGTGGGGCTGAGTGGCATAGTCTCCCTGATCACCAGAGCCAGGTCCTCCAGGTGTACCTTTTGTGTGGGTTCTGTGTGCCCTCCTGTTGTGTTTGAGTCTTGGCTGCTCTTTATGTATCAGTGGGAGGGATTGACTCTCAGGCTGATTGGTTATGAGGATTGGCTGTGAGTACAGTGGGGGAATTGTGCTGCAGGGCAGACCCTGTAGAGCAGGATTTGCTTTAGCATGCCTCTGCTGCCTGCTCAGTCTGCCCTTTGGGTATGCCATATCCTCGGAGGCAGCCCAGTGATGCTCTAGCTCCGTCAGAAGCTGGTCACTTGGTGTGCTAACCCTGAGGCCTCCTGGAAGGGAAACCATTGCAGGCTCAGTTTAGCCGCAGCCTGTCTGTGCACAGGGCCACTTGGAATGAGCCACAAAGCAATCTGAAGATGGCTGCCACCCACACTGTGCTTGGAGGTGCCTCAAGAAGACAAGCTATATACCAAAACCAGTGGTTGCTAGTTTTAGGGATGTTCAGCCAGTGGTAGGGGACATGCTGAAGCCACATGTTGCTTATTTGGATTTTATGAACCTTTGAGAGATTTTAGGAAAGTCTTCAGCTAGAGCTAAGGCAGGGCATTGTCTGGAAAAGCCACTGGAAGCAGCTTCGGTGTACTGAAAAGTCAGGTGGAAGTGGTCTTAGAATCACCAGGGAGGGGCAAATGAATGGTATTGAGCTAGATTGATGGAGAGTCAGATATGGTGATCACCTGTGTCAGCACACTGAGAAGAAGGAGGACTCAACAAGGAAACAATGGCTTCTGCCAGCTCCTATGTCCAGGAGAAAGCTTCCCGCCAGTACTTGTCCTGGGGCCAGACAACTGGTTTCTCCCCCTATGTCCCTGACACCTTTCAAGTTGCTCCCCCAGCACTGGAGTTCAGAGTGAGTCCATCAGTGTGTAAGTCCCTGCACGAACTCTTTAAGAGGATTGCCTGGGACTGCAGCCACCCTCCATCTTACTTAGCCACAATCTCTGCTGGTTTTTATAAACAGAAGTTATGGGGACTTCTATCCCTGGCACTGAAACCTTGGGTTGGGGAACCTGGTTTGAGCCTTGGACCCCTCACTCTTTGGGGGTTGGGGGTAACTCCAAAGCTGAGCTATCCCTTTTGATTTTTAATGGCCTCATATGGGTGTGGGGCAAGCCCATTCTGCATCTCTGCCCTTCCTAGTAGTCTAGAGGGGTTTTCTTTCATATGTCTTTAGTTGTAAGGGCTTCAGATTAGCTAGACTTCAGGTGATTCTCAATGATGGTTGTTGTATAATCTAGTTGCAATTTTGATGAGGTAGTGAGAGGATCTAAGCACAGCATTTACTTACACCATCATCTTGACTGGAAATCTAGATTTTTTTTTAATTTAAGTTAAGTGGTTTAATATATATTAGCACAATCTGAATACTTAATAACACCTAGACAAAATGGCTTCAGTAAAAATCAGGTATAGTGAATTGTGTAATTCCATTACAATTCTATTCTCCAGTTCTAATATTTAAATATTCTCACCACAGGAGTTATCTTTGGATAGGAATGTTTCTTCCTTTACATTCTCATTTGAAGTAAAAAGTGTGCAAAATTCAAGCTAGATTCAGTAATTGGCTGTCATACCATGTTTAGAATGCTGCTTTGAAGAAAACCCACTTCTTTTTCTACTGTTCTCTGTACCACAAAATATTTGAAATGGATAGATCAAAGTTGAATGTTCATTTTTCTTGCTTCTTTCTCATTTCTGATACTTACTCTATTCTCTTTTGAAGAAAGGGCCAGAAATTTGGGGATTTGAAACACAAAACAGAATTTGAACAAAGATCAACTGGGTCTGTTCGTTGACCAGAAGACTGAAGCAGTACTTAAATAAAGCAAATCAGAGCTATAATATTTGTAAATACTATAAAACTTGTCATGTTGTCCTTATGTAGCTGAAACCATGAATCTGTCATCTGAGAAAAGAAGGTGCTAGGTCTAGAGATGAAAAAAACAGAGAAAGATAGCCTCATGAATTTGTTTCCTGAGTGTTTGGTGAAGTTATTCATTATATGTCTGCAATCAAAAATGAAATTCCACCTCTAAGAGATTGCCTTCACTTAACTTTTGAGCAGAACTACCATCTCCAAGATGGGGGTGTGTTGGTGGGATACAGCTATACTTTGCAGGTGCAGGAAAGAATTACTTTACATTATAATTATTCCCCTTGGGCTAACATTTCAAATACTTGCACTTATTTACAAGTTATTTAACTTTGTGTTGAATAAGCAAGTCTTTATGTTGGCTACTGAAGGCTTGGTGAATAGTTTGTGTTTCTCTCTCTCTCTCTCTCTCTCTCTCTCTCTCTCTCTCTCTCTCTCCCCCCCCCATCCCTGTCCCCTTATCTCTTAATATAATTTGTCTTATAATTTGTCTTTCTTCAAAACTTTCCCTGGACTAGAGGGCAGGTCCAAGATGGCAACATAGTTTGGCACTGAGTTCACTCCCTTCAAAGAACACATCAAATTTACAGCTGTGTTTAGAGTAATGCCTCCTGAGAGACAAGTGTGAGCCAAATGAACAGCTTCTGCACAACAAGCAAGAGAGAAGGACTACATTGAAAAGGTCCAGGAGCCATGGGAGCTTTCCAGGAGCTGAAAGAACAATCCAAGACCAGAGGAATGAGTAAATACTATTGCTTACATTTCCCCTAAAGGTGGACAGTGGGTGGGAGCTCCATTCAGCTTCTATGGCTGACCTGCAGGGCACTGTGCCATGTCACGAGTCACCCCTACTAGAGCTAGACCCAGCAGAAACAGGAGGATGCCATAGCATACATACAGCAAGAGGTGCCTCCATCTGGAGATTAATCAAGCAGGATGCTGCTACACGCAGCCCCTGGGCTGGTGAACACAAGGGGCTCCTCCACCAGAAGATAGTATGGAGCTAACAAAACAAAGCAGTGTCCACCTGCAGGGCTACCATGTCCAGAGAAAGCATAGAGACAGTAGGGAGCTTCTGTGTGCGTATGTGGGACTACCCCTCTTGGAGGGATTGTAAAGCTGTGGTACCCACATTCAGGACTGCACCATCCAGAGAAAGGTTAGGGATAGTAGGACACTGCTGCACATGCATGTGGAGCTGCCCCACATGAAGAAAATGTGACGCTGGCAATATTTTGCAGTACCCACATGTATGGCTGCCCTGTGAGGAGTGAGAGGGTGCTGCTGGGTGAAGGCAAGAAGTTCAACCCAGAAAAAGGGCAGAGCTAACAGGACATTGAACCACATGCAGAGCAGTTCTGCTCAGACCCTACTGTGACTGTGGGCAATTAAAGCAAGAAGGCACATAGGCAGGGCTGCCCACGTGGAGTAAGAGAGGTATAGCTGAGCATGTGATAAACTGTACTGCTCATAGAGGGAGCAGAACTAGTAAAGTACAGCTATGCACACACACAGGCCTGCTCCATTCAGAGAGGGAGTGGAGCTGATGGGGAGCTGAGATGCAAGGATGCAAAGCAGCCCTGCACAGATCCTGCTCTGATCATAGACAGTTAAGGCAACAGTACACTACTGTACGTAGCAGCCCTGTCTACATCAGGCAGCCCCACCTAGATTAGAAGAGCATGGTAGCATGCACACAACAGGCTGCCCCACCCTGAGCCTACTCCGTCAAGCCAGGCAACATATCCGACACTGCTGCACCTGCCCCAACTTCAACCAAACTGCCAAAACTATCGAACATACAGTCTACACCGAGACCACTCCTTTAAGATTGGGAGGGATAGCTAGTCTATCTGACTCATAGGAACAAGCACAGAAAGTTAAACAAAATGGAGAGACAGAAAAATATGTCCCAATTGAAGGGATAAGAAAAAATTCCAGAGAAAAATCCTAATGCAACCGAGATAAGTAACATGCCTGATACAAAATTCAAAGAAATGGTCATGAAGATGTTCAGCAAACTTGTGAGTACAATAAAGGAACTCAGAGTGTACTTCAACAAAGAGATAGACAATGTAACAAAGAAACAAGCAGAGAAGAAGCATGCATTAAAAGGAATCAACATCAGTTTAGGTAATGGAAGACAGAATAATGGAAATCAATCAGAACAGTACAGTGAAAAAAGAATAGTAAAAAAGTGAGGATAGTATAAGGTATCTCTGTAACTTTGGCATTATAGGGATTCCAGAAAGAGAACAGAGACAGAAAGGAGCAGAGATAGTATTTGAAGAAATAATGTCTGAAAACTTTCCTAATCTGGGGAAGGAAACAGACAACCAAGTTGAAGAAGCACAAAGAGTTCCAAACAAAATGAACCCAAAAGATCCCATGCCAAGATACATTGTCATTATAATGTTAAAGTTAAGGATATAAAGATAATCTTAAAGGGACCAAGAAAAAACATCAAGTCACTTACAAGGGAAACCCCATAAGATGATTTCTCAGAAGTAACTTCAGAGGCCAGAGGAGTGGCAGGAGATATTTAACGTGCTGAAAGAAAGGAAATTATAACCTAGCAAAGGTTATCATTTGGACTTGATAAAGAGGTTCCCAGACAAGTGAAAACTAAAGGAATTAACAAGCACTAAATCAGCCTTACAAGACATATTAAAGTGTCTTCTTTATGCAGGAAAGGCCATAACCAGAAATAAGAAAATACAGGGAAGAACAAAAATCTCACTGGTAAAAAAACAAAAAAATCACTGTGAATCAACCAATTAAAAAGCTAATATGATGATTAAATGAAAATAGTAAAATTACATATAACTACAACAAATAATAAGAGAATACACAAAACAAAAAGCTATAAAACATGACATCAAAAACATAAAGAGTGGATAGGGGAGAAAAAATGTAGTACTTTTAGAATGTGATTGAATTTAAATGCCTATCAGGTTAAAATAAACTGCTATAGATATAGATGGATATATATGAACCTCAGGGTAACTATTAACCAAAATTATACAAAGAATACACACAAAAAAAGGAAGACAAAGGAATCCAATCAAAATACTAAGGAAAACCGACAAGTGAAGAGGAACAAGAACAAGAGAAGGAAAGAACAGCAAAAAACAACAAAAACAACCAAGAAGAAAAAAAAGACAATTTACAAAATGACAATAAGCACATACCGATCAATAATTATTCTAAATGTAAATGGACTAAATGCTCCAATCAAAACACATGGAGTGGCATAATGGATTTTTTTTTTTTAAATGATACATCTATATGCTGCTTAGAAAGACTCACTTTAGATAGAAGAACACACATAGACTGAAAGTGAAGGGATGGTAAAAGATATTCCATGCAAATATAAAGGAAAAGAAAGCTATGGTAGCAATACTTACTTACACTAGAAAAAAAAATGGATGTAGAGACAAAGAATATAAAAGAGACAAAGAAGGACATTATATCATTTTAAAGGAGTCAATCTAAGAAGAGGATATAATAATAGTATATATCTAAACACTCAGCACAGAAGCACCCAAACACATAAAGCAAATGTGAATGGACATAAAGGCAGAAATTAACAATAATACTATAATAGTTGGGGGTCTTTAATACTTTAATTACTTCGGTGGATAGATCTTCCAGACAGAAAATTAGTAAATAAATAATGGCCTTAAATGACTCATTAGATCAGTTAGACTTGACAGGCAGTCATAGAGCATTTCATCAAAAGAACTGTAGATTACACAATTTTGTTTTCTAAACTGTACATGGAACATTTTCCACATACCAGGCCACAAAACAGGCTTCAATAAATTCAAGAAGATTGAAATTATATCAAACATATTTTCTGACCACAATGGAATGAAACTCGAAATCAACTACAGAAGGAAAACTGGAAAAAACCACAAATATGGAGATTAAACAACAAACTTCTAAATAACAATTGGATCAAAGAGGAAATCAAACAGGAAATCAAAACTACCTTGCAACAAATGAAAACACAACCTTACAAAATTTATGGGATACAGCAAAAGCAGTTATAATAGGAAAGTTTATATATATACAGGTCTACCTGAAGAAGAAGGAAAAATTCCCAATAAACAATCTAAATCTACACCTAAAGAAACCACACACACACACACACAAAAAAAAAAAAAAAAAGAAAGAAAGAAACCCAAAGTAGAAGGAAATACATAATAAAGACCAGAGAAGAAATAAGTGAAATAGAAAATAGGAAAGAAATAGAAAACACTGATAAAGCTAAGAGCTGTTTCTTTGAAAGAATAAATAACTTTGACAAGACTCATCAAGCAAAAAAGAGAGAGTACATGGATAATTAAAATCAGAAAGGAAACAGGAGAGATTATAGCTAACACCACAGAAATACAAAGGATCATTAAATAATACTATGAACAATTATATGCCAACAAACCAGACAATCTAAAAGATATGGATACATTTCATGAAACATATAACCTTCCAAGACTAAACCAGGTAAAAACAGAATCTGAACAGAACAATTACTAGCTATAAAATGGAAGCAGTAATAATAATAAAAAAAACTCCCAAAAACAGAAGTCTAGGACTGGATGGCTTCACAGGTGAGTGCTAACAAACATTTAAATAATTAGTACCTATTCTTCTCAAACATTTTCAAAAAAATTGAAAAGGAAGGAAAGCTTTCACACTCATTCTATAAGGCTATTATAACACTGATACCAAAACCAGACGAGACACTGCAAAAAAAAAAAAAAAAAGAGAATTATAGACCCATATACCTGATGAAACATTCATGCCAAAATTCTCAACAACATACTAGGACACAAAATTGAACAATATATTAAAAGGATTACAGCCCCATAATCAAGTTGGATTTATACCAGGGATGCAAGGGTGGTTTAACATTCACAAAGCAATTAATGTGATTCATTACATCTACAAAACCAAGGATAAACATTATATGATTGTCTCAATAGATGCAGAAAAGGCATTTGACAAAATTTAACATCCATTTATGATAAAATCACTCAACAAAGTGGAGGAACTTGCCTCAACTTGATAAAGGCTGATGTATGACCACCCCCAGCTAACATCATACTCAATGGTGAAAAGGTGAAAGGTTTTCCCTTATGATTATGAATAAGACAAGGATGCCCACTCTCACCACTAATACTCAATATAGCATTGGAAGTTCTAGCCACGATAATAAGACAAGAAAAATAAATAAAAGTCGTCCAAACTGGAAAGGAAGAAGTAAACCTGTCACTGTTTGCAGATGACATGATACTATATATATAGAAAACCATAAAGAAGCCACCCAAAATTAATAGAATTAATAAAAGAATTCAAAAACTAGCAGGATACAATTTAATATACAGAAATCTATTGTGTTTCTATACACTAATAATGAACAACCAGAAGAAGAAGTTAAGAAAGCTATCTCACCTGCAATTGCACCAAAAAAGATAAAATATCTAGAAATAATTTTAAACCAAGGAAGTGAAAGACCTGCATTCTGAATACTATAAGACAATGAAGAAAAAAACTGAAGAGGACACATAAAAGAATGGAAGGATATACCATGCATGGATTGGAAGGATTAATATAGTTAAAATGACCATACTTCCTAAAGCAATCTACAGATTCGATGCAATTCCTATCAATATACCAACAATATTATACTCAGAAATAGAACAAATACTCCTAAAATGTATATGGGACCACAAATAGCCAAAGAAATCTTGAGAAGAACAAAGTTGGAGGTGTAACACTCCCTGATTTCAAACTATATTACAAAACTATAATAATCAAAATTGTGTGATACTGGCACAACAACAGACTCATAGATCAATGGAACAGAAGAGAGAGTTCAGAAATAAACCCTTGCTTATATGATCAACTAATCTATGACAAAAGAAGTAAGAATATACAATGGGGTAACGCCAGTCTTTTCAAGTGGTGTTAGGAAAACTGGACCACATTCTTACAGCATATATAAATATAAACTCAAAACGGATTAAAGATTTAAATGTAAGGCCTAAAACCATAAAATTCCTAGAAGATACAGGTAGTAAACTATTTGACATAAGTTTGAGTAATATCTTTTTGGATACATTCACTTGAACAAGGGAAACCAAAGCAAAATAAACAAATAGGACTACATCAAACTAAAAAGCTTCTGCACAGTAAAGGAAACCATCAACAAAACAAAACAACTTAATAAATGGAAGATTATATTCACAAATGAAATATCGGATAAAAGGTTGATATTCAAAATATATAAGAAATTCATACAACTCTGAAACAACAAGAACAAAAATGAGTAAATAATTCAGTTAAAAAGTGGGCAGAAGAGATGAATACACATTTCTCCAAGGAAGACATACAGATGGCCAAAAGACATAAAAAAAAAGATTATGAACATCACCAATCATCAGGCAATTGCAAATCAAAACCACAATGAGCTGTCACCTCACAGCAGTCAGAACGGCTATTATCAAAATGTCAACAAATAACATGTTTTGGTGAGGATGTAGAGAAAAAAGGGAACCCTTGTGCACCATTCGTGGGACTTCCATTTGGAAAACAGTGTGGAAATGACTCCAAAAACTAAAAATAGATCTAACCTACAACTCAGCAGTTCCACTTCTGGGTATTTATCTGAAGAAATAAAAAACACTAATTTGAAAAAAACATATGCATCCCTGTGATCATTGCAACATTATTTACAGTAGCTAAGTATGCAAGCAACCTAAGTGTCCATCAATAGATGGAGAAAGAAAACGTGATACACACACACACACACACATACACACAGACTGGATTATTATGCAGCAATAAAAATGAATGAACGAATGAAATCTTGCCATTTGCAACAACATGGATGGACCTAGAGGGTATTGTGCTAAATAAAATTAGTTAGAAAAGGACAAATCCTGTATTATTTCACTTATATATAAGATAACAAACAAACAAACAAACAAAAGCAACCCTGACAGATAAACAAACAAAATCAGACTTATAGAAATAGAGACCAAAAGAATGGTTGCCAGAAGAGAAGGGGTTGGGGAATGGTGATAAATGTGAAGGGGAATATAATCACTAATATTGTGGTAAGTTTGCACGGTGATAATGATTACTAGAATTAGTGGAGTGATCACATTGTATGATATAAAAATGTCAAATCACTCCTCTGTCATACATCTTAAACTAATATAACTAATAAAATATACCAACTATACATAAGTAAAAAAAACGAACAAACAAAAACAACAACAACAAGAAAAAACAAGAAACTTTACCTGGATCTTCCTTTAAAATGGCTCAATGTAAATACATACTTAATTTTGTTTTTCTTCCTTATTGAATACCAGAGATGTAGCTAAAATCTCTTTTACCTGATATGTGACTGCTGACCCAGCTATTAGGGATTGTACACCGGCATGAAACTACTATTTGCTTTCTTTTTTCTTCTCTTCTGAATTGGCTTCTCATCTGTCTCATAGGGAATCATCAATTGCACAGCTGGTAGCATCAGTGGGTTTCAGTGTTAGACTTTGAGAAATCCATCTCTAAAGTATGTTCTCAAGGTTAGCAGGTAGGAAAATGACACACACCTTAAACCTGTTGTTATTTGAATGGTAGAAGTTCATGGTTCGGAATCATACTGTGGAAAAGATTTCCTGTAGGTGAAAGGTGGTCTGGAGCCTCTCATAACACACCACACAGACTACTGCTGGGTAACGCGGAACACAAGAACGGCATTTGCTAATGCGTGTAGAGAATTTCATTTTAGAGTTGCCTAAATATACTCATTAACATTCTTATGAAGAAGCACACTAAACTCTCAAGATCAATTAGATTTTTGAAGGAATTGGAAGGGATAAGTTTGAGTGATGTACAAAATCATATAATATTGAGTAAAGGTTTTTAAAGATCAATGTAAATCTTAGAAATATAATCATTGTCCGTATAATGCAGCTGAATAAAAGGAAAATTGGGTTGTTTTCTATCTCAAGAGTTCTAGGTATTTTCATTTTTTCACATTCAGCGCCCCCCCACCCAAGTTTCTTCTTCATGATAATGCATCTGTATATATGAGGTCTGACAATTAGGTTCGTGAACATGCCACCATGCGCTTACATTAGCAGCACTGTACAAAGAGCTCAATAAGGTTTCATAACCTTGGTATGTATGTCAGTGTCTCACAGCTGTGTTCCTGTCGATGTGTGGCGGTGTCTTGCTGAGTGGCGTTCATTATTGTTGTTGTGTGTTTTTGTGTGCCGTTATGAGAATGTCTGAGCTTGAATTAGAGCAATGAACAAACATTAAATTCCTTGTTAAACTTGACCAGAGTGGAAGTGAAATCAGGGACATGTGAGTTCAACTTCATGGGGACAATGCCATGAAGAAAACAGCAGTGTACAAATGGATTAAATGTTTTCAGAGGGGATAGAATGTGTCACTGATGAAAATAATTCAAAGCAGCCAGCAACAAGCAGAACTGGTGAAAACACTACAAAAATTCGCCGAATTGTGTGTCAAAATCGTTGGCCAACTATGAGAAGCACAGAAGACCAAGTAAACATCGATAGAGAAACAGGAAAATCTGAACTGAAAATCTTGGCATGAGAAAGGTGAGTGCAAAAATGGTCCTGAAGGAGCTTACCGATGAACAAAAGCAAAGGAAAGTCTAAGTTTGCCAAGATCTTTTGGAGAGGCAAGACGATGTTTTTGGCTGTGTTATCACTGGTGATGAAACATGGGTGTACCAGTGCGACCCTGAAACAAAATGTTAAAGTGCACGATGGAAGTCAGCCAATTCTCCATGACCAAAAAAGTTTCATCAGTCCAAATCAAGAGTCAAAACAATGTTGCTAACCTTTTTTTGATATGAGAGGGATTATTCATTATGAATTTGTAGCAACTGAACACACAGTTAACCAAGTTTACTATTTGGAAGTGCTGAAAAGGCTGCATGAAAAGTTATACAAAAACGACGTGAGCTTTTCACCAACAATTCATGGCTCTTACATCACGACAATACACCAGCTCACATGTCACTGTCTGTGAGGGAGTTTGTAGCCAGTAAACAACTGTATTGGAAAATCCTCCCTGCTCACTTGATCTGGCCCCCAATGACTTCTT
This sequence comes from Rhinolophus sinicus, assembly GCF_036562045.2. Taxonomy (NCBI): domain Eukaryota; kingdom Metazoa; phylum Chordata; class Mammalia; order Chiroptera; family Rhinolophidae; genus Rhinolophus; species Rhinolophus sinicus. The sequence goes on from NC_133751.1 coordinate 113,137,176, forward strand.
TCTTTACCTGAAGATAAAAAAAATATTGAAAAGACGATATTTTGATGGCTTTCAGGACATCAAGGGTAATATGTTAGCAGCTCTGATGGCCATTCCAGAAAAAGAGTTCCAAAATTGCTTTAAAGGGTGGACTAAGCACTGACATCGGTACATAGCTTCCCAAGAGGAGTACTTCAAAGGTGACCAGAGTGATATTCAACAATGAGGCATGCAGCACTTTTTAGGATGAGTTCGTGCACTTAATTGTCAGACCTCATACTTGCAGACCAGATTTGTTGCATTTTGAATATTTAGGGGGAAAACTCAGGGGTAATTAAAATTCCAAAAGAACATTTTTAAAAAGTTCATGAAGGTACCATTTTTTCTTTTTACTCTTTGTTTTCTTCATAAAACAAATAACATTTCTGACTCTCCCCAGACTTCTCCTTCTAATGTGTTCTTGTTCTCTGTCATTAGCCACCAGGCAGCTGGGTAAGTGTTGGCCTGCATCCAAGATGGTGATTGCTTTTCATATACACTATCTCTGCTGCTGGTTCTCTGGTACTGACTTCTGTTTGTAAAGGATACAATTTGGTATCATTAATTCTCAGCTGATTATAGATGTTGATTCTGAGCTAAATAAGTAAGAATCAATTACACAAATCTGATATTAAATAACACTCTTTTCTTCTTGTTCCTTGGACTATGGTTTGGAGGGCAGAAGGCTGTTATAACTCATGGAGGGGTGCACTTTGGCAATGTTTCTGGGAGAAATAAGGACAGGAAACATGGGTGAATATTCTCTTCAGTGTTAGACTCGCCTGTGTTTGAGCTCTTACAGTGTTATTTGAAAAATAGGCAAGTTGTTTTATTCATGAGCCCCAGGGTCTTCATCTCTAAAACAGAAATGATAATACATAATTTGTAGATTTAGATGAAGATTAATGAAGATTAAGTGACATAATGTATGCAAAACATCTTGCAAAATGCCAAATATGTAATGTTCAGTCAATATATGTTAGTTCCAAATCCCTTCCCTTCTTCCAAATTTAATGCTGAGCATTTTCTTGGAAGTGAAAGATGTTAGCAGAAGGTTTGGGGATTGTAGAAAGGTTTTTTCCTTCTCTGACCTTTAGTAATCCAGAAAAGAACGATATCAGTTCTTCCCAACCCTCTCCCCTCACCCCTCCGCCAAACAAAATAAAACAAAGCAAAATAATTTTAGTTGCAGCCATGGCCACCCTAATAATTTTTTAAAAATCGTAAGTCATTGATTGTCATATTTTCAGCTTCCTATATCACTTTCCACACTCTCTGTAGTTGGCCTCCTCTGTGTAGAATTTTGCAGTCTCATTACAAAGAATAAAACAGTATACAACAAAACATGTTAATAAAAAGGTGTTATAGGTAATTGATAAATTTCATACTTTAAGCATATGAAGATGATGCGACTTTAAAAATGGCAAAAATAGGAAGCCAATTGTCTTACAACAAGTAAGACTTGATCTGTTTAGTCATCACCTTTTGCTTGGTTATACCTCCGTAACAAACAATGCCAAAATGTCAGTCGTTTATACAAACAAAGGTTAAATCTTGCTCACATCACACTGCAGCTCAAAGTAGTTCTTAGTTTCATTTTTTACCAGGTAGAGATAAGAAATAATTGTACTTATCAATACTGCTATTAAACTAACTAATCCTTACCTGCACCACTCTTTTTCTTATTTTTGGTTGCAATATAATTTATATATCATAAAATGAAGAAAGAGTTATTTAGTGTTCAGATTAATGTGTTTTTCCAATAGCATACATCTGTTACCACCACTTAAAACAATATTTAGAATACTTTGTGTTATCCCCAAGCATCCTTTTCTTTTTTTTTTTCATCTTTATCTAGTCAATTCCTGCTCAGGCAAATCCCTCTCCTATGTGTTAGTTTTGTCTAGTCTACATATTCCTTTAAATGGGATTATAAAATACAGGCTCTTATATATCTAACAACTTTCAGTCAGTGTAATGTTTACATCTTGTACATTCATATTTTTGTATGTTGATATGACAATTAAGTTTGCAAACTCATTCTAGCAAAAATGCTACATACCTCATTGCTGAATATCACTACAGTCACCTTCGAATTACTCTCCTTGGGAAGCTATGCACCGATGCCAGTGCCTAGTCCACCCTTCAAAGTAATTTTGGAACTCTTTTTCTTTAATGACCATCAGATCTGTCATTGTATTATCCTTGATGTCCTGAATGTCATAAAAACGTCTTCCTTTCAATGTTTCCTTTATCTTCACGTAAAGAAAGAAGTCGTTGGGGGCCAGATCAGGTGAGTAGGGAGGGTGCTCCAATACCGTTATTTGTTTACTGGCTAAAATCTCCCTCACAGACAGTGCCGTGTGAGCTGGTGCATTGTTGTGATGCAAGAGCCATGAATTGTTGGTGAAAAGTGCAGGTCAACTTACTTTTACACACAGCCTTTCAGCACTTCCAAATAGTAAACTTGGTTAACTGTTTGTCCAATTGGTACAAACTCAACATTGATGCAACGAGTTCAGGAACTTAATTGGCAGTACTTTGTATGCATCATTCATTAAAAACTTTGTTTTGCTATGTACTTTTCCATCAAAATAATATTTATTAATAGCAGAATGTATTTACTCAGTCCCCTGTTAATGAACATTTGGGTCATTTTCAGGTTGATCTATTATGAATTAAGTTGCTATTAACCATGTAGAAGTCTTTGTGGACACAAGTTTTTATTTCTTTGTCGAAAAGACCTAGGAGTGAAAATGCTGAGTCACAGGATAGGTATATGTTTGACTATATACACAACTGCCAACATGTTTTCCAAAACGGTTTCTCATTTTTACCAGCAGTGTAATCGAGCTTTGGTTGTGCCACATTCTCATCAATATTTGACTTGGTGTAGTCTTTTTATTGGGACAAGGGACATTCCAGTGTATATAAAATGGTATATTATTGGATTATAATTTGTATTTGTCTGAAGATTAATAATATTTGGCACCTTTTCTTGTGCTTATTGTATATTCAAATATCTCCTTTCATGAAGTTTATGAGTATTTTTGGCCATTTTTATTGAGATGTTTATTATTTTATTGTATATAAGCAGGACTTGTTTGTATATTCTAGAAATTAGTGCTTGTCAGCTATATGTACTGTGAACTATATTCTGAGTCAGAAGACAACAAATTTTTATATCTTGACATTATTTATCTTGACATTATTCAATAAAAAATACTGAATCATTTAAATAAAGTAATGGTGACACTATGGATATGGTTTCTCTTGGGACAAATTTTTTTCCGTCTGTGGACCTGTCACCTAGAGACTATGTTATGTTCTTCCAAAGTACAATGGTAGGACAGAATAGACATTCTCATTCCACAAAGGGGTTATGGGCCCTAAACCAGTGTAAAATGCAGCAAGGCAAATCCGCTTAGGGTTAAACGCCTGAGAATAACCCTCTGTGTTGTGATGCTCTGCCTTCTAGGCCCAGACAGGACCCCTTAGCGGTGGCATCTGGGCCCATAGAAACCCCCCAGCCTCGCTAGCCTCTGAGCCATGCTGGAGTCATCAGTCCCTTTTCTTGAAGGATAACACATGGCACAATCAGTTAGAGTTACCAGCCTATTTCCTGCCTATGGAATCCCAGAAGTCTTACAGCTTTTCTTCATTTTGCCCCATCTCTGTCCCATTTAGTCCTAGTTGGTAATGTGTTTGAGGCTGTAACATTCTCAAAACCCTGTGAGTATTCTGTGTATGTGTATTTTTACTAAAATATATATTCAAGGTATTCTAGAGTAGGTTTTACTGTCATGCACCTCAAAATTCTTCCAGCTTTTACCCCTAACCCAATTACAAAGACACTTCTATATTTTTAGGTGTTTATTACAGCAGCATCCCACTTCCTGGTACAAAAATTTGAATTATTTCCCTAAAGCTGCCTTAATAAATTACTACTGACATGGTGACTTAAAACAACAAAAATTGATTCTCTCACAGATCTGAAGGTTTGAAGACCGAAACTAAGTTTTTAGGAAGATATTTTTCTTCTGAAGGGAGTGGAATTGCTGGGTCGTATGGTAATTCTACACCTTTGCAAGTCTTGGAAATTGGCTATGTGCTGGTGTCCTCCTTGAACACTTAGCCAGGTTTGTACTGACTCTAGGTAAGAGTCCATAGTGAAAGCTCAGTCTTCTCAGGTCTTTCCTGAGCATGTGTCTTTCCCTGGTCATACACGTATCTTTGCAAATCCTCCAGCATACGTGGCTTCTTCTAAATTTCTTAATTTTCTTAAAAACCTCTCCACAGTTTTTGCTCTGGACCTTATGCAGCCTATTGTACGATCAAAGAATACAGTGAGTATTTAAATTAAAAAAAAAATTATTGCAGTAAAAGACATTACTATTAATCTCCCTCAAAATACACCCCCTCACTTCAAACACACTTATCCCATCATTCTTGCCACTTTCTGAAGCAGTTCTGGAAGTCCTCTTTCATGAGTGTCTTTAGTTGCACTGCTATGGCTGCCTCGATGTCCGGAATTGATTCAAAATGTTTACCTTTCATTGTCTTTTTGACTTTTGGGAAGAGCCAGAAGTTGCACAATACCAGATCCCATTAATAAGGTGGATGAGGATGCACCATAATGTTTTTGTTTGACAGAAATTGCCATACCAGAAGTGATGTGTGACACGGAGCTTTTCCATTGTGATCACAAAATATGGTGAATGCTGCTGCTCAATGCCATCCAATGGAAAGGTAGGGATTTTAAATATGGAAAGTGGCATGTCAAATCTTAGTAACAGTGTGTGACAAGTTTCAATTTGTTTGGTACAGTCAGTTGGGAGTGAGCTATGGTCAAGAAAAGGTGTGTTTTAAAGTGTGCCATTAATCATCCTCCATCACGACAAGGCTCCGTGTCACACATTGCTACTGGTACACAGACATTTCTGTCACATAAAAACATTACAGTGTGTCCTTATCCACCTTATTCACTGGATCTGGCACCGTGCGACTTCTGGCTCTTCCCTAAAGTAAAAATAATTCAGGATATCGAGGCAGCCATGATAGTGCAACTAAAGACACTCACGAAAGAGGACTTCCAGAACTGCTTCAGAAAGTGGCAAGAACAATGGGATGAGTGTGTTTGAAGCAAAGAGGAGTACCTTGAGGGAGATTAATGGCAATTTGTCTTTTACTGTAATTTTTAATTTTATTTTATTTAAACCTTCACTGTATTGTTTGATCACACCTCGTATACTTTGTCATCATTTGCTCAAGCATCTGAGGGTTGTTAGTTTGGCTTACAGTATTTTTGACCAACACTTGCTACTTTTCCAGCGTGAGTTTTGAATTAGAGAGAACAGAGATGGACACCTTGCACCAATCTTTCAATAGCCCCAGACAGTTTAGAACTGACATACATGATATTTGCAAATAATACCTATTCTTCTCCCTCCAGAACCATAGAAAGGGTGTCACAAGGGGAATTCAGGCTATCACTGCTCAAGACAGAGACCACTGCTTTACCAGGCATGAGGGGGTGGGAGTGGTGGAGCAAGGGCAAATTAAATTGCTATAAAATGTGCCTACCATTTTGAAGTGCCTTTGTCTTCATTCAGTGTTTGTTTGATTATTGTAAACTTTTGACTGTTTTATTGTAAACTTTTTGACCCCCTTTACCCATTTTGCCCTCCCTCTACCTCCCTTACCCTCCAGTAACTACCATTCTGTTTTCTGTATTTATGAGTTTGTCTTTTTTGTTTTGTTTGTTTCTTTGTGACTTTTTTGTTTTATATGACACATATGAGGGAAATCAAGTTTTTTTGTCCTTTTTTCACCATGCGGAATTTTTTTCCTCTAAATTTATGGCTTGTATATGCTCTTTGATGACTCAAATTTTCCTTGGACTTTATATCTCTGAAGTTCTAAGGACTTTGGTTTTAACTCATTCTCAGGCTCTTGCCTTTAATGTAATCTCTACGGCTGCCAGAAGTTTCTGAGCTTTGGGCCTGGGACCCACCCTTAGTCAATTTGAGATTATTTTTGTGCAACACCATAGATATACACAGCAAAAACCTCTCTGACCTGTATCTCCTCCTGCTCCCAACACACACAGTCCCTTTATGCTTGTGTATTTCATTGCATGTTATAAGACACTTAATTACAATGTTACAGCATTGAAATATAGTGGTTGATAATAGGAGCTTAGAATAGATGGATTTAAATCTCGTCTTCACCCTTTACAATCTGGTTGATTTTGGGAAAATTACTTCATTCCTTCAAGTCTTGGTTTCTTCTTTGTGGAATAGAAACAAGATAATCCATCTTGTTGAAACATTGTAAAGATTAATTAAATAAAGAACAAAGGAACATAGTGCCTGTGACTCATTAAATAATCATTAAACTGTACTTGTTATTATTACTTTATGACTATAACCTCACTGAGTTTTATTTCTTCATATGAAAAATGAGTATTATGTTGTACAATAATAACTTTGCATCATGTGCCATAAATTCATAGCACAATTTCCAAATTATAAGGCATTCTTACATAGATACCATTGCAATAGAAACTGAAAAGTGGTTGTAGTCTTCTCATTTTATAGATGGGAAAACTGATGCCAGCAGAGAACTACCATTACTTACCAGTAGTCAGGGACAAGACATAAGCCCAGCAACCATGTCTCTTTAGTCTTGGTCCTGTACTTTTTATGCTGCAGGATTCTAAATGTTGTAGCAGCAGGCCTACAGGAACTTAACCATTTCTATTCTTTGGGCCAATATACACAAATAATGTCATGATTTTCCTTTTATTTCCCTCAAATAAACATTGCTGATTTACTGATTTATGTCCTTCTCAGATGTATTTTTGAGCATTTTTCATGCTGCATTTCATTTCATCGTCTCATCTCTATTTCCAACTGTAGCTATTTGTTCAACATGGTTTTATTTTGTAAGGTATTATTTACAATATCTACTAATTTAATCCTTATTCAGGAAAAAATTAGAAGCAATTTTCATACTTTTGCATATCATTGAGAATTCATGCCTGGAAGAACTCAACTATGACTAGACTCCTGCTCTTTATTAGATCAGTGTCATATACATTTTAAGTGAATATGTGTGTGTGTGTGTGTGTGTGTGTGTGTGTGTGTGTATCCCATCATGACTACAAAAATGAGCAGATATTATTCACAAAATTATAATTGTTTGCAAGCACTATTTATCATGCATCTAAAATAAAATATATTCCCTAAGTCTTGAACCTCTGGTCAAGATGGCAAAGTAGGCAGACTCTGAAGTCACTTCCTCCCACAATCACATCAAAATTACAACTAAATTATAGAACAACCATCACTGATAAAACCTGAACACTAGCTAAACAGAATTCCTATAACTAAGGATATAAAGAAGGGGTCACCTTGAAATTGGTACTGTGTTTCCCTGAAAATAAGACCTACCTGGAAAATAAGCCCCAGTTAAGATCATCAGCCAGATGGATACATATAGTATGTTATGACAATGTTCCATATGAAGATGACATGACTGTATTTGAATAAATATAGATTGTTGTACATGAAAAAATAAGACATCCCCTGAAAATACGCCCTAGTGCATCTTTTGGAGCAAAAATTAATATAAGACCCCATCTTATTTTCAGGGAAATACTGTATAAGACCCGTTCTTATTTTCGGGGAAACACGGTAGGAAAGGGAGAGACTCAGATGGATCAGGTCCCACATCCATATTTTGTAAGACAAGAAATGGGGAAATAAGTCAGTTGCAGAGTTTCCCTATGAGTAGCAAGGAGGTTACACCCCACACTGCACTCTTCAACCTGGGGTACTAGTGCCAAGAAGAGTAGTTCCCATAACATCTGACTATCAAAACCAGCAGACATTGTGAGATTGCATCCAAGAAAGACAAAGGGCTGCTGGAGACCAAGGCACTGATCTTAAAGGGCCTGTACACAGACTCACTTGCTCACAAACTCACTCACAATAAGATCCAGTGCAGGGACAGCAGCTCAAAAAGTGTCAGAGTCATACAGGGAGGAACAAAATTGAACATTTTCAGAGGAAGGGATGAAGGGATAAAGAACAGGGCAACTCTCTCTAAGGACAGAAGAGCTGACTGGTGCCATTCTTCCTTTGCTGAGCTTTCCTTTCACCCAGCCATCCTTGTGCAGGCCAATGCCAGATCTGTGCTCTCTGTTAACATGGCTAACACTGTTCACCATGCCCTGGTGATTCCCTGAGACTCCAACCCACACAACTTTCTTGCTGGGCCTGAGTTTCTTCTTGGAACTCCTCCACTAGAATGGCCTGCCTTGCCTTGAGTTGCAGAACTCATGCAAAAAACTACAAACTCCACATGAATAGTGACTGCCCTAGGCTCTCTCTGTAGACTTTCTCAAACAAATGAGAAACAGAAACTCATAGACACAGACAATAGTTTAGTGGTTACCAGAGGGTAAGGGGGGTAGGGGGCGGGGGGTGGGAGATGAGGGTAAGGGGGATCAAATATATGGTGATGGAAGGAGAACTGACTCTGGGTGGTGAACACACAATGGGATTTATAGATGATGTAATACAGGATTGTACACCTGAAATCTATGTAATTTTACTAACAATTGTCACCCCAATAAGTTTAAAAAATAAATTAAAAAAAAAAAAAAGATTACAAACCCTACACAAGTGGTGGTCACCTTCAGCTCATGCTACCAACTCTCTCTCAATGTTTTACAAACTCCCCACAAGCAGCGACTAGCCTCAGAATACATTATAGCCCCTGCCAAGCATTCCCAGGACCTACACAAGTGGTGATCAGTCTCAACTTTTGTTGGTACTCCCATCAGATGTCCCCAAATCTGGCATAAGCAGTAGCCAGACTTGGTCTGCAACATAGCTCAAATTAAGAGTCCATAAACCTGGAAAAAATGGTGGCAGCTTACATGGTACTGACCACCAAAGGGTCTCAAGCCTGGAACAAGTGGCAGCCAGTCTTGGTTCACAGCTACACAACTCCCATGTGTTTTCAATTACAATACAAGGGATAACCAAACAGAGACCACTTTATAGCTTTTACCAAGTGGTCCCAAGCTGAGCACAAACAACAACTGACATTGGCCTGCATCAGAACTCCTCCTAAGAGGTTCCAGGCCCAACACACCTGGTGGTAAGATTCACACTGCACCAGAGACCCACCCAACCAGCTCCATAAGTGATATATGTGAAGGATGGCATTGGCTAACACCAGAGCCCCATTAAAGCAACGACTTTCTCCATGGGGTCATACCCCACACTACAGCTTGTCCACTGTAGTCAAGGCCAGCCATCATAGCTGGATAGTCTGAGGGTCAACCCCACCCACTAATGTGCCAACAGCAATTGAGAACCAACTATGAGATACCACATACACCACACACAGGATACACCCCAGGAGCACCCAGCTCAGGTGACCAGGGAGACTGTGTCACTGAACCCCGCAGGAAACTTTCTACATAGCACAACACTGTCAAGACTGGGAGACATAGCAGATCTACCTAAGACAAAGAAAAAAAAAAAAAAAAAGGAAGTGAGACAAAATACAGAGAATACAGAGACAAAGAAACATGTCCCAAATGAAAAAATGGAGAACATTTTAGAAGAAGAACTAAAGGTAATGGAGACAAACACTCTACTAGATACAGAATTCAAAACACTGCTTATAAGGAAGCTCAACGAACATGGGAGATGAATAGATGAAGTCCAGGAGAACATCAACAAGGAGATAGAACACATAAGACAGGAGGTAGAAAACAAAAAGAATTAAACAGAACTGAAAAATTAAATAACTAAAATGAAGAATAAATCAGAATGGGAAAATACAAAATGACAGAGTAAATAAATGCTGTGCTTGCCTGATCCCATGAACACATGTAAATTATAACTAAATTATAGAACAATCAACATGGAGAAACATCTGAAGTCTAACTGAACAGAAGTTTTATAACTGAGGATATAAAGAAGAAACCGTATCAAGACTGGTAGGAGTTGGAGAGTTGTAAAACAGGCCAGCCCCAAACCTCCAAGTGGTGGATGAAAATTGGTCGGGATATCTCAGCCACAGAGCTTCCCCGTGGAGGAGCAAGGGACCCCAGTCTCACACACAGTCCCCAAGTCCATAGTACTGGTGCTGGAAAGAGGAACCCCCACAACATTTGACTGTGTAAAACAGTGGGGATTCTGACTGTCTAAGTGGGATGGAGGCTGTGTCCTCTTAAAGGGCCCACACTGACTCACTTGCAGGCACTCACCCTGGGTTCTGGCAGAGGGATGGTGACTCAGGGAGCCTCAGAGATAAATGGAGGATACACTGAGGTGTGTGTCTTTGGGTGAGGGCTGGAAGATAATCGCCATTTTTCCTTTGCAGGGTCCTGCTCCTCCGCAGCAGGCAGGCAGATACCATCCTTCCTGTGTTGAGCCCTCCCCAAGGCTCATAGATAAATGTGTGTCATGCAGGGTGGCCTGCGGGGTCTCAGCTCCCGCTCCCCACATAAGAATGCAGGATATGGTGAGGCCAAAAAGAAACACCCACAGAGCCATAGATGGGGAGTCATACCACTATATTCTCACTGGCGGCATCTGTCTCTCTGCAATCCGCTCTTGCTAGCTCAACCACCATCTTCTTGCTAGCCCCCATTTTCTGCTAGCCTAGCCACGGCAGTTATATTTGTGGCCAATGGCTCACTGGTTACAGCTGACGGCCAACTAGCCACAGCTGATGGCCATCCACTCACAGTTGATGGCCATTACTACCTGAGCCAGCACCTTTCCACATGAGGGCAAGAGCCTGGAAACTGCATTCCTGGCTCTGTCCTCACAATGTGCATCTGAATTGGTCTGGTGAGCTTTGCTTTCTCACCCTGGTGCCTCACTGAGACCCAGCCAAATCTAACTCCATACCACATAAGGCTTTATTAGTGGCTGAACCTTATAAGAGATGGCAAATGGCAGCAGACCTCAGTGTGTCCTGGTTTTTTATGGACCTATTCCAGGCCAAATATTTGGACAGCTGTCCTCAGTTCACAGCATAGCCTCTCCCACAAGCCTCAAGCTCCAGCAGAGCCAGTAATGAAATGTGGATCACTTTATATCTCCTACCAGGTATTCCCTGACCAGTCGCAGGCAGTGGCTGATCTGGACTTACACCAGAGCCCTCCCAAGAAGCTCCAGGACAAACATACTTGGAGGATGGCTTCAGACCGCAGCAGACCACCACATAATTAGCCCCACAAGTGGCACACCCAAAGGGCAGTCTCAGCAAGCACCAGAGCCCACTAGGGGGAATCCTGCTTCATGTGGTAAGCTCCCTGCACAACAGCCTGTAAGCTATGGACATGGCCAAATCCCACAGCCAGTTAGCCTGAGGGCCAATACTATCCAATGATGTGCCAATAGCAATCAAGGCTCAACTATAATAGAAGGGCACACAACCCACACAAGGGACAATCCTGGAGCACCCGGCACAAGTGATCAGGGAAACTGTACCACTGGGCTCTACAAGGCAACAACTACATAAGGTGACCCAGCAAGACTGGGAGACATAAAAGATCTACCTAACACATAGAAACAAACACAAAGAAGCAGCCAAACAAGGAAACAAAGAAATACATACCAAGAGAAAGAACAGGAGAAAACTCCAAAAAAGAATTTAACAAAATGGAGGCAAGCAAGCTACCAGAAACAGAGTTCAAGATACTGGTTATAAGGATGCTCAAGGAACTTAGTAAGAATTTCAACAAAGCAGTAACAGCAAAAAACAAAGTAAAACAAAAACAAACAAACAAAACACAGAAACCACACACAAAAAAAGAACCATTTAGAAGTGAAGAATACAATACTTGAAATGAAAAATATACTAGAAGGAATCACCAGCAGACTAAATGAATCAGAAGATTGAATCAGTGATTTGGAAGACAGGGTAGCAGAAAACACCCAATTGCAACAGCAAAAGGAAAAAAGAAAAAAATAATAGGGCAGCTTAAGAGACCTGTAGGGCATCATCAAGCATAATAGCATTCACATCATAGGGGTATCAGAAGGAGACAAGAAAGCAAGGGATTGAGAACCTATTTGAAAGAATAATGACTGAAAACTTTCCTAACCTAGTGAATGAAATAGATATACAAGCCCAGAGAGTTCCAAACAATATGGACCCAAACAGGCCCACATCAAGGCATGTTATAATTGAATGACAAAGATCAAAGACATAGAGAGAATCCTAAAAGCAGGAAGAAAAAGGCAACTAGTAGCTTATAAGGGAGCTCCCATAAGATTGTCAACTGATTTCTCAACAAACTTTGCAGGCAAGGAGGGATAGACAGGGAATATTCAAAGTGATAAAAAAGCAACGATCTACAACCAAGACCACTCTACCAGCAAAGCTATCATTTAAAGTCAAAAAATAGATAAAGATCTTCCCAGAGAAGAAAAAGGTAAAGGAGTTCATTACCTCCGAACCATTACTACAACCATTGTTGTGTGTGTGTTTATGTGTGTGTGTGTGTGCATATGTGTGTTTATTTATTTATTTTTTATTAGTTTCAGGTGTACAAAACAATGTAACAGAATGTAATAGACAGAAAAGGGACTTCTTTAAGTAGAAAAGAGAAAAGCAGAAATGAAAGAGAAAGTGACAGCTGACACCACAGAAATGCAAAGAATTATAACAAAATACTACAATTATATGTAAACACATTGTACAACTTGGGAGTAATAAAATTCCTAGAAGTATACAATCTTCCAAGACTGCATTAAGAAACATAAAATCTGTACAGACCAATAGCTACTAATGAAATTGAATGAATACTAAAAAAATTTCCAACAAACAAAAGTCCTAGACCATATGGCAGCTCAGGTAAATTTTACCAAACATTCTAAGAAGAATTAACATCTATCCATCTCAATCTAGTCCCAAGATATTAAAGAATAAGTAAGGCTCCCAAACTCATCTTACAAGGCCAGCATTACCCTGATATCAAAACCAGAGAAAGACACTACAAAAAAGAAAATCATAGACCAATCCTGATGACCATAGATGTTAGAATCTTCAATAAACTATTAAAAAACAGAATTCAACCATACATTAAAATGATCATACACCATACTCAAGTGGAATTTATTCTTGAGATACAAGTTTGGTTCAATATCTACAAATTCATTAATGTGGTACACCATATAAACAAAATGAATGACAAAAATCATATGATCATATCAATAGATGCAGAACAATCATTAGCTAAAATACAGCATCAATTTATGATAAAAACTCTCAGCAAAGTGGTGATAGAGGGAAAATACCTCAACATAACAAATACCATGTATGAAAAATCCACAGTAATATCATACTCAATGGTAAAAAGCTAAAAGCTTTTTCATTAGGACCAGGAGGAAGACAAAGATGTCAATTTTCATCACTTTTATTCAGCATAGCATTGGAAGTCCTAGCCATAGCAATAAGACAAGAAAAATAAATAAAAGGCATCCAAATTGGAAAGGAAGAAGTAAAACTACCACTTGCAGATGACATGATTCTACATCTAGTGAACCCGAAAGATTCCAGGAAAGAAAACTATTTTAACTAATAAATTAATTCAGTAAAGGGACTTCTTTTAAGGGACCAGCAAGATACAAAGTTAGTATTCAGAAATTGGTTACATTTTTGTATACCAATAACAAACTAACAGAGAGAAATTAAGAAAAAAATCCCACTTGCAATTGCAACAACAAGAATAAAATACCTGGGAATAAATTTAACCAAGGATGGAAAAGACTTGTTCTCTGAAAATTATAAGACAATGAAAACAAAAAACAAAAAACTGAAGGAAATACAAATAAGTGAAAGTATATACTGTGCTCATGAATGGGAAGAATTAGCATCATTAAAATGTCCATAACACCCAAAGCAATCTACAGATTCAAGGCAGCCCTTATCAAAACCCCAATGGCATTTCACAGAAGTAGAATAAATAACCTTAAAATTTACATAAAACCACAAAAGACCCTAAAGAGCCAAAGCAGTCTTGAGAAAGATAAACAAAGCTGGAGGTATCACATTCCCTGATTTCACACTATACTACAAAGCTATAGTAATCAAAACAGCATAGTACTGGCACAAAAATAGACATGTCAATCAATGGAATAGAATTCAGAACCCAGAAGTAAACCCAGAAAAGTAGGGCTATTAATACCCGTCTTTTTTCAGTCAGCACTCTTGAGGATAAAATAAAAGTATTTCTGTACATTGAATGGTGTTTGAGTGTTTAAATAAGACACTATTGTTTTTTTTTTTTTTTACTTTTTAAGTTTTCTATGAGTAACTGATAAGCTAATTTAGTACACATGCACTGTTCATTTTATGTTTTCCAGTATTCATGACTTTGATCATGTTAGATTTTTCCACCTGGAATATTCATCCACCTTCTATCAAGATGTCTATAAATCTATTTAACGCTTCAAAGCCCAAATCAAATGCCCCTGTTTTTGAAGATTTTGTGATTTTCCAAACAAGATAATTTCTTTCTTCTCTGAACACTTATACCATTTAAATCTGTGCTGTGCCAATTGTTTTCTGCTGTGAATTCCCAGCATTTGTGTGCCTCTCTTATTTGCTCTTGCAGACTGTGAGCCCCTACTGGCCAGAACCTGTGTCATGTATATATATTTTTCTCTCTCTTAGAGAGAGAAAAGAGTACATTATAATAACAGTACATTAGAAAACAGTACATCATAATTCTCTATAAGTGTTTGATAGGCATTGCTGAATGAATTTCAATTTCATTTAATATCAGTAAGGATTACAGAACAGTAAGGTTTTCCTGACTACCGATTTTCAGATAAAATAAAATGGATGAGCTTCTCAGTAGGACTACATCTTATGTTTGTTGAAGCTCTGTCATTTGGCTGTTGCCTAGGAGACAGAGGGTATTTGTGTTTGGTATGTGTACTCCCTAAGTCCTGAAAAGGGCCAAGTTAAGACTCATCTTAGTTTCATTTTACCTATGCAAATACATGGAAAAACTGCTTGGAACTGAAAGGTTAAGTATTTTCATTAGTCATGCAAACTGGGTTTATTAGCAAGACGGTGTCCCGCAGAGCCAGGTAAATTTACTTTGTGTGTTTTGCTTCTCCCTTAAATGTGGATTTAGAATTCAGTGTCTAAAACTGTTACTTACATTTGGGAAATGTTTTTTCTCTGCCTAATAATTTGCCAGGGAAATTATGGAGCAGAGTTTTAGAAGGTGACAGAAGAAAATGTGGGCTTATTTTTACTTTGGACCCTGGGGCACCCCACCGGAGCAGCTGACAGTACCAACCCCACCCTGGTTTCTTCTGCAGGTGACTCACAGAAATACTTCTAAGAAAAACAAATAAAAACACCTGATTCTGAGAAAAGAAACCAAAAATTCTTGAATATTCTGTTGGCCTTTTTTTGTCCAGAAGGGCCTGCGGGCTAATGAGGCACATGCCCCCTGAACTAGAGACTGGCTATTGCTGTTAGTGCATTGGAGGGAAGCACTTCCCTGCAGATTGGAGGTATCTGTGTTGAGGAAAGTGATATCCAGGAGAGTAAACATAAGGCTTTTGCTGATTATAAGCAAAATGGAATGTCAAAGCCTTTATGGAGGTGGCGGGGATGTATAGACAAGGTCCAGAAAATTTAGGAATTTTCTAGGGTTGGATAATCTCCCTTCCAAATGTGAAATGACCTTTGGCAACTCAGAAAAGCAGCAGAATGAAATGTGTTTCAACTCAGCATCAGGAACTGAGGTTGATGTTCTCTCTCTTAGAGCCCTGGGAGGATGGTGCCAAAGAACAGAGGAGAAAAGCCAGAGCAGATTTCCAGGAAACGTGTGAGCTCCTAGATGGAGCCATTGCTGCCAGTGCATCTGGACATTTGTTTTTGCAACTATGCTCAAATTTTCTGGTATGGGAGTCCACCCTTATCCATCTAGCTTTCACTTTCTGCAGTTTCAGTTACCTGCTCTTGACCATGGTCTGAACATATTAAATGGAAAATTTCAGAAATAAACAATTCATAAGCTTTAAATTATTTGTCATGATGAGTAGCATGATAAAATCTTGTGCCTTCCCCGCCACTGTCCTGCTCTGTCCTTCCTGGACATAAGTCACCCATTGGTCCAGCGTATCCTTGCTGTATATGGTCCCCACCTGTTAGCAACATAGTAGCCTTCAGTTATCAGATCAGTTATGAGAGAGGAGGGAGCGAGAGAGAGAGAAAGAGAGAGAGAGAGGAGAGAGAGAGAGAGAGAGACCACGGTTACATAACTTTTTATAGTATATTGTTATTTGTTATATTGTATTAGTTGTGAATCTCTTACTGTGCTTAATTTATAAATTAAACTTTATCATAGAGCAGATTCTAATATCATAATTTTGTGATCAAATATCTAGACCTTTCTGCAACTTGATATCTCTGGCCCTGCTCAAGGGACTAAGCGGTTTTCCAGTTTGAACTCTCACTATGTCTGTGGGATGAACTGCACTTCCTGAATTGTCTGTTTAACCACAAAACTTGTTTTAATTAATCCCAGTTTATTTTGCAGACTCCAAGGGAAACTCAGACATTGGCGCATAGCTTGTACTGCCCCCTGCTGACTAACCCCTCCCCACTGATTATGTCTTATGACACACACTGCTGACCATGTCTTATGACTCTACCTGAGGACTATGAGTTAGTTGGCAGAAACTGGAGACACCTCATAGCCATGACCAAGGATCATCCCGCTTGCACATTCTTGCAGTTTCACTGTTTGTCTTGACCAAACCCCTTTAAGATTAGTTCTCTGTGGTTTCTGCCCTCAAACACTCTGTCTTATCCTTCCCTCTTCCAAACGTAGTTTTAGTCTATTCCGGGCTACATCTGCCTGGCTTGCAAACCATACATGAATAAAAGTTTTGCCTCCCAGAATGGTCTTCTGGAATTTCTGTTGACAATGCATGTATAGGAAAAAACATAGTATATATAGTGTTCAACTACCCACGATTTCAGGCATCCACTGGGATTCTTGGAACTTACGGCCTGTGGTTTAGGGGTTACTATTGTACTATAACTGTTATTTGTGTTAAGTGTTCCTCAGCAGAGCCTAAGCTGCAAGGCAAAATAAATGAAGTCTTAAATCTTATTGTTTCAGATACATAGAACTTTTACTGAACAAAATAGAACAAATGAATGCAAATAAAAAGATAACCCACCCCCAAAACAAAACAACCAAACACATCAACAAAAGGATTATGTCTTGTAAGAGAAATGGACTGTTTATATTCATGCTAGAATGTCTGTAATATTTGGTGTTGACATTTATTTTTAATTCATCCTTTTATTAACTTTCAGTTTTATCTAGTGTGTCAATAAATGTATAATTTTTCTGAAAAATACTGTACCAAATTGCCTCTGAGGCTCCTTCTACCACCTTTAGAACAAGTATCATGTTACAGGAAAGAGATTAAATTTCTATTTCTAGTTCTGCTATTTCACCAAGCATTTTATATCCATTTTGTCATTTAATCTTTCTAACAACCCTGTGAGGTTGGTGTTGCTAACTTCATTTTATGGTTGAACCAACTGAAGCTTAATGGCTTTAGGTAACTTGTACAGAGGGTGATCATAAATGGCTAAGCTGGGGCACAAAGCCAAGTCTATTGGCTTTTACGGTGTGTGTTCTTAACTCCATGCTATGTCTTCTGGGTAAGAGCACTTCTCATTCTAACCGTCTGTGATTCTAGGACAATTATGAGAATGCTGGGGCACTGAAGGATTGTCTGCTCATGACTCAAACTTTGTTACATATCCTTGGATCATTATTTAATCAATTATGAATGTTTTGATTGATAAAAATGATTCAGGATAAGCAAGATAACATCACAGCTCAGAAAGAAAATGAAAAGATTCTAGAAAATGAACTTAATGACGTGGAAATATGTGACTTAACATTGCAGTTCTTAAAAATCTAAACGAGATACAAGAAAACACAGACAGGCAGTTTAATGAACTCAGAAACACAATTGAAGAACAAAGTGAAAATTTTACCAAAGAGATTGAAATTTTTAAAAATAACCAAATAGAATTTTTGGAGATTAAGAACTCAATAAAAGAAATAAAGAATGAAATAGCCAGCTTAAGTAGTAGAGTTGACCAGATGGAGAAAAGAATCAGTGACATCAAAGATAGAAATCTGGAAATGATACAGATGAAAGAAGAGAGAGACTTCAGACTTAAAAGAAATGGAAGAACTCCTCAAGAACCTTCTGACTCCATCAGAAAGGGCAATATAAGAATAATGGGCATACCAGAAGGAGAAAAAAGGGAGAAAGGAACAGAGAGTATATTCAAACAAATATTCAATGACAACTTCCCAAACTTGTGGAAAGAACTAGATCCTTTAATCAAAGATGCAAATAGAACACCTAATTACCTCAATCCCAACAGGCCTTCTCCTAGGCACATTGTATTGAAGGTGTCAAAAATTAACGATGAAGAAAGAATCCTCAAGGCAGCCAGGGAAAAGAACATGGTAATCTTCTTCTAAGCTACCCTTCTTCTAATGATAATCTAAACCCTTTAGATTATCATTAGAGCTTTAGCAGAAACTCTACAAGCCAGGAATCAAATATTCAAACTATTATAAGCCAAGAATATTATAAGCCAAGAATAATATATCCAGCAAAGATATACGTTAGATATGAAGGAAGAATAAAGACCTTTCCAGATATACAGAAGCTGAGGGAATTTTGTAACACTCGACCTGCACTACAAGCAATACTGAATGAGGCTATTTGATAGCCTCATACAGTATTTCTCAGCATAAACATTGATAATTTGTCACAACCTAAATGTAAAAGGGGGGAGAGTAAAGGCCTGAACTGGAATATGGGAATGGAGAAAGTAAGCATGTTGAAGAAAACAGAATATTCTAAATATGAAAATATCTTTTACATAAACTTAATGGTAACCACTTGAAAAAAATCCAGAACTGAAATACATAACATAAAAAAAGAAGAAACAGAGGGGAAAATCATAGAATACCACCACACAGAAATAATAGACAGCAACAATAAAGGTAAGAAACAATGGAGACACAGTCTTACCGGAAAATCAAAGCTAGATTGGTAGGAAATCCTCATATATCAATAATCACCCTAAATGTAAATAGACTGAACTCACCAATAAAAAGGCACTTAGTAGGAGATTGGATCAAAAAACTAAACCCAACCATATGTTAACGCCAAGAGACACATCTCAGCTACAAGAACAAATATAGACTCAAAGTAAAAGGGTGGAAATTGACACTCCAAGCAAATGTTATATATCCAGAGAAAATCAGTTATAGCTATACTGATATCAGATGAAACAGACTTCAGAATAAAAAGACAAGAGACAACGATGGAAATTTCATAATGATAAAGGGGGCTATACAACCAGAAGATATAACAGTCATCAATATTTATGCCCCCAATCAGGGAGCACCGAAATATACCAAGCAACTACTAACAGAACTAAAGGGAGAAATTGACCAAAACACAATCATACTAGGGGTCTTAAATACATCATTGACAGCTATGGATAGATCATCCAAACAGAAAATAAATAACGAAATAGCAGGCCTAAATGACACATTAGATGAAATGGACATAATTGACATTTATAGAGCACTTCATCCTAGAACATCAGACTATACATTCTTTTCTAGTGTACATGGAGCATTCTCAAGGATAGACCACATATTGGCACATAAAACTAGCTTCAGCACATTTTAAAAAACTTAAACCATCCCAAGCATATTCTCTGATCAAAAGGCTTGAAATTGGATATCAACTGCAAAAAGAAAGCAGGAAAAACCACAAATACGTGGAGATTAAACAACATACTTTTAAAGAATGACTGGGTTAAAGAAGAAACAAGAAGAGAGATCAAAAGATAAATAGAAACAAACGGCAATGGAAATATATCCTACCAAAATTTTTGGGATGCAGCAAAAGCAGTTTTAAGAGGGAAATTTGTACCATTACAGGCCTATCTCAAGAAACAAGAAAAGTCCCAGATAAATAATCTTACGTTGTACCTTAAAGAACTAGAAAAAGAAGAAGAAATGAAACCCAAAGTCAGCAGAAGGAAGGAAATAATAAAAATCAGAACAGAACTAAATGAAATAGAGAACAAAAAGACAATAGAAAAAATTAATCTGACAAAGAGCTAGTTCTTTGAAAAGATTAATAAAATTGACAAACCCTTGGCTAGACTCACTAAGATAAAAAGTGAAAAGACACAAACAAAATCAGAAGTGAAAGATGGGAAGTCATCAAGCATGCCACAGAAATAGAAAAGATCGTTCAAGAATACTATGAAGGACTATATGCCACCAAATTCAATAACCTATAAGAAATGGACAAGTTCTTAGAAACATATAGCCTTCCTAGGCTGAATCACGATGAACTGGAAAATCTAAATAGACTGATTACCAGTAATGAAATTGAATCAGTCACCTGAAACCTTCCCGAAAGCAAAATTCCAGGACCAGATGGCTTCACTAGTGAATTCGATCAAACATTCAGAGATGATCTAACACCTGTCCTACTCAAACTCTTCTAAAAAAACTGAAGAAGAGACAGTACTCCCTAACTCATTTTATGAGGCCAACATTACCCTGATACCAAAACCTGGTTAGGATAACACACAAAAAGAAAATTACACACCAATATCTCTGATGAATACAGATGCAAAAATCCTAAACAAAATTGTAGCAAATCGAATACAACAATGCATTAAAAAGATTATACATCATGACCAAGTGGGGTTCATCCCAGGGGTACAAGGATGGTTCAACATACGCAAATCGAACAATGTGATACATCACATAAACAAAATAAAGGACAAAAATCATATGATTAGATCAATAGATAACAGAATAAGCATTTAACAAGATACAACATCCATTTATGATTAAAACACTTAATAAAACAGGTAGAGAAGGGAAATGCCTTAACATAATAAAGTCCATATATGAGAAACACTCAGCTAATATCATAATTAACGGTGAAAAACTGAAGCCCTTTGCTCTATGTTCAGGAACACCACAGGGCTGTCCCCTATCACCTCTGCTTTTCAACATCGTGTTGGAAGTCCTTGCCAGAGCAGTCAGGCAACAGAAAGAAATAAAAGGCATCCAAATTGGGAATGAAGAAGTTAAATTGTCACTCTTTGCAGATGACATGATAGAAAACCCTAAGGACTCTACCAAAAAGCTATTAGAAACAATCAACGAATACAGTAAAGTGGCCGGCTACAAGATCAACCTACAAAAGTCCATTGCATTCCTACATACTAACAATGAAATCTCAGAAAAAGAAAAAACAAAAAAAACAAAAAAAACAAAAAAAAACACCTCCTTTTGCAACTGCAACAAAAAGAAGAAAATACCTAGTAATAAATTTAAACAAGGATGTGAAAGACCTATATACTAAAAACTACAAGACATTTTTAAAAGAAATTGAAGACACAAAGACATGGAAAGACTTTCCTGTTCATGGATTGGAAGATTCAACATAGTTAAAATGGCCATATTACCCAAAGCGATATACAGAGCTAATGCAATCCCCATCAAAATCCCAATGGCATTTTTTAAAGAAATAGCACCAAAAATCATCAGCACAAAAGACAAAAGCACAAAAGACTCCAGATAGCCAAAGCAATCCTAAGAAAAAAGAACAATGCTGGAGGTATCACACTCCCTGACTTTAGCTTGTACTACAGGGCAACAATAATCAAAACAGCATGGTTTTGGCAGAAAAACGGGCACACAGACCAATGGAATAGAACTGAGAACCCAGAAATAAAACCATATAAATATGGACAGATAATTTTTGACAAAGAAGCCAAAAACATATAATGGAGAAAAGACAGCATCTTCAATAAATGGTGCTGGGAGAATTGGAAAGCCACGTACAGAAGCATGGAACTAGACTGTTATCTGTCACCATGTACCAAAATTAATTCAAAATGGATAAAAGACCTAAACATAAGAACTGAAACAATAAACTGCATAGAAGAAAACATAGGTACTAAACTCATGGACCTTGGCTTCGAAGAGGATTTTATGAACTTGACTCCAAAGGCAAGGGAAGTAAAAGCTAAAATAAATGAATGGGACTATATCAAACTAAAAAGCTTCTGCACAGCAAAAGAAATCATCGACAAAAAAAAAGAGGCAACCAACTGAATGGGAGAATATTTTTGCAAACAATGCCTCTGATAAAGGACTATTATCCATAATATATAAGGAACTCATACAACTCAACAACAACAAAAAACAAACAATCCAATTAAAAAAATGGGCAGAGGACCTGAAGAGACATTTCTCCAAAGAGGACATACAAATGTCAAATAGACATATGAAAAAATGCTCAACAGCACTAATCATCAGAGAAATGCAAATAAAAACCACAATGAGATCTCACCTCACCCCAGTCTGAATGGCTATCATCAACAAGACAAGTAGTAACAAGTGTTGGAGAGGCTGTGGAGAAACAGGAACCCTCATACACTGCTGGTGGGAATGCAGACTGGTGCAGCCGTTATGGAAGGCAGTGCGGAGGTTCTTCAAAAAATTACGAATAGAAGTACCATATGACCCAGCAATCCCTCTCCTGGGTATCTACCTAAAAAATACGAAAACATTTGTCCATAAAGACACGTGTGCTCCAATGCTCATTCCAGCTTTATTTACGGTGGCCAAGACTTGGAAACAACCAAAGTGTCTTTTAATAGATGAATGGATAAAGAACTTTTGATATATATACACAATGGGATACTATTTGGCGGTAAGAAAAGATGAAATAGGACCATTTGTGACAACATGAATGGATCTTGAGATCATAATGCTAAGCAAAATAAGTCAGACAGAAAAAGCAGAGAACCATATGATTTCACTGATATGTGGTACATAAAACTGAAAACAACGAAAGAACAAGACAAACAAATGAAGAAACAAAAACTCATAGACAGTAGTTTAGTGGTTACCAGAGGGTAAGGGGGTTCTGGGAGAGAGTAAACGGGGTCAAATATATAGTGATGGAAGGAGAACTGACTCTGGGTAGTGAACACACAATGTGATATATAGATGATGTAATACAGAATTGTACACCTGAAATCTATGTAACTTTACTAACAATTGTCACCCCAATAAAGTTATTAAAAAAAAGATTCATAGTTTTGACCTGTTTCGAGAAATTGGTGTTTTGGGTGTACACATCTTGAGGATGGTGATTGTTGTGTGACCAGATCTAAGAAATTGAAAATGTAAATTTTTGTTCGTTAAAGAAGTAAAAAATTATCTTCAGGAATCTGAGCTCACATGTTTGGGAACTTCCATTTACATTATTAACATTTTTGCTTGCACCTAGGTAGTTATCATTATGTAGACACAATTTTGCTTTAATTCTATGAAGATTAACTTTGAGAAATTTAACATTGTTTGAAAGAAATACTATTTTGCACAAACGGCATGAATCAGAGGTTCATATTATTTACCCTGACAACAAAAAAACAAAACAAAACAAAAAACTTGCTTTTTGCCAGATTTTTAAGAGAATGTGATGTTTTATTCAACATGTACTTTGTAGTATTTAATGAGAAAAACAGTAACAGTAAGATAATAATCATAGTCAAACTTTATATTAAATGGCTTACATGCATTATTTAATTTCATTTTTACAGCATCTCCGAGAGAGGGGTTATTAGAACCATTTTACAGTTAGACAAAATTTGGAAAGATTATTAACTTGCTCAAATTCCTACAGCTCTGGTCTTCACCAGAGCCCACAATTCTAGCCATTAAGCCTAGTGCCCTCTATAGAGAAAGTAAAACTATTGTCAAAGGACTGTGAGTTATAACTTGTAATTCAGCTGTCATCTTAAATGTAAATTATAAGTGAAAATCTTTCACTTGGGCATATTTTTCAATATTTAAAATACATTTGGAACAAATTTGGAATGTGTTAAAATCATTGTCATATATTGAAACTCTCATAAATATTTCCGATTTGAATTATGAGAAAAGTAAAAAAAGACATATTCTGTCAACTTGAAAAATGAAGCGAAAGGAAAGAGGAAAGGAAGGAAAACGATAGAGGAGAGAAAATACTTTTCCCTTATATTGTGTATTGTGGGCACTAATATCTATTTTCATTTTTTACAAGGTTTATATTTCATCCTTCGGTTATGTTATATTGCGATCATGTGGAATGCCTATTTATGTTAGTTGAAATTAATACACAAATCATGCCTCCCAATTTGACGTAATAGTATTAAACAAACAAAAAAAACCTTTGAGACCAAAAGTTGTTCTGAAAGAAAGGGCTGGTAGAGACAAATGCTATCCAGAAAAAGTACTAGGTCCTGGCGCATACAATCTAAACCACAGCAGTGGGTTAAGTAGAGTAAACAGACATGCCTGCCATCCTGGAATAGATAGGCTCAAATGAGTAAAATTACAATGCATTTGGAGAAGAACAATGTAAGTAACTTTGAAAGAATTCACTATATTGGCTATAGGTAAAGGAACATAAGAAAAGGTGAAACAGGGATAGTTCTGTGATAGGTGCATAGTCCTTAAGGAAGAAAAGTATCTGTTGCTTCTGGATTGGTTGTGGGCAACAGTCTGGAAAGTTTATGTGTAAGCAGGATGCTATGGTGTCCGGTAGTTGGCTATTCTTTCTGCATAGCTGCCTGGAAGTTGATTAAATGTTTCAACACACATTCAAAACTGTAAGTAGCCATTTATTGGTTTTAGCCCACATCTGTTAACTTTTTAACCTCCTTGACTATCTCTTCCACTCTCCGGCCTGCTGCAATTTAATTTAACATATCAGAAATTTTTCTCTTATTAATAGTAATAGTTGGTGGAAACTAATAGTGTCCTGGATGCCTTATAAATATTATTTCCAATTATTCAAACTCCTACAAGTGATCTATGTCTAGCCCTGTGTTACAGATGAGGTTTAGTACTTTGCAGAAGTACCCTGAAAATGAGTAGTACCATAGAACTGATTGGGGTTTTGTTAATTATTAGTTTCAGCTATACAAAAACAACATAGCGATGAGACATTTACATCCCTCACAAAATGATAACCCCAACAAGTCTACTACGCATCTGATACTGAACATAGCTATTACAATACCATCGATTATATTCTCTATGCTGTGCTTTACATTCTGTGACTATGTGATTTTTAATTACAGTTGACATTCAATATTATTTTATATTAGTTTCAGGTATACAACATAGTGGTTAGGCATTTATATAATTTATGAAGTGATCTCCCTAATAAGTCTAGTACCCATCTGACACCATACATAGTCTTTACAACATTATTGACTATATTCCAATACTGCATTTCACATCCCCAGAACTATTTTGTAACTACCAATTTGTACTTCCTAATCCCTTCTCCTTTCTCATCCATCCCCCTGAACCCCGCCCCTCTGGCAACCATCAGTTTGTTCTCTGTATCCAAAAAGACTTTTCTGAATTGGGATTTAACAGAGCTCTGTCAAAATGATGAACCAGATCATTTTGAACAATGATGTTAATAATCTAGCAGTTTGTACGTTTCCAATGTTAACTGGTGAAGAGGTTAAGGCTGTAATAATGAACAAAAAGCATTTATTAAGCAAAGTAATTGCAATCGGAGGGACGCAGGTAGCAACCCAAACTGTGCTCTGGTCAGAGGAAAGGAAAGAAAAGGTTTACAAAGGCAAAAAAACACAATATGTAATTATTTCATGTAAATGGAGGATCTTGGCTAGATTAATAGGGATTGGTTCATTCTGATATGCAAACAAGGGAGACAAAAACTACAAGGAAGTAGGTAAAGTCCATATGTGTTCATGTAGCAGGCATTCCAGGATGTTTATGGTTCTGCGTTGAGCTGAGTTTAGCAACAGGTTTAGCAAATTAATAGCAGCTCTGAGAACTGAGGCACAAGATGTGCACAGGCCACATTTCTTAATATACTCCTGACTCCATTTTAAGGCATTCTTTTAGCAATGTTTATTCCATTTTATTTTCTTCATTATTACCAAACTGTCCGATTCTACAGGGACACAATGAAAGTTCTTAGGCGGCTGAGGCCCTCAGCTGCTTTCTGTTTGCTGCTGGTTACAGAGCTCCGTCTTACCTGGGCTCTGCTTATCCAGGAATGCGGCATGTTCCTTGGTCACGCCTCCTCTGCACCACTGAGCAGCCATGTTTGTTAGCCCTTCTGTTGGATTACATGCTGAGATCATCCTTGTGTTTTTAAAACTTTTATGAAGAGGATTATTAATTTTTTTAGTACAACAAAATGTGTAGAATTGGTATTCTTTGGAAATTAAGTCTTATTTATTTATTTAGTTAGTTAGTTAGTTAGTTAGTTAGTTAGTTATTTCTCAAAGAAAATGACCCTTTAGAGAGGCAAGGAATTCACACCTCACTGTTTAGACTTTAAGGTGAGTACATGTACCTACAAGTTAGGGGGCAAAAAAGCATGACAATTAAATTATGAGAACTAGAGGCCTATATTCAATAAATATATGTGCCAGACATTAGTTTATATACTTGAAACAGAGTGAGTAAACAAAGGAGAATGTCTAATGAGAGGAGAGAAATATACAGTAAACAGAAAAGCAAGTAAATTCACAATATGATATCAGATAGTGGTAAGTACTATGAAGAAAAAATGTCAGAGTCGGGTATAGAGGGTGATGGCTGGGTATTTTATATAAGGTGGTTAGAAAAGCTTTATTTTTTCATTGGCAGTTTCAGTAATCAAGAGTTATGTTTGAAACAATTGTTTTCCAAATATGAGGTTAAGTATAATATGAAATGAGGGAAGATAATCTGAATACGTCACCATTTCTGACACGGTTCTAAGGACTTCTCAGAGCTCTTGCATGTATGCCTCAGTCTTGCATCCAACCTGTCTTCAGGCTGCTTCAACCAGAATAGCCTGTATGTGCTCTGCATGTAGGGCTTTCTGATAAGTTTTTCTTTGGAGATGGGTTTGATACTTAAAAATACTCCCTTAGACAAATTACTCACTTAACACAGGAGACAACTGACCGAAGGGCAGAAGCGACTTGGCCAAGGAAGACCCAGGCTGAGGTCCCTCCTGTGTGCCTTTGGTGGTGGGCCCCCGTGTGGGGCAGGGACGGACTGCAGAGGCCTGTGAGGCAATCTATTAGCAGCTTTCCTGACTGCGCAGGCTGCGCCTCCAGCCCCAGCACACATTAACCAGCAGCTTTATCTGAATTTTCATCTGGTGGTGGCGGGTGGGGGTGGTGGGGGTGGTGGGGGTGAGCATTCTGCTCACTCTGGTTGCAGTTCAAAAGCCAGCATTGCCTCTCCAGCAGAAACAAAAGCACAAACTCAACAAATGCCTAAAGCAGAACAAAGCGAGGGCCAGGGGTCTAGGCATAGGGCCTGGAGAAGATCTTTTAATTTCTATAATTCTGTGGAGTGCTTGGGCTGCCTCCAGTGCTGCATGTGAAGCACCGAAGGACAGCCTCCTGGCAAAGAACTGCTGGGGCACAGGAGGCCTCAACCGTGATGAATCACCTTTCATTCCATCTTCTGTGGCAGCTATTATGTTGTGGCTGCCTTGGTGTTTGGCTAAATTGTTACTGGTTCCTTCATTCTTTCTCTCTCTCTCTCTCTCTCTCTCTCTCTCTCTCTCTCTCTCTCTCTCTCTCTCTCTCTCTCTCTCCTTTTTCTACACTTGTGAAGGCAGAAGAAAAGCAATGGTTAGTGGCAGCCTCCACTAGGAAGCCTCCCTTTTCCAGGAGGTTGACTCCCTCCCTCTCAGTGCCTGCTGCCTGGGGGGAGGGGGTCAGGGGGCATGGCACAGGATACGCCAGGGCCCACAACACGCAAGTAGTGAATGGTTTCCTTAAGGAGATGCACAAGGGGAATAACGTGCTTCTCCGAAAATAAGACCTAGCCAGACAATTAGCTCTAACATGTCTTTTGGAGCAAAAATTAACATAAGACCCAGTCTTATTTTACTATAAAACCGGGTCTTATAAAATCATATCATGTCATGTCATGTCATATCATACTGGGTCTTATATAATATATAATATAATATAATATAATATAATATAATATAATATAATATAATATAATAATATAATATAATATAATACTGGGTCTTATATTAATTTTTGCTCCAAAAGACGCATTAGAACTGATTGTCCAGCTAGGTCTTATTTTTGGGGAAACACAGTAAGTGGAGAGGATTCAAAGCAGCAGTCAGGAGTGGGAGTTTTCCTGGCTTCTCCTCCACTTTCTCTTTCTAATTATCTTCTTTTTCCCTAGTGAGAGTTTTAATTGAGTGACTACCTGGGCGGTGCAGAAGAATCAGTGGAGATTTCAATAAAAGAAAATGTAATCTGGAGTGAAAAATAGCTATCACTGGTGTGTGTGTCTGTGTGTGTTAATGCTTTGCCATTTATAGGGCAATGTACTAAAAACAGGATAAACACTGAGCTTGGCACACAGCCCATTTGATGAAAGGAAGTCTCGGCTCAGCCAACAGCTTACTGTGGTTTATTTGTAACTCAGCACCACCCTGGGAGCTTTGAGTCCTTCTTTATAAAATAAAGAATAATTTACACTTTTAAAATTCCACTATCAATTATATTTCTAAGTCACATTTCAAAATGGTAGCTGGGAAGTGACATCATAAATCTAGACACAGTGATGTGGTGTGAAAAGCACTGATAACATTCCACTCTTCAAAGTATATGCTCTTTTATACATACATGTACATACATGAACATATACACAATCATTTTCAGGTGCCTGAAATTCTATTACGAAAGCCAGCTGTGAACACCAAATCTAACAGCTTTTGACTGTGGCCTTCTTAGCATTGCTTAATCCCTGCTAGACTAGTTTTCTTTCTTTTTTCCTTCATAATGAGAATATTGTCTACAAATGTTATGGGATGTAGATGGGAAAACTTCTGTAATGCTAGTTCTTGCCTGAAAAATAAGATGAACACATGGGTGTTATCATCTGATCACCAAATCATTGGAATTTGGGAGGAAACAGAGTGATGGGCAGTTATGCCATTTCCCCAAAGTCATGAGGAACTTGACGTTATTTATTTATCTTTCACGCACCTGTGTTGGCTGGATCACAGAACGTGGGCTCCTCCTCATGAGAAATGTTTTCTGTTTCAACCTTCTTTAGTTCCTCCGACAGGACTTCATCCCCACCTTGCAAATGCCTGTTGCTAGCCCTGGAAGGTCCACAGCAGTGGCCCCACTGATCTGAGGCTTTCTAGAGGTTCTTTCTTCCACACTGGCTTTCCAATATCGATGGCATTTATTGATGTTGGTCTGGGATACAATTGATGATAATGTGGGGGCACAAAAAATAATTTTCCTCCCACCTTTCTAAGTTTTTCTGGCTTGGCTAATGATCAAACTAACATGAGAGAGGTTAACAGGAGAAAATGTCCAGAATTTATTATGGGTGTCCATGCAGAGGTGCCATAGAATAGGAGACCCCAAAACACTACGGTCAGTTGAGGCTTATATGTCATTCTGGACAAAGGAGAGGGGGCAGGGGTCTGGGATTTCAAAGGGAAATAGGCAATTTACAGGGAGATGAGAAAGAGCAAACATGTGGTAAACAAATTCTTGCTGGGCCACCCAGAAACAATGGGACACAGAGGGGAGTCCAATGTACAGGCTCAGCTACATTGCTCTCAGTTTGCCATATTTAGTTTATATTACGACACTAAGGTGATGCTCCCTTTCTTTCTTTTTTTTACATTTTATTTATTTATTTATTTATTTATTTATTTATTTATTTATTTATTATAACATTTTTTTATTAGTTTCAGGTGCACAAAACAATGTAATAGTTAGACATTTATCATTTATATCCCTCACACAGTGATAACCCCCTCCCCACATCTACTACCCCTCTGACATCGCACACAGCCATTACATTTCCACTGTCTCTATTCCTAATGCTGTACTCCGCTTCTTGTAAATATATATTTATATAAAATTGTCGTTGACAGCTCAGAGATGATGTAGATGCCTGATCACTGCACTGTACACCTGAAGCTGAAGTTGAGCAATGATGCTCCCTTTCTTTAAGCAGGTTTTTCTATCTGAATTCCTTTAGGCTGGTAAGGGGGGGGGGGGTGTCAAAGTTTCTTTCTGAGTCTTTTGTTTTGTAATAACCAGCTTAAAATCAACATCCCAAAGCACATCTTTTGGAGCGGGAAAACTTTGCTCCCCCTCAATAGTGTACACAATTAGAAAAAATAGGGATTCATTTCTTATTTCTTCAGGATTAATTTTCTTGGTTGACTATCAGCAACTCAGAGTGTCTTGACTTCCTGGCATTCAGAGTGTAGGAGGAGCAGAACTTGGGGTACTCTCTGACTCAGGTTAAGATTTGATATTGCGTGCCTCCAGTCATAGTTAAACAGGCTTTAATTTTCAGGCAAATGACCCACAGCAGAGCCTGATGAGCTGGCAATTCTTAAGAAGACAGAGCTCATGATAGGGACACAAAGACCAATATTGGAAAGAACATAGGCTGTGAAGTTAGACCCCCTCGACTTGAGTCCTGTCGATTATGTCCTCTCTTTGGAATCTCAGGCAAGCACATAATCAACCCGACTCTCGGTTTTTCCTCAGGTAACACGGAGATAATACCTACTTTATTATCTGTGTTCTCAGTGCTTTGTATCCACTGCTTCCTGGTATGTGAAATATGGCCACACAGCAGAGAGTAGTGTATGCCAAAATATCAGAATCTTTCCTGTGGTCCAGGATCCAGAATGCAGAAAAATTAACACCATAGTATAGTTTTCTTTCTTTACTTCTTTTGAGGGAGAGGACATTTGTGTAGTTCAACTGCAATAATTGCATTTGTAGTGCCTTCATGCTGTCACACTGTCTAACCTCCAGGATCTTATTTTAAAAAAATCAGACAAGTGTCCAAATTGACCAGATAAGCCAAATTTGTAAAAAGGGAAAGTTGCTTTCTTCTTTATGAGCTGTACCCTGGACAGTGGCAGTGCCACAGACTTTCAGGAATGTTTATTGTCAGCAGCATTTCTAGGAATTAGGAACTCTTTGTTCAATGCACCATGGTGCTCAGGGGGAGGCTGGTGATTCATTAATTCACTGTGATGATTTGTCCTAATTATTCTAATTACTGCATTGTCTCCTCAGCCCAGCTGGTGCCTGGAAGCTGAGGGTAAGTCACCAGCCATGAGCACAGGCCTGCAGCATCACTGACAGACTATCCGGAGGGCCTCCCTGGTCCCTACTGCCAGGGCCTGTATCTGCATCCCCGGGTACTGGGGTGCATGCATCCTTTTCCGCTGTGCCTCTTCTAACTTGTCCCTGATAAATGGTGCTTTTCCATCCTTGCACTCTGCTGCTTTGCCAGCTGCACTCTATCTGTTGTGTGTTCTTTGTGCTTCTTATTGTTTACCCGTCCCTGTCTGAGTGGTTCATAAACTTGATCTGGCCTTGTCACAACTATTGATAATAAAATACAAACAAACAAACTGTAACTAATTTTCTGCTCACTACTGTAAGGGTGAAACTCATTAGATCAATAATGTAATTAAACTTAGCTAGTTTACAATTTGCTCCATCCTGATATTCAGCTGTTTCCTCTTTGTTTCTCCTTCCACTGAATAACTGAAGAACTTTTACAATAACTGAAGAACTTCTACCCATACTTCATCAATTAACATCCTAACCTGAAAAGAGCAGCTTCTTTAATCCTCAGGGGGGCGCAGGTTGGGACCCAAAATCACAACTCCCTAGCAGTTTTTCACACATGGCTACAGACGATGAGATTTTTAATTTTAATTTAATTAATTAATTTATTTTCTTAAACTTTATTGGGGTGACAATAGTTAGTAAAGAACGTAGATTTCAGGTGTGCAATTCTCTAATACATCATCTATACATCGTATTGTGTGTTCACCACCCAGAGTCAGTTCTCCTTCCATCACCATATGTTTGATCCCTTTTACCCTCATCTCCCACCCCCCGCCCCCCTTACCCTCTGGTAACCACTAAACTAATGTCTGGGTCTATGAGTTTTTGCTTCTTCATTTGTTTGTCTTGTTTCTTTGTTGTTTTCAATTTTATATCCCACATATCAGTGAAATCATATGGTTCTCTACTTTTTCTGTCTGACTTATTTCACTTAGCATAACAATCTCAAGATCCATCCATGTTGTTGCAAATGGCAGTATTTCATCTTTTCTTATGACAAACCAATATTCCACTGTGTATATATACCATATCTTCTTTATCCAATCATCTATTGAAGGACACTTTGGTTATTTCCATGTCTTGGCCACAGTAAATAGAGCTGCAATAAACATAATGAAATAGGAATATGTCTCTGTGAGTCCCCAAATGATGTAGAGTGAGGCTGGGATCGTGTCTCGTGAGACCGAGGAATGGAAACACGGACCCAAGAGAGGCAAAGAGTTTTTAAAAGAGGACAGTTTATTGAAAGTAAAGAGTCAGAGCTCCCGAGAGGGAGCAGGTCCTGAATGGGGGTACCCAGTGCCTGAGGCAAAAGCTCTTACTTTTATACCTTCCCTGGCCTGTTTGGGGAAGGGGAGCTGTTTGAAGAAGGGAAATGACACCTTCTAATGAAATTCGTCCACTAGGTTTGTTGGCTTGCCCATCCTAAAGGAATTAGCAAAGTAACCCACTCTTATCTATCAAATCTGTTCCATTTGTCAGGCCAAAAGGAATTTTATGATTAACCCCAAGGCGTTGTTATATTTTGTCCTGGAGAGAAGGAGTGATTTCAAAACCTGGAGTTTTAGGATGTGGCTGTCTTTGTTTATTCCACCAGGGACCTCCCTGTCTACCTAGGGACATGCTAACTAACCTGTCTCAATAGGAGCACATGTATCTTTATGATTCAATGTTTTCAGATTTTTTTGGGTAGATACCCAGGAGAGGGATCGCTGGGTCATACAAATGGCCAGCCAATAGACACATGAAAAAATGCTCAACATCACTAATCATCAGAGAAATGCAATTTAAAACCACAATGAGATATCACCTCACCCCAGTCAGAATGGCTATCATCAACAAGACAAATAGTAACAAGTGTTGGAGAAGCTGTGGAGAAAAATGAACCCTCATACACTGTTGGTGGGAATGCAGACTGGTACAGCTGCTATGGAAGGCAGTGTGGAGGTTCCTCAAAAAATTAAGAATAATGAGATTTAAGATAACATTAAGGCAGATCTGAGGTCTCAGAAGACCCCAGGAGAGGACTTCTCAACTACTAGCCCTGAGGCCTCCTTTCCTTTGTTCTTTCTCATTTTCCAGCCTATAAAACCTCTTAAACATTTTGGCTCAGGGAAGGTGGTTTTTAGACATTAGTCTGCCATCTCCCTAGCTGCCAACATCTAGAATAATGGGCACTTTTCTCATCACCAACCCTTGTCACTCTAGTTTTTTTCTTGGCTCTTTGGGTGGCAAGAGGCACCAAACCTGAGTTCAGTAACACCACCATGCGCCAAGGTGGGTTTTGATTGCTTTACTTACACTGCCTCTAAGGGACTCAGTGAGGGAGTTACACCTAGGATTGAATCCCAGTTCACTGACACCCCCCACCCCCAAATCCTGGGCCCTTTGCATGTGTCACTCTCTCCCTATCACATAAGCCTTTCTGCTCATATGCAGGCCTGCAATCTGGGACCACCCCTGAACTCCTTTGCTGTGATCACTCATAGTCTGTCCTGGCTGACAACCCCTACAGCTGTACATGATGACTCTGCAGGTCAGTTCAGAGTCCCTGGCAGCGGCCAGGACTTATCAGGCCACAGGGGCTTGCTGCAAGCAGGGCCTGGCTTGGAGAGTCTGCGTCTAAGCCTTCTTGATATGCTGTCATTTCATGCTGCTGATCTGATCCTGTACTGATCTCTGGCCACACGGGGTGTTGTCACAGCTTACACTTAAGTGGCATTTGCCTTTTAAGTCACTTACTGTATTTCTCTGGACAATAATAGAATCCAGAAAAACACTTAACCTGTGGCTCATCCTTGGGGAATGAGATGGTGATACGCAGTAGGATCTATGACATGGGCCCATGTTGGGAATCAGAAGCCCTGAAATGAGGCTGGGTGACAACACATCAATGTGCTCAAATAATAAAATGCTGATATTTGAAAGACTTAACTAAGAAAGAGCCAGGGTATCTCATTGTTAAAATATCTTCTCTTGGAGTCATCACAAGCCTGATTAGTTTTCTTGACCAACTTTCTTTCCTATTCCTGTCTTCGCTGAACTGTCATTTTTCCAAAGAGACCGATCTTCCCAGCTTTATAAGCTGTAGGGTGCCTTGTTCTCTAGTTTCATAAGAATGGTTGAATTGTCTTTGTGGACGATAAACGGGCCACATACTAAACCTGATAAGCTGAGGGGAGGCCTGCATGACAGGCCCTACAAACTCAGAGACCGAAATTAACCACAAAGGATGACAGGATCATAAGTATTCCTAACTAACTTTGGCCATAGCAGTAAGTCACATCTTTAGCCTGTAGCTTCCTTGACAAAGGTTGGTCTTTACCTTAAGTGAGGCTGTCTGTCATTTTTTTGCATCTATAAAGATAACAGGCCCTTGGAATGTCACAGTAATCCCTTTTACTGGACCTCCCAGGGCACAACCAACCACACCAGAGCAGGAAACAACAGAATCCCTTGTTGTTCTTGTTCCTTGATTGCAATGTCTATGTGCTGTAAAATGCTATTAACTATCCTGTACCCACCAATGTAAAAGAAGTAAAGAAGTGTCTGTCTCTCCAGTTTACTTTTTATCCAGTCCCAGAGATTTCCCTGCTTTGCTTTCTCCCCTTAATCCAGGACCAATCACTTTCAGGTAACCCTTCTCCCTCAATTCTAATGTGTAAAGTAAGTTGCAAAATCATCCTTTTCCAGAGTATTTTCTCAACGCGTTGAGATTTTGCTTTTCAACAATTGTCATCAGTTTGGCTCAAATAAAGTATTTTAAGTTTTCTCTTAGGCTGGATGTTCTTTTTCATTGACACCTAACACTTAAATTTATTTTCCTAATGCTTGCTTACCCAAGGAGGCTGGAAGCTTTGTGAGGCCAGAGGCTATATCTCTTCTGTTATTCTGATGTTCCCAGTGCCAAGAGAAGGCTGCTTCAAGGCAGGCTCTGTCCATGTGCTCCACAAGACTAGGACCTGTGTGCCCCAGGTGGGTCCCTCACATGTGTGTGGTCAAGATCTCTTGGAGATCCCTGGCCATAGTTGGAGATCAGCTGTATGGCCTGCATAGAAGGAGAAGTTGACTAGGGAAGATAATTCAATTAGAAGAAATGCTGGAAAGCCTCAATGGACAAATAGAGGTACTTCAGGAAAAATGGTGCTGGACAGGAAAAAAAAAAAAGAAAACTAAGGAAAAGTGTGAAGGCACCTTATGTAGCAGGGCAGCTGTTCACCCACATGCATGCGCAATAATCATCCCCAGGTTCTCTTTTGTGTGGTCTTGGGCTGAACTTGCTCATCAGGTTGACCACAGAACTAACACCTGATTTCTACATCTAAAGACTTTTGGTAACACCTGGCTTGTTTCTATTTCAAAGATATCAGAAGACTCAAACAAATATAAGAAACATGAAGCTCTATCCACAGGTAGGATGATTTGTCTTTAGTCATACTTCATTTTCCAAACTGAACTGCAGACTGGCTTGCTGGGCTCCATTCACTCTGTCCACTGTTTGCTGTGTGCACTCACCCACCTGGTGCTCGTAAGACCCAGACCGAACTCAGTACAGCTTGCAAACTTTAGCCTGAACCCACCAGCACGGTGTGCTGTGCTCACAGGAATACATGGTGTAAATTCAAATGCAAATTTTAAAGAAAACACAAAAGTGAAATGAAACTATGAATACTTAGTAAAAAACATTTACTATTTATTAATAATGCAATCCAATTTAATGCAATTCACTTGATCTGTTAAACTGTCCAGTGAGTAGAAATGGCCAGTTCTTTCATCTTTCTTATGCAATTACGGTAATGCTTTCAACTTTTGTAGACTGCAGCTCTGGAGAAAAATACTGACAGAAAAAATCAAACATACTTCAGGACATCATTTGGCCTGCTGTCTGAGAAATTAATACTCTTGGTAGTAACTTGAAGCAGAAGCTTTGTAAATGCAGAGGTGGCAACGCATACCCAGAGGGCTAGCTCTTCTGCTCTGCAGCAGGGAAAGCAGTCCTGGCTGAGCTGGAAAGTTCATTTCCTGAAGGAGCAGATACATCAAAATCCAGTGTGGTGAGTGGGACAGGCATGGGACTGGGGCTCTGTGGGTGCGTTATACAGGTAGGGTAAACATGGGACCAGCACTTTTGGGGATGAGGGAGATTGTTTAATAATTATGTTGTGTCACATGTGTGTCAATTGGAACTGCCTTTGTCAAATCAAAACCCTAGTTCTATCTAGCCCAAAGACAGTCACTTAATTCTCTGATTTCACAAAATCTTCTTAGTTTTCCTGGGTGTCAGCTACCTCATCTGTCTTAATTTTGTCCATGAAGCCTCAACTGTGTTGCGAGAATTCAGTGAGATAAAGTGTAACTGAGAACCTTGAAATAGAAAGGAGAAAATAGCATTTGGTAGCATTGTCATTGTGAAGTGAGTAGAGGTAACTCTCCTAGGATCTGCTTTTTTTTTTTTCCTATTGAATAGAAGGATGATAGGTAATTGAGATAAAATATTAAATTATTAGGTAGCATTATGTAGCCACAGATTCTAAATGTTCAAGCCTTAGGTTTGGGTCAGTAGTTTACATTTCACCACTGTTTCCCTTATCTCCGTTCTAAGACTTTCAAGATTTAAGCATCATGACATTTTTCAAACATAAAAATTAACTTTATTTATCAAAAGCACATATGACTAATAGTTCTGGACTTTTGGTTTTTTATGAAAAACCAGTGTGAACATCTTTAGTACCTATAATTTCAGCTGAATGGAAAGGAAACTAATGAATATATGTAGTATTACTTAGTGACAAATTATCATTTTTTGGGGGCTGACTACTGAAAAGAGGCTGAGGACCAAGAACCCCACCCTTCCCCTAAACACACATACACTGCATCTTCTCTCCCATGTGTTTCTAAGGGCCCCGTGTGATGGCTGGGTCCCATAGGCCTTTGTGGGATCCACACTTCAGAGCCAGCTCTCTGAGGAATCTGAGGCTCAGGAAATTTGGGCAATGTACCCAAGGTCAGAGAGCTAACAAGGGAAGGAACAGGCACATGAATTAGTCCACAAATTTTCTTCTCTTACTACTAATTCAGTCATTAAACCCCAGTTCTGCTAGGAAGCCAGGAAAAAGCTAGAAAATCAAGCACTTTTTACACTGATGCAAGAAGGAATTTTCTGAAATTTTAGGATACTGTGAATGATTATTGAAAATTAATAAACACATTATATTCCAAAGTGTGCTTCAAACCAGAACAGAATGCAGGTATAAGACAATTAACAGAACCACTGTAAACAACAGGTTTACTGACTATTATTATGTAACAATGATACCTGCTATCTGAAGTTTGCCAGATTCAACATTGGTTAAGCTCCAAAAAATGGATAGCTAAACAGGTCTTTGTATTTTAATCATCTCTAAAATAAAACAAATCTAATATATTATGACTTCAAATAGGTTTCACATGCGGATTCAATATAGATAGTCAATATTTAAGTACGCATGTATTATATTTGAGAATATGCACGAAAGAAAAAAATGCCAATATTTTCATTTTTAAAAGATTTTCATTAAAAATACAGTTAGCATACAATATTATGCTAATTTCAGATGAACACAATAGTTATTCACCATTTATATACTTAGAGAAGTGATCACCATGATAAGTCCAGCAAACATCTGACACCGTACCATGGTATCACAATATTATTGACTATATTTCTTGTGCTATATATTATATCCCCATGACTTATTTGTTTTATATCTGGAAATTTGGACCTTTTATTCTCCTTCACCTTTTCCCCTCCTTTAATTTTTTTTTTTCAATTACAGTTGACAATCAATATTATTTTATATTAATTTCAGGTGTACAGCATATGATTAGATGTTTATATAATTTAAGAAGTGGTCCCCCTGACTAGTCTAGCACCCTCCTGGCACTATACATAGTTATTATCATATTATTCACTATGTTCCCTATGCTTTACTTCACATCCCCATGACTATTTTGTAACTACCAATTTGTACTTCTTAATCTCTTCCCTTTTTCACCCACAATCCCAAACCCCCTCCCATCTGGCAACCATCAAAATGTTCTCTGTAACTATGAGTTTGTTTCCATTTTGTTTGTTTGTTTGTTTTATTCTTTAGTTTCCATATATAAGTGAAATCACATTGCATCTATCTGACACTCCACTCAGCACAATACCCTCCAGGTGCATCAAAGCCGCTGCAGATGGTGAGAACCCATTCCCTTTCATGACCGAGTAATATTCTATTGTATATACGTACCACCTACTCATTATCCATTCTTCCATCTATGGACATCCAAGCTGCTTCCGCATCTTGGCCATTGTAAACATTGCTGCAATGAACATATGGATGCACACATCTCCTCCAAGTAGGGTTTGGGTTTCTTCAAATAAATATCCAGAAGTGGGATTACTGGGTCCTTCTTTGTGTCTTGTTATAGCCTTTGTTTTAAACTATATTTTGTGTGGTATAAGTATTGCTAGTCCAGTTCTTTTTGTTTGTTTGTTTGTTTTGTTTCCATTTTCATGAAATAACGTTTCCCATCCCTTTACTTAAAGTCTGTGTCTTTCAATCTGAAGTGAGTCTCTTGTAGGCAGCATATATAAGGGTTTTGCTTTTGTATCCATTCAGCCACCCATTGTTTTTTATTAGAGCATTTAATGCACTTATATTGAAAGCAATTATTGATAGATATGTAGTTATTGCTATTTTATTATTTATGTTTTTGATTTTTTTTTTTTTTTCCATCTGAAAGAGGTCCCACTAACATTCCTTGTAATGCTGGTTTAGTGGTGATGAATTCCATTAGCTTTTTCTTGTCTCAGAAGCTCTTTTTCTGTCCTTTGGTTCTAAATGACAGCTTTGCTGGGCAGATTGGTCTTGTTTGTAGGTCCTTGCTTTCATCACTTTGAATATTTCATGCCAATTCCTCTGGCCTGCAAAGTTTCTGTTGGAAAATCAGCTGACAGTCTGACGGGAACGTCCTTACAAGTTACTAGTTGCCTTTCTCTTGCTGCTTTTAGGATTCTCTCTTTGTCTTTAACCTTTGCCTTTTTTATTATAATGTGTATTGGTGTGGGCCTGTTTGGGTTCATCTTTTTTGAGACTCTCTGTACTTTCTGGGCTTGTGTGTCTACTTCTTTTGCCCACCCAGATGGTGAGAATCCCCATTGTTTTTCACAGCCAGAAGTTGTGGGGGCTCCTCTTTCCAGCACCAGTACTCTGGGTGGGGGAGCCTGGTGTGAGGCTGGGGTCCCCTGCTCCTTCATGGGGAACCTCTGTGGCCAAGATATCCTGCCTGATTTTCAACTGCCACACCTGGTTGTGGGACCAGCCCGTTTCATGTCTCCATCCCTCCTACCAGCCCCAACTGGCTTCTTCTTTATATCCTTAGTCATAAAACTTCTCTTCAGCTAGACTTCAGATGGTTCTCAGGTTGATTTTTCTATAATCTAGTTGTAATTTTGATGTTTTCATGGATGAGACAAGCCCAACAACTATCTACTCTGCCATCTTGGATCTATATGACCAATATTATTTTTTTAATCAAATTATTTTCACTTTAAAATATGGTCATTGCAATACTTTTAGACCTAAACTGATCATGGCAATGAACTTCCTGACCTTTCTTTGTTCTTGTATTTGTCTTTTAAGTAATCTATAAGAATATCCCAGTAATGGTACAGCCAGTAGTATGGCAGATAAATTTTGTAGCAAAACATTCAAGATGAAGCTGATGAGGGTGTATGAAAAAGGAAAAAGGGTTGAATTGATGTTGAAACTAATTATTTCATTAGTTAGCACTAGATGTAAATTGCAGTGTGATGAATTCAATCATTTAAAATGGGCTGCTCACTCAGAATTATAAAAATACTAACATGCCACTTGGTGCTATTTTCTTTTCCACTGCTGAATCAATTTGGTTTTAAAGGATTTGTTTGTATTTAAAATATAAAGAAAGACAAGGGTTTCATATAGGTCTGCTTGGGAACAGGAATGAGACGGGAAATAATTGGGGCAGAAGAATATCAATAAACTGAAAACTGAGCAATTAGTAAGTGAAAGTCAATGATTTCTACCTAGAGTAAGTGAACAAAGCAGAATGAACACCTTTAAAACAAATCTCCTAAAGACTTAATCCACTCAGAGCCAAACTGAAAGCAGTGATCCTTAATCCTGGATATACATTACACCCACCTGGGATATTTTTAAGAACACCAAAGCCAAGACCTGACCCCAATTCAATTTAATCAAATGACCGAGAGCTAGTGCTATAGAACAAATATAATGCCTCTTTTTCCCCTAAAAAACATTCTGATGGGGTTTGAACAAAAAGGTGTATTAATCAAAGGAATAAATATTTACATATTTCCTGATCTGCATAAAGTAATGGGTTAGGGACTATTAGTTTAAATAGAACTTGATTCTCTTAAACAAGGCAATTACCAGTAGATTAGGGATATAAAAATACAGTCATGTGTCCCAAGGTATTAATCATCAGTTTGTGGTGGACATCCTGCAGCCATAGACATTCAGAAGGAGAAATGACTTTGGACCAGGAGCATTAGGGAAATCTGAGAATCAGTAGGAGATGTACCAGATTCCAAAGGATGCTATTGTTGCATGGCAAACTATCCCAGGCTTAAACACTTAAAAAGAGCCATATATTATATCTTAAGAGTCTAAATACACCATGATGATTTAGCTGTTCTAAGTTAATTTTGATTGGTCTCAGCTTGAGTTCTCTTGCTAATGATCACAAATTATTATGATGAACAGTTGATTTCAAAAATAAAAATGCTCAAAAATTCTTGACAAATGTGACCAAAATCATTTTACAAATGTTACTATAATGAGATCTGAACAGTTTTTTTTTTTTGTTTGTTTTTTTTGTGGGTTTTTTTTTTTCCCCAGCAGACTTGACTACAGGCTAATTAATGAAATATTTGTGAAGAAAAGTTTTTCCTACATGCATTTTTTTTTTTTTTTGCGTGGATGATGAAGCTAGGTCAGAGTGATTCACCTGAATTAGTGTTGGGTTAATTTAAGACTCAAATCCAAGGTTTCTGGCTTCAAGTCTATTGCTGTTTCTCCTTTGCAAACACAGATGGTTTTTGATACAGGGTTTTGTGTACTATCATATTCATATAAGAAATTAAATTTAATTAACCTAAAATAAAATAAATTGTTGCCAAAACAGAGGAGGTAAGAGAGCTATTATCTCTTATGAACTCTCTAAGTCTCAGTCAATTATAAATCACTATTTAAAAAAAATCTTAGCACCACTTTTTTTCCCCCCTGTAGTTATTTAACCATTTCCCATGTGAAGAAATTGTCTCAAAGAGTTGAATTTATCCATACAGGGTTATGCAGAGGGTGACAGAGCTGGCACTGGAGTCCAGTTCTCTGATCTTTCTAACCCTTGCTCCTCTACACTGTGGTTTCAAAATGGGATGTATTCTATTTGACTTACTTTTAACTAGAAAGAATAAGTGAATACTAGGTATGGAATCAGTGTCAACATTTAGGGACTGTACATTTCTGCAACTTCATTTTACTGATTGATAAAGGAGATGTTGCTCTTTTTTGAATTGAATTAAAGCTCTTTCCAGAAATGGTATTAAATAAATTTCCATGCATGCTCATTTTACATGGTTAAGATTCAGTGGCAATCTTAGAAAAAATCAACACCTGTGTAGGGCAGAAGACAGTTCAACCACATGGCTGAGGCTTGGGAGAGGCAAGTGAGGTGCCTAGGGCATAACTTTTAAGGAGGTGGCTCATTTCAGGATAATTCAAGTGCAGGGTTGATCCCTAAGAATGAGGGACTTCTTAAATGTGCCCTAGGTGCCTTGCTTGCCTCACCATTCTCCTGGCCCTTCCAATAAGAACTAATTCAAATTTGTCAAGACATTTGTATGTAGAGAGAGACCAACTGGAAGACAGTAATTGATATGTGTTTTCAGCTATCACTGTTGTAAACACTGACCCGAAACCTCCATGTATCTACCTGTGCTTATGTCCATCCTTTCTAGTCCTTTTCCCTTTCGTCCCCACTGTGTTATGTGTTGCTATTTTGATAATATTGAATCTGTCATAGTCCCTTCACACTGGTCCCACGAGTTCTTCATTTCAGTCTCTTCAGTGTCTAGAGTTCATGTGCAGCTCTGAAAATACTCCCTAAATCTGTTGAGGAAATGATGAAAATGGTGTCTCACAAAGCCCAAGGGTGAAATGCAAACCCTGTGG
The DNA here is from genome assembly GCF_036562045.2 of Rhinolophus sinicus. Lineage (NCBI taxonomy): Eukaryota > Metazoa > Chordata > Mammalia > Chiroptera > Rhinolophidae > Rhinolophus > Rhinolophus sinicus. Next base: position 113,179,817 of record NC_133751.1, read on the forward strand.
CAGGCTTGGTGCAAGCAGAGCCAACCAGCAATCAGGCCAAAAGAAACACAAAGGCTTTAAGGAACAACAGGAGATATAAACTGGGTCAGGAACCAAAAGTACAGACAACAGAGCTGACACAGGGCACTGTGGAAAGAGAGACCTAGAAGCAAAAGTCTTTCTCACTGCAGACAGGAGGGACCTAGTTAGGTGGGGAACCTGCAGAATACTGCAGGTGAGCTCCAATAAAGACACATGAACAATCCTACATTACACAGGTTGGCTGGGAGCAAAGCTGAGAGTACAACAAATGACTTTGGCCTGCACAGGTCTAGATAAGCCTTGCCTAGGGAAGACATTAATGGGATCCAATTTTAGAAGACTGAACTAGCTTTATAGGTAGTGTTTCCAGATAAAATACAGAATGCTTATTTAAGGTTATTAACAATGAATAATTTTAATACAAATGTGTCCCAAATATTGCATGAGGCATACTTACATACACAAAAATAATTTCTATTGAAATTTAAATATAAATGGGCATGCTATATATTTTTATTTGCTAAATCTGCAATAGTGTTTATACAAGATGTTGGAAATCATTTTCTCTACTAATTTTAGGACTCAATATTTCTTTCTAAAAGCTGATGGTTGGTGGAGAGAAAAAAATATTGGCCACATGAATATTATTTTAATCCAAATTTCTTCCTCTGCATAATAGACATAGTAATGGCACCTATGCCTCATATGGTTGCAGGGGAATATATATGAGGTAATATGTGAACTGCTGAGTCCTGGGCCTGGCATATAGTAAATGCTCAGTAAGTTTCAACCATTATTAAAATAAATATTTCATGTAGACATGGACAGGTAGTGAATAAATAAATAAATGCTCTTGGTAAAGCAGTAACCATGAGAATCTAAGTAATACTCTAAAATATTTTACCACAATTTATTTGTTACCCAAAGCTCAGAATCCATGCCGTTCTGTATGGGAAACAATTAGAACAAAGTGGCATGACAAGTCCCATGACAGTCATGTGGAAAAGTCATCTTTTCTTTTTCAGGTGAAGTAGTAAAGTCTTGCAAGTGGCAATTATGCCTTTGACAAACAGGAGGCTGTCAACACTCAGGCATGGTTGACAAGGTCAAAATAGCCTTCAGTAGGCAGGCACCACAACACGGAAAATAACTTGCATGTTGCTGTTTGTATTGATCCAGAGTTTAAAGAACTAAAAAGCTCTCTATATGGGAATTAAGCACGTGAATATCTTTCGGTAAACTCTATTATCCTTTCTAAGAAAAATTGTTTTTTATACTGTATGGAATTGTATTGGAAAAACAACCCTAGAAAACGTAACTCAGCAGAATTTGATGGAAAACATTTCCTTTCAGTTATAAACATCTAAATAATCTGTTGTGAACATCAGAAGTTATTGAAATCTTCAATGTGACTATAATATATTCCTTCCTGTAGAATATGATCATGCTTTCTGAAGGTTTATTGGAAAGTGGAAATCTCATGTAAAATGTATTTCAGATCATTTAACTTTTCTATCTTCTGTTATGTTCCAATGAATTGTATTCATTTTAGCAGCTTGTACTGAAGCTAAGTACTTTAAGATTAATATTAAAATACTGTGTATCTGGTTTAAGACTAATTTTAAAAAATCCAAGGTACTTTTGCTTGTGCATCCACTGTCACTTAAATTAAATGCTATAACTCAGAGGTGGAATGTAGATAAGACAACTGATTTTCTTTTTAATTTGATATACATAGAATTTGGACCCATATGGTTCTATTGTTATGAGGTTAATCAAAGTGACAGAACTCCCTCAGAAATCATTTCCTGAGACAATAAATTTGTTGTCCATAACTGTATTTCTATAGCTCTACCCCATGGTGATTTCCATGGGAGAAAAATTAGGACTAATCTCCAGACAATAGCAAATATCTTTTAGATTTCAATTTCTATTGGTTGGGTTAGCTGGAGTATATAAATACAAAGTAATGGCTCTGAAATGAGCTATGAACAATCTAAATTAGCTGGTCTGTGGTGGAATTCTACAAGTCAGGTAGGTACTGGTCAAAAGGAAAATTCAGGCTATTTGTCAGAGTAATATGTAATCTGAGTTAAGACACTGCATATTTGGAGGCATGCATATAAACCCAAGGGGACTCCTCTGTCTCCACTAGATAATGAAATCACATAGAAGGAGTATTTGTGATATGTTACTGATCCTCACAACCTTGGGAGAATGGGAACAGCCTAAGGAGGTGGCTTGGGGAGATGCTGAAATAATCTAACAAGGAAAAAATCAATACATGGACTATGGCAGTCACATCTGAAGTGGAGAGAAGTAAATGAAGCTGAGAAACCTGAAGCCCGTAAAATTACAGGACTTCTTGGTGACTAGACATGGGAAGAGAGAGTGTAATTCAAGTATACTCAGGGATCAGGGCTCTCATCATGATATTAAATAAAATAAAGAAGATAAAAGAAGGGAAGGGGTGATGCAAAAGATGTTGATTTCAGTTTTTTATAAATCAAATACTAGTGAGGAATACTAGTAATAAATCCCAGTTAAGTGATTTGGGGTATGGATTTTGATTTTGATGATTATAGAGAATTAGATTGCCCAAGATCAGTTAAACAACGGAAGTCAGCAAGACAAGCTGGGAGAATGAATGGATTTGATGCCAGGCGTGAGACATAGTATGAGCAAAAAGGATCTTATCTGTCATTTGAAATGGTTCCACTGAGCTCCAGTGTTTGTGACAGGGCTGAAAAACACACAGACTAATAGAGAAGGGTAAGCACAGTGGAGTGCTGGAGCTGGTAGCTAACTTCTCAGGCATTCTGTAAGCTGGTCGTTAGACACAGCTATTATTGAATATTAAATTGTATATGCTTAAATTAAGTAAATTATGTTAAAACAAAGACAAACTTGCAATTCACCATTTTAAAATTATTTTCGACAATGTCCTAGTACCTATTGAGGCTATTGCCATTTATTGTGTCTGTGTGGTGGGAGACTACGACAGTGTGCTCTCGTTTAACTCTTTCCAACTCTACTTCCAGTGACATCACATTAGCAGCTTGAGATTACACCAAGGTAATCAGCAGGTACAGCAGGTCCTCAAATACATTGTTTCATTAAACATCTCATTTTGTTGTAATTGATGAGAAGAAAATCAATTCCCATCCAGAGCCACTGTCTGTGTGAACTTCACACGTTCTCCCCATGTCTCCCCACGGGTTTTATCCAGCAACTCCAGTTTCCTCCCACATCCCAAAGATGTGTGCATTGAGTGAACTGGCATGTCTATCTTATCCCAGCGTGTGTGTGTGTGTGTGTGTGTGTGTGTGTGTGTGTGTGTGAACATGCGTGCGTGTGTGTGTCCTTAAATGGATAAGTGTCCTGTCCATGGTAGGCTCCTGCCTTGTTCCCTGAGCTGCCAGAATAGGCTCCAGCCACCTCTGACCCTAAACTGTAATGAATGGTTAGAAAAGAATGATCTGAATTGTTTATACTGATCTTTCTTGAATGTATGTATATCTCACATTTATTTAAATATTTAATATTAGAAGTGCTTGGAGTTTTTATAAGTTTGATGGTTCTGTGACCAGAAATATGCCATAGGAACTTAACTGTGGTTCATATCAATTAGCCTATCAAAAATATAAGTTAAAGTTGATATAACTTAAAGTTGCAGTTTCCAAGAACCTATTGATGACATTAAGTGAGGACTTACTGTACTATGTGTATCAGGGCTTTCCACTCCAGAGAGGTGGTTGTTAAACATTTACCAGCACAGCAATGATTAAGTAGGAGCCTCCTTATTCAAGCCATGATAAAAATCTCTTCCACTTACTATTGCTAAATTTAAAAAAAAAAATCACTCCATATCTTAGTGGCTTAAAACAACAACTCTTATTTTATTATCATAACTGGAACAGCAGAGTTGGCCATGCATCTTTCTCTTCATGTAGTCTTCTCTCTCTCTTAACTAGCTTGGGTTTCCTCACAACAAAGTGGTCTCATGGTAGCTGTATTTCTTACATGGTGTTGCAGGGTTCCAAAGGCAAGTGTCTGGAGGAAGAAGGTGGAATCTACATCACCTTTTACTGCCTTGCCTCAAAAGCAGAGTCACTTGTATAACATTCTGTTGGTTACAAACAAGTCACAAGTTTGCCCAGATTCAAGGGGAGAGGAGTCAAATCCAATATCAATAAGGGAGTGGAAAGATTTAAGAAGAACATATGGAATGGGAGATAACTTGGGGCCATCTTTAGAAAATACAATCTGTCACAGAGCCCAATCTACAAACAAGTTCAAGAAAAACAATGATATGTAGTTGCCACTGTGATAGGCTCTCTGGAGGATGCTTGAGAATTACTGCTTCCATCAATTTGAGATGAAATTCACATGCATGTGGTAAAGTACTGTTTCCAAATGATACGGTTTAGATAGGAGCTGAAGAAGTTTCATTTGAGGGAGTTTTATAGAGTAGGGAAGTCCAGCCTTGGGTGATGGATGATGATTAACAATAAATGCCGGCTATGTCCTTATGGCTTAGGGAAATTTCCATGTCTCTTACCAGGAATTCACTAATTTTCATCTTTGTTCTGCACATTGCTTCTGAATCTATTCCTTGCATGCAATTTTGTCCTCGTCTTGGCTTTTAACTTGTTTGTATTCTGATTCATGGCAAGGCTGGAAGGTCAACCACAGTTCTGATAACATTCTCAGGTTGTATCTTAGTTGTCAGTTTATACATATTTACTTTGATTTTGATTTTCAATGTCTGTTAATTTTTGTACTTAGTCCTTTCAGATACTAATAAAAAAAGGTATGTGTATTTGCTTTATCTGTTAAAGTGTGTTTGTTTTATCTCTTAAAGTTTATTTGTTAGAGATTTTTCTTTCTTTTTTATATGAAATAACTACATGATTTATGAATTTTACTGTTTCATTACTTTATTTCTGCTTCAGATTTTTTACTTCTTACACTTAGTTGTGTTTGTATTTTCTTTCTTTTTTCTTTATTAGTTTCAGGTGTACAAAGCAATGTATAGTTAGACATTTAACCCCCCACAAAGTGATAACTCCTTCCCCCAATCGACTACCCCTCTGACATCATGTATAACTGTTACAGTTCCACTGACTATTCCCTATGCTGTACTCCACATCCTGTGTGGAGTACAACTAAATTATAGTTGTATATAACTATATATTGTATAGTTGTATAGTTGTATAACTTAGTACAACTAAATTATAGCTGACATTCATTATTATTCAGCTTCAGCTTCAGGTGTACACTGCAGTGGTCAGGTACCTATACCATCCATGAAGTGATCTCCCTAGTAAGACATGTGTTCATCAGATATCCTACAACATCTTTACAACATTATTGATTGTATTCCCCAAACTGTCTTTCATATCCCCATGGCCATCTTGTGGTTACCTATTGTGCTTTCTAATCCCCTCACCTTTTCCCTCATCCCCACCCCCAATAGAATAAATGAACAAACTAATCAGAAACAGTCACCCTATGTCTTTTGATTGGAGCATTTAATCCATTTAGATTTAAAGTCATTATTGATAGGTACATAGTTATTGCCATTTTGTTATTTGTGTTTCTGGACTTCTTTAGTTTGTTTGTTTTCATCTTTCTTCTGTTTAAAGAAGCCCTTTGAACATTTCCTGCGATGCTGGCTTTAGTGGTAATGAATTCCTTTCACTTATTCTTTTCTGGGAAGCTCTTTATCTCTCCTTCAATTTTAAATGACAGCCTTCCTGGATAAAGCAATCTCGGTTGTAAGCATTTGTTTTTCATCACTTTGACTACCTCCTGCCACTCTCTTCTGGCCTGCAAAGTTTCTGTAGAAAAGTCAGCTGTTAGTCTTACGGGAACACCCTTGTATGTAACCTGCAGTCTTTCTCTTGCTGTTGTTAGGATTCTCTCTTTGTCTTTAACCTTTGCCATTTTTACTGTGATGTATCTTGGTATGGAACTGTTTGGGTTCATTTTGGTTGGAACTCTCTGCATTCCCTGGGCTTGTATGTTGGTTTCCTTCACCAGGTTAGAGAAATGTGAGGTCGTTATTACTTCAAATATGTTCTCTATGCCTTACTCTCGCTGTTCTCCTTCTGGTATTCCTGTGATGCATATGTTGTTGCGCTTGATGTTATCCCACAGGTCTCTTAAACCATCTTCATTGTTTTTTATTCTTTTTTTTTTCTTTTTGTTGTTCTGGTTGGGTGATCTCTGCTAACTTGTCTTCTAAATTGCTGATTCAATCCTCTGCTTCATCTAACCTGCTGTTAATTACTTCGAGTGTGTTCTTTATTTCAGTTATTGTATTCTTTAGCTCTAAGTGGGGTGTGTTTTTTTTTTGTTTTTTTTTTGTTTTTTTTTTATGATTTCTCTATCCATCTCTATGTTCTCACTAAGTTCTGTAAACATTCTTATCGTTAGTGTTCTAAACTCTGTCTCTGATGGGTTGTTTACCTCTGTTTCATTTAGTTCCAGTCCTGGAGGTTTCTTCTGTTCTTTTATTTGGGAGATGTTTCTTTGTTTCCTCATTCTGGCTGTCTATTTGTGCTTGCTTCGATGTATTAGGTAGATGCCCTAGGTCTCTCAGTCTTTGCAGGATGGACTTATGTAGTACGTGTCCTTTATATTTGAATTGCAGTCTCCCTATTCTCCTGTTTGTGTGTTCCAGAAATATCCCTTGTGTTGTGTGTATTCTCCTGTTGAAGTTGAGCTTTCATTGCTTTTGGCTTGTCAGTAGGTGGGATTGACTCCCATGCTGCCTAGCTGTGAGAATTGGCTATGCCCACAGTGTACGAGCTGCTGTGTGAGGGTTGATCCCTCAGATGAGGCTTGGCCCCTATGTGCTCTTGTGCCTGTAGAGAACTCCCTCTGGGTGTGTCACTTGTAGGTCAAACTTGGTAATATTCCGGTTTGGTCTGGAGTTGGACTGTGGGTGCGTTGATTCTGTGCTTCTTGGGCTGGCCCCGGGTGCAGGGTGATTTCAGAACAAAACAAATCAAAAGGCACAACAACAACAACAAAAAAAAACAAATACACTCACATGTAAAAATAACCAACAACCAACATTCAACGCAAACAAAAATATCAGAAATACAAAACAAACAAACAAATAAAAGAAACAAAACAAAAAATAGCGTAAGAAAGAAAGGAAGTGCTTTGGCATCGCAGAGCCGGAGAAGAGGGGTAAGTGTCTCCTCTGCAGAGGGAGCAGTATGTCCGTGGAAGCCTCAGCGGAGGAACAGAAGGAAATGGAAGACAAAGTAACTAGTCCAGAGAAAGCTGAAGAAGCAAAATTAAAAACAAGGAATCCTCATCTGGGACAAAAGCCTGGAGGTTCAGATTTCTTAAGGAAACGATTGCAGAAAGGGCAAAAATATTTTTATTCTGGGGATTACAACATGGCTAAAGCAAAAATGGAGAACAAGCACCTTCCTACTGTAGCCCCGGATAAGACAGAGGTTACTGGTGACCACATTCCCACTCCACAGGACCTTCCCAGCGGAAACCATCCCTTGTCGCTAGCAAGCTGGCTGGCTGATTAAAAGAGCTGAATTGCATGAATCTTCTAATTCCCATTATTTTTCCTTACTATGTTACTTCCCCGCTTTTTATTTCCTTTCATTCACTAAGTCATTTGAGAGCGACAGCTTTGCAGGTAGCGGTAGTGTGTGCTGCTATTGTAAGGGAAGACACATGTGTAGAGTTTTTTATTAGTTTCACAGTGCACTGATGAAAACATGTTAGAGCAACATAAAGTAATCTACTTGAAAATAATTGTATATATTACCTAACTCTTTAGTGTAGAACTGGTCCTAACAACTACCAAGCAAGTTTTACAATTTTAATGTTTTGGCTTTCTTTATTTCATGTTAATTACAGCTTTGTGTGTTACTCTTATTTAATATAACCTCTACTATATTGTTTTTCTTCTGTGTTATCCTTTCGGATTTTATAAAACAGAAGTTTAAGACCACAAGTTGGAAGAAAGGTCACATATTTCAAACACAAATAGATCGGGCTCCAAAAAATTTGTATTTCTGTGCTTGAACTTGAATGGCCTTAAACCTGTTCAGCTTTAACAATAGAAGTTTATTTGGGCAATATTTGCCCGTTCTGGTGTAACTTATGGGACCCTCTTGCTTAACAGCTGCCCTTGATGCTAACATTCGGTTCTATAGTTAGAATACCTTTTGTTGTTAAAGATGTGAATGAAGTATGCATGTGCATCGACTGTTGAATTCACTTTTGTGCCATTTTTGTAAATACAAGTTTTGCACAACCTCTGAAAAATTTTAATAATTAAATTTAAAAAGGAAAGCAACACCACTCCAAAAAAATCAATACATAAAAATGGAAAGAAGGAGGAAAAGTAGAGCAAGGAAAGAAAAAAAAAAAAAAAAAAGAAAGAAAGGAAGGAAGGAAGAGAGAAGAGAGAGAGAAGGGGAATATATAAAATGATAATAATAAAATAAAATTTTTAAAAAAGCAGCGCCAGTCTTGGCTTAAGCCCACCAAGCTATCTCCAGGTTGTCCTCTGCTGTACAAAGACTCCACTGTGTCTTATGGAGGCAGAGCTGGCCACCTGACACCCAGAGTGACCCTGGCAATGAAATTCTAGATGGGTGGGGCTATAGGGTTGGTAGTTTTTATAAAGTTAATGCAGTTTCTGCTCTCGGCTACAGAAATGAGGGCTGACACCAGGAGGTGGGCTTCTTCCCTGTGGGCAGGTCTCCTGGGTTTTAGGGTTGGGGTGGGGAGGCAAGTGCCTGGCCAGCCCAGGAGTGTCACATTCTTCCCAGCCTCTTCTGTAGGTCACAGCTGCAAACCAGCTTTTTCCAGCTCTTGAGGGCTACAGCTCTTCTGTAATCTGACAGGACTCTCTGTTCAAGGACCAGCTTAAGACTCTGGAGGGTAGGGGTGGGAGAGCGGTGGGAAAGTAGGCGTAGGGGTCCAGGTATGGAGTTTGTTTTCTGTCTGACGAGGAGAGCCCAGCCACAGTTCTCAGCTGAGGTTTCTGCTTTGAACACTGGACACCACCATCCTCTATGCTGATCTCTCAGCAGAACTGTGGGGTACAGGGAGGGAGTCCACTGCCTGGCTGTTGCAATCTCTGGTCTGCATCCCGGGGCCCCAGGTCTGCACAGCCACGGATGCAGGGTGCATCTCCATGCTGCTCCCTTCCCTCTTCCCCTGCTTGCCCAGTTTTTCCACCTTCAGGTAATCCTCATGCGAGTCTCTTAGCTGTTCTGTGTGATGAGCAGATAATTTTTTGATGAGTTATAGATGTCCAATTTGTGGTAATTTTCAGGGGAGAAGTCAAGGAGCCCACTTCACTGCTGCCATTTCTATGACGTCCTTATTCTTTTTTATGGTCGAGTAATATTCCATTGTATATATGTACCAAATTTGTTTTTGTCCATTCATCTATCAATAGAGACATAGAGACATAGATTGCTTCCCTATCTTGACTATTGTAAATAGTGCTGCAATGAATATAAGGATGCATACATCATTTCAATTTAATGTCTTGGATTTCTTTGGATAAATAATCAGAAGTGGAATTGCTGGATCCTTCTTTGTCTCTTGTTATAGCCTTTGTTTTAGTCTATTTTGTCTGATGTAAATATTGCTACCTCAGCTGTTTGTTTTTTTTTTTTTTTTCCATTTTCATGAAATATCGTTTTCCATCCCTTTACTTTCAGCCTGTGTGTGTCTTTCAATCTGAAGTGGATCTCTTGTAGCAGCACATATATGGGTCTTATTTCCTTATCCATTAGGCCACTCAGTCTTTTGATTACAACATTTAATCTATCTATATTTTTTAAATTTATTGATAGGTATGTAGTTATTACTTTTTTAATTTTTCATATTTTTTAATAATTTCTTTTTCTTCTTTAAGAAGTTGCTTTAACATTCTTTTAATACTGGTTTGGTGGTGATGAAATCCTTTAGCTTTTTCTTGTCTTGGAAGCACTTTATCTGTCCTTCTAATCTAAATGATAGCTTTGCCAGGTAGAGTAACCTTGGTTGTAGGTTCTTGCTTTTAATCACTTTGAATAGTTCATGCCAGTCCCTTTGGCCCTGCAAAATTACTGTTGGAAAATCAGTTGACCGTCTTATAGGACCTCCCTTGTAGGTAAAACTGCTTTTCTCTCACTGCTTTTCAGATTCTCTCCTCGTCTCTAACATTTAGCATTTTAATTATGATGTACCTTGGTGTTGGCCTCTTTGAATTCATCTTGTTTGGGCATCTCTACACTTCCTGTGCTTGTATGTCTGTTTCCTTGTCCAGGTTAGGGAAGTTTTCAGTCATTATTTCTTCAAATAGATTTTCAATCTCTTGCTCTCTCTCTTTTCCTTCTAGTACCCCTATGATGAAAATATTGATATGCTTGATGTTGTCACAGAGGCTCCTTAAACTATCCTCATTTATTTATTTTAGTTTTTTCCTGTTCTGATTGGGTTTTCCCCTTCCTTGTTTTCCCAAATCACTAATATTTTTGTTATAGTCCTCACTGAGTTATCTACTCTTCCCTTAAGTTTATTGAGCATTCTTACAACCAGTGTTTTAAGTGTGCATCTGGTAGATTACTTGTCTCTATTTTGTTCTGTTCTTTCATTTGGGAGACATTTCTTTGTTTTCTCATTTTGGCTGATTCTGTGTGTGTGTGTTTCTTTATGTTAGGTAGAGATTCTATGTGTTCCAGTGTTGGTAGAGTGGCCTTATGTAATAGATGCCCTGTGGGGCACAGTGGCACAGTCTCTCTGGTCACCTGAGCTGGGTGCTCCAGGGGTAACTCTGGTGTGTGTTGTGTGTGTCCTGCTATTGTAGTTGAGCCTTGATTGCTGTTGGCACTTCAGTGGGAGGGATTGACCATCAGGACTACTGGCTGTGAGGACTAGCCATGACAGCAGATGAGCTGTTATGTGGGGGCTGATGCCATGGAACAGGATTCACCTTAGTGGGGCTCTGGTGCCTACTGAGTCCATCCTTTGGGTGTGTCATTTGTGGAGTTTGGTGTGTGGTGTTGTGGTGTGATCTGAAAATGGCCACCAGATGTGTTGTTTCTGGGGCCTCTTGGGAGGCAAGCCAATGTCAGTTGCTGCCTATGCCCAACCGAGGGCCACATGGTATCAGTTACAATGTGATCTGCAGATGGTTGCCCCGGTGCTGGGCTTGGAGGTGCCTGGTAGAGGTTAAGCTGTGAACGATGACTGGCTGCTACAAGCGTGGGGCTTGAGGCTGCTTACTTAACAAGTAGTACAGGTCACACCAAGGCCAGCTACTGTTTGTTTGGGGTTTGTGAAACTTTGAGAAACTTTAGGAAAGTTCCCAGCATGAGCTGAGACAAGTCATTTGTATGGAAAAGTTGCTGGAAGCAACTTGGGCGGGACTTCAAGCTGAATGGGGCAGGATCTCAAGGAATCACCATGGCAAGACAAATGATGTTAGCCAAGTTGCTGGAGACTCTGATTTTGCCTGTGCCTGCAGGCTGGGTGTGGGGAGGGCTCATCAAAGGAACAATGTCATCTATCAGCTCTTCTGTCTGGGAGAAAGCTGCCCCTATAGTCTGAAGCCAGACAATTAACTTCCTCCCTATTTGTCACTGATGTATTTCAAGCTGCTGTCCAGCTCCAGAGCTCAGAGCGAGTGAATCCATCATTAAGTGAGTCCATCAGCGAGTACATTCACATGTGGACCCTTTAAAAGGAACACCTGGGACTTCAAGGGTCCTTCGTTCCAGCCATAATCTTACAGCCTTTCGCAGCTGCAAGTTGTGGGGACTTCTCTTCCTGGCACTGGAACCCTGGGTTAGGGAGCCTGGTGGGTGTGGACCCTGCCCAGTCTACGTCTCTGCCCTTCCTACCAGTCTTGACATGGCTTGTTCTGTATATCCTTAGTTATAGGACTTCTGTTCAGTTATTATTTAGGTGGTTCTCGAGGGTGGTTGCTCTGTAGTTTAGTTGTAATTTTGATGTGGTCATGGGAGGAGGCGAGCACGTTTACCTACTCTGCTGTCTTGACCAGAAGTTCAGATGTAATTTAAATGTAAAGAAATTCTTAACTGGGGACACAAATACAAATGGCTTCAGGTGGCAAACAGGTAAAACTAGTGAGGAAAGCAGGTCAGGTGAGGATGGAGGTGAACTGGGGATAGCATGCTCCTCTGCTCATTCAACAGAAGCCATGTGGAAGGTGGGAGCAGTTTGCTACATCAGATCGTCGTTCAAAGGAAGTCAGAAATATGGATTGCATTTGTATGTGCAGCCTGCCAATTTTTAAATTTTAACAATAAATTCGCTTTGTAAAAACACTGAATAAGCTTAAAGAAACTTGTCTATTAGTTGAATTCAGCTAAAGGGAATACCAGGTTGTAACTTTTCTCTTAATAAAAAGTCATTCATGTTGGTATATCTATCACATTCTTCCTCAGCTATTCTGGGATTCTTTTCTCAGAAGCTTCATTTAGCTTTGCTCCCATGGAAATGTGACAGTACTGTTTCCCACCCACTTACAAATAATTGGAGGAATGTTTACTCAGTATTCCAAATTTTTACACCCAGTGCAAATAAGGCAGGTATCAGTAGACATTCCACCTTTATATCACCACACTGAGGAATGACTGTTAGTTCATTATTTCCATATACAAAACACCACACCCCCAAAATTTGTTTTACAGTTCTCATGGATTCACAATAAGATAATTAACAATTTATTCACTTCCCACCGAGCAGAATGAGTTGAGGATTAGCTTCTCTCCGTAGAGTACACATTAGAGAGAAAAATGTCAAGCAGCAAAGTAAAATGGGATGCTAAGTCTTCCCACACAAGCTTCTAAAGAGCACTAATGAGCTAGCTCTCCTGTCACATTTACAACTGGCAGGAGATGACCTAAGAATAAGTCAGGGAAACTTTCTATTGGAGCAACTTTATTTTACCTCTAAATATATAATCAAAAGTGGGCCAACTGGTACTTACAGAAGCTATTTTAGTTCAACTGGAGAAACTTAATTGTATTTTGGTAATAACCTTTGGAAAGTTAGTCTTCCTCATTTTGCATGGAAATTAAAAAAAATACCTTTAATTTGAAATAAACACATTTTCTTTTTTAAATGAAGAAATCCATTTTTGCTGTCCTCACTCCACACATCATGTCCATGTAATGAGGCCTCTGATCCATGACAATAACCGCTTTTGCATTGCTGATTAGCCTCTTGGTGGTTTCATTCTTTCTTTGTCCCGCCTAACATTTACATCCTATGTTTGGAATCAAATGTTTGTGGGAGCAGGCACATAAAGCAGGGATGCAGTGCCAGGGGAGTGGGGGGTGGACAACTGGCCTCTGTTTAAGATGAACCACAGAAGGACATATGCAGGACCTCTCTGGGTGGCTGTGCTGGAGGGGAGGGAGAAGGGTGAAGAGACGTGTCTGTGCAGACTTGGCATTTTTTGTTTCTTACTGATCAAAATCTATCCAAGAGGAATCCCTCTTTCCTTCCCTAGAATTCTGGATTGTCACTTGGCTACACTGGAGCTGCCTGGGAAACAGATCCCATACACTATTGTGTGGCTTTTCATTCAAGTCTGCAAGTGGTGGGAGGAGCCAGAGCTTCTGGGTTGTGATAGGCAGGCATCAGGAAGGGTCACCAGTCCAAAGAGCAAGTGCCCATGACTGCTGACAGCTGCTAAGGCAAAGCAAGAGGACCAGGCACTGAAAAACAGATGTGTCCAAGAGGATATAAGGAAGAAGATGAACAGTTATGTCTTATACATACAGGCCAAATAGTCATGTGAAGAAAGAGTAAAACATGTGAGTTTTGAAATGAAGGCAATGTTTGACATTCAGTTCCTAATATTAATAGGTACTGAATATAAAATAAGTGATAATATTTACTCTTGCTAATAAAATTGACTTGGGAGCAAGTGTTTTTCTTTTTCATGGTATGTAATCTTCTTGACTACAATAACATATAATGATGATTTTTTTCAGTAAATTATTTTCAATGGTTTTCACAGTTCATTTTACTGCATTACTATAATACTTATATCAGAATCCTTGACCATATTGCTTTTTCTACCATGCCTTACATTTAAATGGGAGATATTTCAAAAGATAAATATGAGACTTGAGGACAGCTCTACCCAATATAAGTATAATATTAACAAAAAATATAAGCCATGTTGAAATTTTAAATTTTTTAGCAGTCGTGTTAAGAAACATAAATATAAAAAAGTAAAGCTAATATACTTTATTTAATCTAAAATATCAAAAAATATAATTACTTCAGTATGTCATAAATATGAAAAATGTTATTGATTAAAAACATGAGAAGATAAGCCACAGACTGGGATAAAATATTTGAAAAACAAATATAAAGGACCATTACTCAAAATATAAAAAGAACACTTAAACCTCAATAATAAGAAAATTAACAACCCAATGAAAAATAGGCTAGAGACCTTAACAGACACCTCAACCAAAGAATATACAGATGGCAAGTAAATACATGAAAAGATGTTCCATATCAGATGATACCAGGGAAATGCAAATTAAAACAACAATGAAATGTTACTACACCTATTAAAATGGCCAAAATCCAGGAAACTTTCACCAAATATTGGCAAAGATGTGGAGCAATAAACACTGTAATTCATTGCCGTTGGAAATGCAAAATTGTACAGATACTTTGGAAGACAGTTTTTCAGTTTCTTACAAAACTAAACATACTCTTATAATTTGACCCCACAATCATACTCCTCGGTATTTACTAAATGGATTAAAAACTTTGTCCACACAAACATATGTACACAGATGTTTATAGCACCTTTACACTTAATTACAAAAACTTAGAAGCAACAAAGATGTTCTTGAGTAAGTGAGTGGATATATTAAACCATGGTAATCTAGACAATGGAATATTATTAAGCACTAACAAGAAATGAGTTATCAAACCGTGAGTAGACATAGAGAAACCTTAAGTGTATATTACAGGTGGAAGAAAAAAACAATCTGAAAAGGTTACATACTATATGATTTCAGCTATATGACATTTTCAAAAAGACAAAAGTACTTATACAGTAAAAAGATCAGTGGTTGCCAGAGTTTAGAGAGGAGGAAGGGATGAAAGGTGAAGCAGAGGGTTTTTTAGCTCAGTGAAACCATAATATTTTGTATGATAATGTCATGTTGATTAAATGGCATTTTACATTTGTGCAAATCCAGAGAATGTACAGCACCAAAAGTCAACCCTTATGTAAATTATAGACTTCAGGTTATGTGTCATATACAAAGTCAGAAAATTAAGTTCGTGAACTTGTTGCAACGATGTTGCTAACCTTTTTGAAATCAGAGGGATTATTCATTATGAACCAACTGGACAAACAGTTAACCAAGTTTACTATTTGGAAGTGCTGAAAAGGCTGCATGAAAAGTTAGATGACCTGAACTTTTCGCCAACAATTCATGGCTCTTGCATCATGACAATGCACCAGCTTACCTGGCACTGTCAGTGAGGGAGTTTCTAGCCAGTAAACAAATACCTGTATTGGAACACCCTCCCTACTCACCTGATCTAGCCTCCAATGACTTCTTTCTTTATGTGAAGATGAAGGAAATATTGAAAAGAAGACATGTTGACGACATCAAGGGTAATACAATGACAGCTCTGATGGCCATTAAAGAAAAAGAGTCCAAAACTGATTTGAAGGGTGGATGAGGTGCTGGCATCAATCCATAGTTTCCCAAGGGGAGCACTTAAAAGGTGACCATAGGGATATTCAGCAATGAGGTATGCAGCACTTTTTCTAGCACGAGTCCATGAACTTAATTGTTAGCCCTCATAGATTCATCAGTTGTAACAAATGTACCACTCTGGTTGAGATGTTGATTGTTAGGAGGGGGGACTATGCATGTGTGGAGGCAGTGATATATGGGAAACCTCTGTACCTTCCCCTTAATTTTGCTATAAACCTAAAACTACTCTAAAATATCAAGTTTATTAATCATAACATATTATTGAAATATTTTACTTTTTTTTTAATGTTATTTTATTAAATTTATTGGGGTGATGAAAGGAGAACTGACTCTGGGTGAAATATTTTACATTTTTTAATAAAGTCTTTGAAATTTGAACTGATTTTACCCTTACTGCACATCTCAATTTGGACTAGTCACATTTAAGTGATCCACAGCCACACTAACTACTAACTACCGTGTTGATCTGTGCAGCTCCGATGTGAATGCCAGGACTGGAATCAATCCAAGGAAATTATTTCAGATTGAAACTTGGGTATACTTCAGAATCATGTGCAAACAAATGTATGTTAAAATAAATCACTGGATCCCACAGCAAAAGGTTCTGGTTCAAAAAGGTGTAGATGGAGCCCCCAATTTCCATCTCTAACAAGTTCCCAGAGAATACCAGTGCTGCTAATCTGGGAACCACTCTTTGAGAGCCACTGGTAAAGATGAGGCTTTGGGAAATCAGTTTTGTAATTTTTAACTGGTGAAAGAGGCAGGCGGTTTCTAAATATGACATAGATATCTCCATTGCAATAATGGTCAGTACTACAGCAGGAAAGACTGGTGACCAACTTGTGCCTAAGGTTACATATCTATTCCCCAGTGATATGACACACAAGAAAATCTTTGGTCTTGTCAACCATTTGTAAGTAAAGATGGAAGTATATGGATCTTATACTTGTATACACAAATGCAGCAACTTTAATTTAGTATAACTTGTGTATCAGAGTAAGAACTGAGATGTGTTTACATTTCCATTTACTAAAACAAACTTCGAGGCATAATTTGACAATCTCTGTGAAACTAGAAAATTATAGTATGAGCACAATTCGATTACTTTTAAGTTGACTATAACTTCCGTTAGTCCAGTAGTCCCTCTTAAAGCAGGGAGACTTACATGGTGTTTCTCATATTCACTGTTATATTCCCAGTTTTTAACATCTTTGTATACATTAGGTACTCAGCAAATAGATGAATGAGTAAGTATTTGTGTCATATATTTTTGGGGGGAATTTAGTCTTTAACTCTTCTGAATATTTAAAGGCAGTGCTGAAGTGACATTGTAAAGGTCAGAAGAGTACTCATATACAAAAGTAGACATCTCTCTTAATTATATGTTCATTTCTGTAAGTATTGGGAATATAACATAGATCAGAGTGGAAATCCAAAGACAAGCAAGCTTGTTTTCACCCTGTAATTTCACTTGGCCTGAATTTAAGTAGTCCATTTCCAAAGATTCTCTGACTTCATAGGAGACTAGAGCTGAATTACAAATTACCTGATGCTTTAGATTCACATTTTACAGTGTGATATCATAACTTTTTAAAGAGATGCTATACGTGAATCTTTAAATGATTAAAAAGATATCTCTAGTGATGCAAGAAAGGAACTTTATGAATCTAAAATCTTTTTTAAATTGGACTCATAATAGAGATTAGAAAACTTTAGTCAAGTGGAAACTAAATTAGAGATGTTACTGCTTATCCTCTATAGTTTTTTCAAAATAATCTAATGCTATTGCTAACACTAGGTTCCAGGATTCAAAATTTTTGCAGTCACCTGTGAAGTCAAGTTAATGGGTTATCAAATCACATATGTGATTATCCACCTGGGACAAGTCCATAATGTTGCTGTTTGGAGGTTAATGTTGAGAATGCTCACATCAACTGAACTTCAACTCTATGCCAGGCAGTATTTATATTTATTTTTTCTAGCTGTATTGAAATATAATGGACATTTAGCATTGTATACATTTAAAATGTACATGTTAATTTGATACACGTATATATTGCAAAATACATTAGCTAAAATTCTATCCCTTCACATGATTACCATTTCTTTTTTGTGGTGAGA
The DNA here is from genome assembly GCF_036562045.2 of Rhinolophus sinicus. Lineage (NCBI taxonomy): Eukaryota > Metazoa > Chordata > Mammalia > Chiroptera > Rhinolophidae > Rhinolophus > Rhinolophus sinicus. The sequence continues at coordinate 113,197,735 of NC_133751.1, forward strand.
TCACTTAAGATCTACTCTCAGCAACTTTCAGGTATAGAATACAGTATTATTAACGATAATAATGTTGTACTTTAGATCCCCAGAAATTATTCATTTTAAACCTGTAAATTTGTACCCCTTGACCAATATCTTCCCATTTCCCCCATTCTCAGCCCCTGGTAACCATCACTCTACTTGTTTTCTTAGTTTGACTTTTTATTTTCCTAAGATCCCACATATAAAACATATCATACTGAATCTGTCTTCCTCAGTATGACTTATTTTACTTAGCATAATGCCCTCAAGTTCTATTTGTGTTATTGAAAATGGCAGAATTTCTTTCTTCCTCTTGGCCAAATAATATTTTGTTGTGTATAAAAACCACGTCTTCTTTATTCATTCATCTGTTGATGGACCCTTAGGTTGTTTCCACATCTTGACAACTGAGAATAATGCTGCAATGAACATAGGAGTGCAGATATCTCTTTGAGATCCTTTTCTTCTTATTATTTTTTTAAAGATATATACACAGAGTGGGATTTCTGGATAATGTGGTAGTTATATTTTTAATTTTTTGAGGAAACTTCATACTGTTTTCCATAGGAGTTGTGCCAATTTACATTTTCATCAATGGTGCACAAGTGTTGTCTATGCCAACACTTATTATATTTCACCTTTTTAACGATAGCCATTCTAACAGATGTGAGATGGTATCTCATTGTAGTTGTGATTTGCATTTCTCTGATAATTAGTGATGTTGAGCACCTTTTCATGTATCTGTTGGGCATTTGTATTTCTTCTTTGGAAAACTGTTTATTCAGTTCCTCTGACTATTTTTTAAATATAGGTTGTTTTTGTGATTTTTCCCCCCTTTGCTATTGAGCTATGTGAGTTCTTTATATGTTTTCGACATTATTTCAAATATATAATTTGCAAACATTTTCCCCCATTCTCTAGGTTGAATTTCCATTTTATTGATTGTTTTTTATTGTGCAGGAGCTTTTTAGTTTGATGGAGTTTCACTTATTAATTTTTGTGATTTTGGTGTCATATGCAAAAAATAATCATTGTCAAGATAAATGTTAAGAAACCCTTTCCCTATGTTTCCCAAAAGTTTTATGATTTCAGGTCTTATGTTTAAGTCTTTAATCCATTTCAAGTTAGTTTTTGTGAGTGGCATAAGATAGGGGTCCAATTTCATGCTTCTGCATGTGGTTATCCAGTTTTCTCAACACCATTTATTGAAGAGATTATCATTTTCCCATTGGTATTCTTGACTCTCTTGTTAATATTAGTTAAACCAGGAACTTTTTCATCACTCAAATACTTGCTACAGCCATCTTATGAAATAGAAATGATCACGTACTCCCATTTTATGTGGAGTATACTGAAACTTAGTGAGTTCAAGTAATTTGCTCAAAGTGACACAGATCGTAATGGGTCAAGGCAGCTTCATGACATTTCTCAAACTGTACATCCTATGCTCCCCACATCAAGCTTTTGTAGTTAGGCAGGAGACAGAAGGCGTTTGGTAAACATCTTTCATCAGGGAAAAAAAAAAGCCTTCTTATGGATAAACATGCCTAAGTCATGCAGGTACACAACTAAGTAGGCCATCAAGCAAGCAAATCTTTAATGGCTTTCTTCCCCTAAAACATGTCACCAGAAAGGGTATTTTAAAATATAATGGGACTTTTAGAGATGGATCCAGCCTGAATGAGCTGCTATGTCAGAGATTTGTGCTGGCACAGGTGACTACAGTGTCTGAACCATGGAGATTTCCAAGTTGGCCATGCAACTGTTTCCTTTCAAAAGAGTCTATAAAAGGCATTTTTTATGATATTGCTTCTGCTATGATAGAGAACGAGAATTCCCAGTGGCTTTATTTCTACAATTTTGGGGATCAGAGTACAATTTTTACTTCCTTCATCTTAAGGCTCTAGAAAGACTTTTGTCAGGAGTTCTAATAAATTAAAAAGAAAGGACTTTCTCATGAATATTAATGAATTAAAAGAGTTAGGTAACTGAAGTTCAGATAAGACAAAAGACATAGAAATATGTTACAGAAGAATTAAATTACTATTTTTTTCTTTCCTACTTTTGACGTGAAACCTGTGATCTTTGGCCATAGCAAACAGTCTCAACAAACATTTTCTATAGTGTTTGGGCCTCAGGGGGGCAGTGGCTATTGTGCTTCAAACCTGTCATCATTAATTTTTTTTTCCCCAAAGACACAGCTAGCTGTTCTTGAGATAGTATTGCCAGTGAACCATATTTCTTAAAAACATTCAACAAACTTCTCAGAGAAAATGTTTTATTCTGCTTAGAAGTTATGCATCAAGATCTTATCTCTACTCCAGATAGACTGACCTCAGTCATTATGACAATTTTTGTATACTTATACTTGATGTCAGGTCACACATTTATGAAGCCAGCTGAGATATGGCTAAAACATTTGGTCTTTATTTTCTTTGGAGAGGAAGATGATATGAAACCATGTTCAACTGAAAATTCTGGATCAGTAACTGACTCATTTCAAATAAACATCACTAGAAGACATAAAGATGTTTTAAAATATTTCCACCCCATTGTTTAATTTATCCTCTTAGTCAAGCTGAGAATGTCGCATTATCTTTCTTTTCTACTTAGTGAAGCCAAGCTCATGCTTAGAATGAGATTAAAATCTAAAGGATTTTAGACATGTACAATCCATGCCTTTTAGTGTTGTTAACCAGGAAATTAATAAAACACTTTCTTTACTCTGAGGTTCCAGGAAAGGCATTAGATTCAAATGAATGTGTATTATTACATCAATCTAATTTTAAGATTGATATGAATGGCCAATGAAACCCTACAGTTTCAAATTGCTTCAAATAATTTTACCATAATAACTATACTGTAATTTTGAGTTACAGGCCAATGCCAAAAGCTAACAGATTTAAACAAAATAAAGATATTTTAAAAATATCTATTTACTCAATACAATCTTAGTAGTTAAAATGTAATTTGGTCATAATACAGAAGGTTAGTCTTTCATTAATTTATTATCTGTCCATTGTGTATACAGCACTGGAAACATTTATTCAATTGAGTGCTTTTCTGTGCAGAGCATTGTTTTGGAGGTGGGGAAACAGCAGTAAAAGTCACACACAAAATTTCTCCCCTCATGGAACTTATATTCTAATAGAAAGGAAGCATCATAAGTAAGATAAAAAATAAATACATAGTATGTTTGAAAGTGTTAAGTACTAAAGAGGAAAAATATAAAAAGGGAAAGAATATAGAGACTGTTGTGGTGGGAGAGTGGCGGGGGGGGGGGGGCGTCCACATTTCAGACAGGCTGTCAGATGAGGACTCTTAGAAAAGGTGACATGTGAATAGAGACTAGCAAGAAGCCAAGAAATTAATCATGAGGATGTCGAGGAGAAGAACACACAAGGTAGAAGAAATAGTAAGTGAGAAGAAAACATACCTAACGTTTTATGGAAAAGTAAGGAGTTCATGGTCACTGAGTGAGTGGTGTGGCATGAAGGGGAGAATGGTAGAAGATAAAGCCAGAGAGGTAAAGAGAATGGGTGATAGATGGTGTTAAGGGTAATATAAAAGATTTTGAGTAGATGAGGAACCACTGGAGGGTTCTAAGCAGAGTAGAGAGCTAATCTGAATTATGATTTACAAGTATTACACTAACTGCTGTGATGAGACTAGAATGCAAAGATAATCAGATATTGTCCTAACATTGATAAACTCACACTTAATTCAAAAGGCTAATATGGATATAGGATTAATGCAGTGAGATGAGTGTTATTGGAGAATTCAGAGTGCTGTGAGAGTTGAGAGTAACAAGTAAGACTACTACTCACTCCTTAACCTACTCAAATCTGAATCCCATCTTTGGGAATCCACTGACATAATTTTAGTTAAAGATTCTGATGACTTTATGTTTCCAAGCTCTTATGTTTCTAATGTTCTTTATTATTATCATCATCTTACTTGGTGTCTCAGTAACAGTAATAACTTTTTATATTGCCCTTCTTAAGATACTCTTTTCTCTTGATTTCCATTGTCATACATTGTCATAATTTTCTCTTATTTCTTTTTACGGACACTCACTTTGCAAGTTTATCTTTCTCTCCCTTAGTCATTAGGTCCTTAAATCTCTATGCAGGGCTTCCACATTGAACAACTGCAAGGGACTCATTCAAAGCATCGTCTAAGGGACTGGTGCCATTTTTGAAGTTGAGTATTGCTATCTGGTATGACATATAGTGAATTCACTAATCTCTCTCCTAATCTTTCATATGTTTTGGTTTTCTTTACCTAAGCAATCTTAATCATGCATGAGGCTTCAAATAAGTTTTATTTACAAATTTATATCTCTACCCAGGATGTCTTCCTGTATAACACACTCAATTCAGTTGACTGCTTGACATCTCCTTTTGGGTATCTCAAATGTACTTTAAGTTTATTACATCCCAAAGTAAACTCAAGGACTTTCTTTCATACAGGGCACTCTTCAGTCTTCCCTGGCTATCACCCATCCTGCTGTACAAGACAGAAACCTGAGTCCTTTTGACACTTTCTTCTGTACCCTCTAACTACAATCTGCTATGCAATCTATTGATTCATTTTCTTAAGCCTTCACCATAGTTCATCTCTTGCCTTTATTCCTCCAGGAATCCTTTCTTGGCATCATAGTCATAGAATTTAAAAAAAAAAAAAAAAATACCGATAAAATCATGTCATCAACCACCAAACTGTTTAAGTACTGTAATGAGTTTTTTTCTTAGAAAAATTGATCATAATCACCAAGTTTCCACGTGTTGTAACTTTTTTCTATCTCTCTAAGCTCATCTTGCTCTGATGCATTCACTTCCCACGTTTCACTCTTACTGCTCTGGTCTTTTTAAATTTATTTGAACAAGGCTGTTACACATATGAGCCTCTCTCCCTAAGATACCAAGGTAAATTCTATCATTTATCTACATTTCTTTTATCTAAGGCAAATAATCACTGAGACATCCCAAGTATCCAAAGATACCTGGACCTTGGCATTTCAGGTAAAAATACTTTTTTATAGCGGGAGTGGCATCAGCATCACTGTAGAGTGAGAAGACTCCTTCTTTTCTCCTCTCAAAGGTACAAGTTGGGCAACTATTGTTCAACAAAGTGTCCTGTGCTCAATACTCAAACATGTTTTAGAGATATATGCATTATGCTATTTGAAGGTTGGCACATTAGAATGATCAGGGAAGGTGGGTTGGGGGAGCAAAGCAGAGATGGGAACCACAGACATAGTCTGATACCCTCTGTGTCCTCCACTGACATGGTAGCTTTGGAGGAGTCAGGTTGCAACCCTTACATGGCAGTCTGCAGGGTAGGATGGGCAGAAGTAACATTCCAGTCCGAGTAGCTGGTTCCCATTACAGCTAAACCCAGTGATGAGGTGAAGATGTGGCACAGCATTGTGGCAGCCATGGACTATCAGCTGTCATAACTACCAAGATGGCAAAACACAGACTTCAGAACCCACCTTCCCTTGCCTACCCTCACCCACCCCCCTTTTCTACCCCTTGCTGCACAACCTGATAGAGGCAGAACCAGGTAGAGGTGGCAGAGATGCCTTGGATAGCACAGCACAGCTGGCAGCATCTGGATACAAGGAGTCAGCATTGTGAACTTAAAGGCCTGGAGCCCCATGTCCTGCAGCATCCTACCATGGGGGTGTCGCCCTGAGACAGAGGTAACCTGGACATAAAGCGGTGCCCACCACCTCAAGGAATACTGGGCATTTTCCATGACCAAGGTGACACTATCCTACTGAGATAACAGAGGGACCTGTAGTGCAGGTAATAGAAAATAAAAAACTTGCACTATAGCCTGGTGTACTGGAAAACAAAAGAAAAACCTATACTTACCAACCTACTGAATTTTTAAGAGCAAAACAGTACTTAACAAATAAAATACTTCATTATCTCAAATGTTGAGGCAGAAAAACAATCCATCAAATACCGTGAATAAACAAGGTAACAAGGTAACTCATAAAGAACGTCAAAAGTCTCCAAAAACCAAACTCAAAGGCATGGAAGACTGATTTAAATTACGGAAAATTCAAGATTGCAGTTATGGAAAAAAAAGCGATGCAAAGAAACTCAAAAATGACAGCTCAATGAGCTCAAGAATAAAATAAACAAAAAAAAGGAATGCTTTGCCAAATATAAAAAACAACCAAACAAAAATACTGGAGCAGGATAATTCAATAAATGAGATGAAGGATGTATTAGAGAACATTGGAAAGAGTAGTCCAGATGAAAGACAGAAATACTAAGCTCAAAGATAGAAATCTAGAAATGACTCAAGTAGAGAAAGGAAAAGAACTGAAAGGGGAAAAAAAAAAAGAAAAGAAAGGTGCAAGAATTATCTGACTCCACTAGAAAAAAACGGAGGTGAAAAAAGAGAGAAGGGAGTAGAGAGCCTATTCAAACAAATAATCAAGAGAGCTTTCCAAACCTATGAAAAGAGCTGGACCATCAAATTCAAGAAGCTAACAGAACACTGAATTATCTCAATGCAAAAAAGACCTTCTCCAAGACACATTATACTAAAACTGTCAAAAGTTTACAACAAAGAAAGAATTCTCAAGTCAACCCGGGGGAAAAAAGCCTGGAAACTACAAAGAAAATCCCAGTAGATTTTCATCAGATTTTCCATCAGAAACCTTACAAGCCAGGAAGGAGTGGAATAAAATATTCAAAATATTGAAAGACAGAAACCAGCAGCCAAGAATAATAAATCCAACAAAGTTATCCTTTAGCTATGATGGAGAAATAATGGCTTTCCCTGACAAACAAAAACTGAGGAAATTTATCACCACAAGACCTGCATTATTATAGGTTGAAAGGAGCTCTTGCACATGAAACAAAAGAGAAAAGTATACAACACTTTGAGTAAGATATACAGAAGCAGGAACTTGCAACTCTATTGCACAATAGGGTATTAAACACTTAAGTATAACATAAAAGTTAAAGGGGAAAAATACTATAATTTCTGTAATTTGGAAAAAAATGCACAACATCAAAAGGGATAATTTGTAAAAACAAAAATGTAAAATTGAAGAGGAAAAAGGACGGAACTTGCACAGGTGAATGGAGATAAGATGCAATCAGAAGAAAAAAGACTATGTATGAAACTTTTTGTAAACACAAACATAATGATTACCACAATACAAAAATCTTGAGCTGAGACTTAACGTAAAAAATAAAATGTAGAAAAAAATTCATAGAAAAACACTGAACTAAAATAGAAGACAGAAACACAAGGGAAAAGAAGCAATGTTTGTAAAGATGCAGACTAACCAGAAAAAAAGGTGAAATAGTTGTAGTAGTCCTCATATATCAATAATCACCCTAAATTTAAATGGACTGAACTCACAGTCAAAAGGCACAGAATAGCAGAATGGATTAAAAAACAAGGCACAACTGTATGTTGCCTTCAGGAGACCCATGTCAGCTATAGAGACAAATATAGGTTTGAAATGAAGGGGTGAAAGGTGATACTCCAAGCAAATGCATCCAGAGAAAAGCAGGTGTAGTTGTACTGATAACAGCAAAATAGATGTTCAGATAAAAAAAGGTAACAAGGGACAAAAATGGACATTTCATAATGATAAAGGGGATGATTCATCAAGAAGATAGCACACCAGTATATATGCACCCAACTTGGGAGCACCAAAATATATAAAGCAATTAATAACAGACTAAAAGGGAAAAACTGACAAAAATACAATTATAGTAGGGGACCTAAATATCTCACTGACAGCAGTGGATATATCATTCAAACAGAAAGTCAACAAGGAAATACCAGAAAAGGGAATAATTTATATTAATAGAACTTTCCATCCCGAAGCAACAAACTACATATTCTTCTCAAGTACAAAAGGGACATTCTCAAGGATTGACCGTATGTTAGGCACAAAACTAGTCTCAATAAATTTAAGAAAATTGAAATAATATCAAGCATATTTTCTGACCAAGATGCTATGAAACTAGAAATGAACTACAAAAAGAAAGTTGAAAAAACCATGAATATGTGAAGATTAAACAACATATTACTGAACAACTATTGGGTCAAAGAATAAATAAAAAGGTCAAAATTATATACATACAAATTAAAATGAAAAATTTGGGGGATACAGCAAATAGTTACTAAGAGGGAAGTTTGTAGCTATACAGTCCCACCTCAAGAAACAAGAAAAACTGCAAACAAACAATCTAATATCACACATTAAAGAACTACATGAAGAAGAACAAATAAAGCCTAAAGTCAGTAGAAGGAAGGAAATAACATTAATGAGAGTGGAAATAAATGAAATAGAGAACAAAATGATAATAGAAATAAATAATAAAACAAAGAGGTAGTTGTTTGAAAGAATAAATAAAATTGACAAACCTCTGGCTACACTCACTAAAGAAAGAAAAAAATTCAAATGAATAAAATCAGAAATGAAAGAGGAAAAGTTACAACGGACACCACAGAAATACAAATTATTATACAAGAATACTGTAAAAGCCTATAAGCCACAAAATATAATATTCTAAGACACATGGGAAAATTCTTAGGAATATATAGCCTTTGTAGACTGAACCGTGGTAAGTTGGAAAACCTAAATAGACTGATCACTGGCAAGAAAATTGAAATTAATAAAAAAAAAACCTCCCAAAAAACAAAAATCTAGGACTTGATGGCTTCACTGTGAATTCCACAAAGCCTTCAAAGCAGATTTAAAACCTATCATTCTCAACTCTTCCAAAAAATTGGAGAGGAGAGATTATTTCCCAAATCATGTTATGAAACCAACATTAACCTGATACCAAAACGAGGCAAGAACTATGTACAAAACAAAATTATAGGCCAATATCTATGATAAGCATAGATGCAAAATTCCTAAATAAAATACTAGAAAATTGAATACAAAAATACATTAAAAGGGAAATACTACACAAGCAAGGGAGGTTCATTCCAGGGATACAAAGATGGTTTGACATATGCAAGTCAATAAATGTGATACACAAAATAAAAAATAAATAAAAGATAAAAATCATATGATCATATCAACAGATGTGGAAAAAGCCTTTGGCAAGATGCAACATCCATTTATGATTAAAACACTTAATTAAAAATGGCCATAGAAGGAAAGTACCTCAGCATAATTAAGCCCATAAATGACAAACTCTCAGATAATATCACACTCAATGGTAAAAAAAAAACAAAAAACTGAAAGAATTTCCCCTAAGATCAGGAACAAAACAAGATACCAACTCTGCCCACTGTTGTTCAACAAAGTACTGGAAGTCCTAGCCAGGGAAATCAGGCAAGAAAAAGAAACAAAAGGTATCCAAAGAAAAAGAAACAAAAGGTATCCAAATTGGGAATGAAGAAGTAAAACTGTCCATATTTGCAGATGACATGATTCTACACATAGAAAATCCTAAAGACTCCACCAAAAGACTATTAGAAACAATAAACAAATACAGGAAAGTTGCAGGTAGCAAAATAAATGTGCAAACTCCATTGCATTCCTATATAATAACAACAAAATACCAGAAAGAAAATTGAATAAAACAATCCATTTTAAAATTGCAACAAAATGAATAAAATACATAAGGATAAATTCAACAAAGGAAATAAGGACAGGTACACTGAAAACTACAAAACATTGTTGAAAGAAATTGAGAAAGACAAAGAAATGGAAAGATATTTTATGTTTATGGATTGGGAGAATTAACATTGTTAAAATGTACATTGCCTAAGGAAATATACAGATTTAATGCAATCAACATTAAAATCCCAACATAATTTTTTTTTCACAGAAATAGAACAAAAATCTTCAAACCTGTATGGAACCACAAAAGACTCCCAATATCCAAAGCAATCCTGAGAAAAAAGAACAAAGCTGGAGGTAGAACACTCCCTGACTTTAAACTATATTATAAAGCTACGATAATCAAAACAGTGTGGCATTGACAAATAAACCAACACAAAGGCCAATGAAATAAAATTGAGAGACCAGAAATAAACCCACATATATCACATATACACACAGAGAGATCAATTTCAACCAAGAGGCCCAAAACATACAATGGAAAGTCACTTCAATAAATGGTGTTGGTAAAACTGGAAAACCACATACAAAAGAATGAAACTAGACTGTTTTCTGACACCATCCACAAAATTGACTCAAAATACATTAAAAACTTGAATATGAGAACAAACAAACAAACAAAAACAGGGAAATACATAGAAGAAAACAGGCTCTAAACTTATGGACCTTGGTCTTAATGTCCTTTTTGTGATCTTGACCTCTAAGTGAAGGGAAGTAAAAGCAAAAACACATGAATGGGAGTACATTAAACTGAAAAGCTTCTGCACAGCAAAAGAAACCAACAAAACAAAAAGGCAACCAACAAAATAGAAGAACATATTTGCAAATAATACCTTTCATAAAGTGGCAATATCCCTAATATATAAAGAACTCATAAAATTCAACAACCAAAAAAGAAAGCAATAATAAAAAAAGGCATATGACATGAATAGACCCTTTTCAAGGAAAAGGATGACCAACTGATATATAAGGATACTCAACTTCACTAGCTATTAGGGAAATGCAAGTCAAAACCACAATGAGATACCACCTCACACCTGTTAGAATATTTATTATCAATAAGACAATAACTAACAAGTGTTGATGAGGATGTGGAAAAAATGGAACACTTGCACACTGCTGTTAAGAACGTAAATTGGTGCAGGCACTATGGGAAAGAATATGGAAATTTCTTAAAAAAATTAATAATAAAGGTACCATATGACCTAGTAATCCCTCTTCTAGTTATCTACCTGGAAATTTGGAAACATTTATGTATCCCTATGCCCATCACCGCGTTAGTCATGGTGACCAAGACATGAAAACAACCTAAGTGCCCTTCAATGTATAACTGGATAAAGATGTGGCACATATATACAATGGAGTATTAGCTATAAAAATGATGAAATATTGCCATTTGCGACAACATGAATGGATCTTACTGTATTATGCTAAGTGAAATAAGTCGATGGAATAGGAGAAGAACCACATGATTTCACTCATATGTGGGATAGAAAACAAAAAGCAACAAATGACCAAAAGAAAACAAAAAAAAAACATGCAAAGAAACAAGCAAACAAAACCTAAACTCAGATATAGGCAATGGTGATTACCATAGGGGAAAGGGAGTCGGGGGAGGATGAAATGAGTAAAGGTGGTCAAATATATGGTGATGGAAGGAGACTAGACTTCAGGTGGTGAGCACACAATAGAGTGTACATATGTTGTACACCTGAAATATATATGCTGCTAGCCAATGTTACTCCAATAAATTTAATAAAAATAACAAAGAAAACAAAAATACTACTTCATAGAATTTATGTGAAGTATTTAAAAATGTAATTAGATTTGATAATATTATGGACAAAATTGGAATTTCATGTACGCAGACAGTTGTATGGACGGCCCATAGCATTTGCTTAGGTTGTAATCTAACCGCCAACTTCAAAATATGTTATTCTAGACAACTTGCACAAGGTCTTTTTTTTTTTAACTCTTTTTTTTTTAAGATTTTATTGGAGAAGGGGAACAGGACTTTATTGGGGAACAGTGTGTACTTCTAGGACTTTTTCCACGTCAATTTTTCCTTTCAATCTTAGTTGTGGAGGGCGCAGCTCAGCTCCAGGTCCGGTTGCTGTTGTTAGCTGCAAGAAGTGCAGCCCACTATCCCTTGCGGGATATCCAACCGGCGCCCTGCATGAGTTCTTTGTACTTCTTCCATAAACAAAATTTTCATGAACATTAAAAAATAAATATAAATAAGTAAGGTAGCTAACATATATCTGGCTGATTCTCCTTAAATATTAGCACTATGTCCCTGTACTTTTTATAACATGTCAATTTAATTTCCCTTTCATCAAATGTCCTTACTGGTTAAGATAGTGCTTCTTTGGTTTTAAGTATGGTATAATATTTTTCCCTGTAAGATCATTCTCTGCTGGAATCTGATGAGCTTAAATTGAACAGTATGTACACAAAATGACATAAATCAAATAGGAAAAATGAGACAGGATTATCCTTTGCAATGTGGGGAAAGGAAGGCATAACACCATCAGCTGCAATTAAGAAAGTTGTCTGAGCCATTAGGAGACATTTCAGTCTATCATAGTGTTTTAGAATCTGTAGGAATATCTCTCACTGTAAACAAAAGGATAATAGCTGTGTTTTTTCAGCTGTTTCACATGGGCCAGATGTCTGAGTACCCCAAACTACTTAGCTGCATGTTAGCCTCACATACACTCCCAGCTGCTGCTTGTCGGGAGAGTTGTTAATTTCTGTAGAATGTTATATTGAATGTCTTTAACGTTTTAATTAAAGTAAATTTGCTAAGCGGGTTGTATGTAAATGCTGGTACAATGATTAGTCCAATGGAAGCAAAAATAAATGATTTATCTTTTACATAATTTCAGTAACACTCTAAGGCTTTAGTCATACCACCCTCTCTCCGCTATCAGTATTTCCTGTCTGTTTTTCACAGATTCTGTAAGTTACCAGTACTGATGCATTATGTATAGCCAACACATTCTATCAGAACTGAATTTCATACAGTGTAAAAAATTCTTGTAAAATGTGCTTGGTATTTATGGTTACTGAGAATATTGCTATAGCAGCGAACAATTATATAGTGTTCTACAAGTTATAAATAATAGCATTTCATACATGTATTGAATTTGGACTAAGTTTCAGGTTCAGTGCTCAGTTTTCTACATACTTTATCCTTAATTTAGGATCTGCAGGTCACATATCATATGTGGTCCATTTTTATACACTCATCTATTCCTCATAATTATTGTAAGAGGGAGTTATGTTTGCTATTTTCGTGTTCTTAAAGAAGAAAGTGAGATCTGGGTAGATTGTGAATTTACTGGTTGGTGGTGACACTAGGATTTTAACAACAAGACTATAATGCCATAGACCATGATTTTTGTATTGTTTCTCTTTTGAATGAGTACGTATTGTTTATTTTTAGTTTGCTTCTTCTGTGGCAACTACCAACATCCGGAAACTGCAGGAATGAAGATTTTGGTGGTTGGGCTGACAGGAGAAGGGGGAGCATTTCAGAGTTCAAGACTAACCCAGTGAGAGCATCTCTGGGCGTGAGAAAGCAGCCTGGCTTGGATTAAGTTCTTATATTCAACACCTTCTCCTTTTCCAATGTGCTTGCATTTGCCATAGTAAGCAGTTCCTGTCATTTTGAGCTAAGGTATTTTTTAACTAGACTCATAAGGTATCTATTTAAATTGATGGTATAGAACTACTCACTCTGCAATAGAAAAGAAAATACAAAACTCAGAATTTTAAAACAAAATTATTTACTTAGTAGTCTGGGATATGTGAAATGTTTACTTTTTTCTAAAAAGAAAATTTGCATTTTCACAAGAAAGGGAGAGCTTATGTGTGTGTGTGTGTTGTGTATGTGTGTATACATACACATATACATGGAAATTCTGCTAACTGCATAGAATAATTTTTACTTAATTATCATAATTATTTTACAAAGATAAATATATTATCTACATTTTACAGAAAACTTCAGAAAATTTAAATACCATATGCAACTAGCATTCTGTTTGTATTCTTCTACCTTCTCCATTTTCCTCCTTAAAAAATAACAAGATAACATCATCTTCCTTAATAATGAAATGTGGCATAAAATTAGTTAAGAGCCCTGTCTCTGTCTTTATAACATAAATAACTGCATTAGATTATTAAACTGAAGCATTCATATTCATTTCACCTGGATATTAAAGTATCCAGGACCTGTAGAAAAAGTGATAGAAAATATAAGATCAGGACAGAATAAAACATATTAAGACATTTTTACAACAATGCAAAATGAGGTAATTACCAGTTACCAAAGAATGCACAAATGTGTTAAAATTATTAGGAGACGTTTTTTAATTAGAAGTCATATTTTAAGAAGTGTAAATACAGCTATTCCATTTCTAGTTCCATATAACTGAGAGAGAATAAAAAACCCTTCCTTATCTCTTTCTAACAAACAGAAAGGCAAATAAAATTGTGTTTTTATGTTACATAAAATACATACACTTGTCTTTAAAAAAGGGAGAGGAAATCTCTGCCAATATCGGGATAAATAAAAATAACTTTAAATACCTATTACAGCGGGAAAAAGGCAGATTTTCCATAAGGCAACAGCAAATAGATTGACAAAAGACTTTTCATCACTAAAAGTAAGCAGGGCAATAATCTATTACCTTTAAAGTATCTAAGTTAGAATGCTTATACTAGTTATACTATTATACTACATGGTCAATGTCAGACTAACGTAAAGGCATTTAAGAAATATAAAGACTATAAAAGCTTATATGCTAATTTACTCACCTAGAAGAAGCCACTAAAGGGTGTAGCTGGGGAGGAAATCAATGAATCTAGGAGGAAAAAGTGAGGTTCAAATAGATTTGTAACAAAAAAAAACACACAAAAAAATAACATTTCAAATATGTAGTACTGTTACTGAACTCAGGTTTGGCTTCTCGCTGATTGTGAGCTAATGATGGAGAGACAAGGGTTAGAGGACAGAAAAGTAGATTTATTCAATGCCAGCATTCTGGGACGATAGCGGACTGCCATCACAAAGACCACCTTTCCTGTTCCTAGAATGGTCAAGGGGTTTTACAGGTACACAAGAAGAGGAAGAACAAAGGAAAGAGGGAGTTAGTCAAGCGACTCCTTAGTGTTGACATCCAAGAGAATGTCTGCTGGGGTCCGGTTTGTTCTGCCATGGTTGTTTCCAACCAGGTCATAGGGGTGATTCATATGACATCTGATGGAATATTGTAGCCTGGAAATTGCAACCTGTTTTGCTGGTTGAGGGCTAAATCAGTTTCTTTCAAGTTAGAGTTCTTCCAATTAACCAGATTAGTGAGGTATGCATGCAGCCTCAAGAAAAGAAAGTTACTGAATCAGGAAGGAGGGAAAGGAAAAAAACAAAAATAAAAACAAAAACTAAAAACAGTAAAATTTTAAATCTTGAAAAGTACACTCTTTTCCCACTGTTTATGGAACAAATATCCACAAATATAATGTCTTAAAAAAACACAAATTTATTATCTTTCAATCTGGAGTTCAGAAGTACAAAATTATTCTCACTAGACTAAAGTCAAGGAGTCAGCAGAGCTGGTATATTTCAGATACCTTAGTGAAGAAACCACCTGCTTGCCTTTTAATGGCAAGTGCTTTATAAGGCTTGGTGCATTCCTTGAATCATGACTCCTTTTTCCATCTTCAGAGTCACAAATTAGCACCTTTAAATTTTTATTCCCTCCAACCTCTGCTTCCAAAGTCATACTTCCTTATCTACGTCTCTTGCCTCCCTTTTTTTCTTCTAAGGACGCTTTTGATTACTTTGGGTGAATACAGATAATCCAGGGTAATCACCCCATCTCAAGCTTTCTAACTTAATCACAATTTTAAAGTCCTTTGTTGCCCTATTGAATGACATAATTACAGGTTGCAGAGATTAGGACATAGACATCTTTGTGGGACCCTTTATTCTGCCAACTGCACATCTTGACAGAGCTAAAAAATGATGACTATAAAAGAGAAACAGGAAAAACAGTCATATTTCTTTTAAAATAAAGCAGGATGAGAAACTATATTAATAATATTAGTAAAGCATATCAAATTAAATGTAAGGAGAATGTAGAAAATTATTTAAAATAAGTGAATGCATAATTGAGAAAGTCAACAGAGCAAAAGGTTGATACTTTGATAGTACTAATAAATTGGATAAACTACTAGCAAAAATAACCAAGACAAAAATAGAGTAATGCACTAATCATCCATATCAGAACTTATATACATGAAAGTTTAGTAAGAAAATATCAGAAACAACTGTATGCAAATCATTTTGAAAAAAATAAATAAAATAAATATAACCTAAGGAAAATATGATTTATCAAAACAGACACCAAAAGAAACAGAAATTCTAAATAGTCTATATCTGTTCAAGAATTTGAGTTCATAATTAATGGGAAAAAAAATTACCCAGTTTCTTTTGTGAGGCCAAAATAACCTTGAAATCAAAACCTTCAAGGCAAAAAAGGAAAACTACTAGCCAATTTATTTTTTCAAAACAATAAATGAAAAAGAAAATAACAGGACATGATATTGGCAGTTTAAATCTAGAAATATATTAATAGGATAAGACATCATAAATAAATTAGTTTTGTTCCAGGAAACAAGGTGGTTTAACATTTGAGAATCAAAGAATGTAATTCGGTGACGTCATAAAAATGGCAATGTGAGGTGAGCATCTTGAAATCTCCCCTTGCAATTTACAACAAACTGCACAACTATAATTCCCAAAAGGACTCCCTGCACAGCAGGCAGGCAAGACTAAGAGATGCACAACTGAAGTCATCTAAAAGTGGGCAAATTGGGTGAGCAGGGGAGGAGGGAAAGGAGAAGTGCAGAGAAGTGGGCCACGTGGGCGCAGGACACAGACCGAGCTCTGAACTCTGAGCTCACTGCATTCTGGAACTACCACAGTCAGGAAAGAATTCAGACTGCTAATGCTCCCCTTATGGCCCACAGTCCCACCTGAGGCATCAGAATATAACACGGCTGAACCCAATGCTCACAGCAGAGACCTCGGAGCAAAGACTGAGGGAGGAAGGGTGAAAACAGTGGTTTAAGCCCTCACTGCTGAGCAGAGGATGGAAGGTTTAAGCATGGAGCTTAGCCACCCCCTCCGGACTCTCCCAGAGCTCACTCCACCCCCACCTTCCCAGTGCTAGAAGCAGAACAGTAGTAGTGTCAGATCAAAACAACAGAATATTTGCAGTTCTGAGAACTGTGGCCAGCAGTCAAGGACTCAAAGCCCAACTCGTTCTGGCAAAGGGGAGGGTGCCTTGGGTGCAGGAATGGCCGTGCTGGTGGTCACTGCCATTGCTCTGGGCCACCTATCACAATCCACCACGCCCCTGTCCCCACCTATCTGGGCAGATCCTTGCAGGAGTAAATAGGGTTGCTGAAACACACAGGCTCTGAAACAGGTGCAGGGAGATCTTTGGAATTTAAGAAGCCCTCCACATACCCCCATGTACATGGTGCCATGTGATCGAGGAGACCTGTTCACAGAGGAGAAATTGGCATTCCAGAGAATTCCCCCATTGTGTGAGAAGCTGGAACAGTGCAGAGAAAATATAACACTACAGCATGAGAGAGAATAAAAGGCTGCAGTCAGAGAGAACATAAAACATTTGACCAACACCTGCTGGAAAACAAAAGAAAGACCTCTTCCTATTACCCGGTTGCAGAACCCACTCTATAGATGTCTAGGAAGAGAAATAATAATTCATTCATTGCCATGAATAACCAAGGTAACAAGGCAGATCAGAAAGAAAATGAAAAGTCTCCAGAAAATAAACTTAAAGACATGGAAATATGTGACTTAAATGACAGGGAATTCAAGATTGCAGTTCTGAAAAAACTCAACAAGATAGAAGAAAACACAGACAAGAAGTTTAATGAACTCAGAAACATGATCAAAGAGCAAAATGAACATTTTACCAAAGAGATTGAAATTTTTAAAATGAACCAAATAGAATTTCTGGAGACTAAGAACTCAGTAAAAGAAATGAAGAATGAAATAGACAGCCAAGATAATAGAGTTGACCAGATGGAGAAAAGAATCAGTGACATCAAAGATAGAAATCTAAAAAACAATTCATTTTGCAATTGCAGCGAAAATAATAAAATACCTAGGAATAAACTTAACCAAGGATGTGAAAGACCTATATGCTGAAAACTATAAGACATTTTTGAAAGAAATTGAAGAAGACACAAAGAAATGGAAAGACATTCCGTGCTCATGGGTTGGAAGAATCAACATAGTTAAAATGGCCATATCACCCAAAGCAATATACAGATTCAATGCAATCCCCATCAAAATCCCAATGGCATTTTTTAAAGAAATAGAACAAAAAAATCATCAGATTTGTTTGGAACCACAAAAGACCCCGAATAGCCAAAGCAATCTTAAGAAAAAAGAACAATAATGGAGGTATCACACTTCCTGACTTTGGATTGTACTACAGGGTTACAATAATCAAAACAGCATGGTATTGGCAGAAAAACAGACACATAGACCAATGGAATAGAATTGAGAACCCAGAAATAAAACCACATAAATATGGACAGATAATTTTTGACAAAGAAACTTAAAACATACAATGGAGGAAAGACAGCCTCTTCGATAAATGGTGCTGAGAGAATTGAATAACCACGTGCAGAAGACAGAAATCTGGAAATGACACAGATGAAAGAAGAGAGAGAATTGAGAGTTAAAAGAAATGAAATAACTTTACAAGAACTTTCTGACTCCATCAGAAAGAGCAATATAAGAATAATAGGCATACCAGAAGGAGAAGAAAGGGCGAAAGGAACAGAGAATATATTCAAACAAATAGTCAACAAGAACTTCCCAAACTTGTGGAAAGAACTGGGTCCTCGAATCCAAGAAGCAAATAAAACACCTAATTGCCTCAGTCCCAACAGGCCTTCGTCAAGGTACATTGTATTGATGCTGTCAAAGATTAATGACAAAGCAACAATACTCAAGGTGGCCAGGGAAAAAAAAGACAGTAACCTACAAAGGAAAGTCCATTAGATTATCATCAGATTTTTCAGCAGAAACTCTATCAGCCAGGATGGAGTGGAATAAAATATTCAAACTATTGAAAGAGAGAAATTATGAGCCAAGAGTAATATACCCAGCAAAGACATCCTTTAGCTATGAAAGAGGAATAAAGACATTTCCAGACACATAGAAGCTGAGGGACTTTTCTAACACATGACCTGCACTATAAGAAATACTGAAGGAGGCTATTCAACCTGAAATACAAAAAGCAAAAGAATACAACACCATGAGTAGTATTACAGACAGATAGAAGTGGGAAATGGCAACTCCTACACCAAATAGGTCACTGTACCCTTAAACATAACATACAGGGTAAAGAAGAAAAAAAAAAAAAAAAAGAAAAGAAAAGAAAAGGAAAAGAAAGCAACACTTAATAAAGAGGAACAAGACAAGTTGCTACCGCATGCAGAAATCAACTCACAGGATAAATAGTGATAATTTGTGACAACAAAAACTTAAAAAGGGAAAGAGTAAAGATCTGAACTGGCACAAGGGAATGGAGAAAGTAATCATACTGAAGAAAATGGAATACTCTAAATAAGAAACTTTCTTTTACATAAATTTAATGGTAACCACTCAAAAAATATCCACAACTGAAATATAAAACATAAAAAAGAAGAAATAGGGAGAAAAAAAAATCAGAGAATACCACCACACTGAAATAATAGGCAGCAACAAAAAGACAGAGAAATAATATAGACACAATCCTACCAGAAAACCAGAGATAGAATGATAAGAAATTCTCATGTATCAATAATCACCCTAAATATAAATGGACTGAACTCACCAATAAAAAGGCACAGAGTAGCAGATTGGATCAAAAAATTAAACCCAACCATATGTTGCCTCCAAGAAACACATCTCAGCTACAAGGACAAATATAGACTCAAAGCAAAAGGGTGGAAACTGACACTCTAAGCAAATGGTATTCAGAGAAAAGCAGGTGTAACTATACTGATATGAGATAAAATAGACTTCAGGATAAAAAGTTGGCAAGAGACAAAGACAGACATTTTATAATCATAAAGGGGACTATACAACAAGAAGACATAACAGTTATCGATATTTATGCCCCCAATAAGGGAGCACCGAAATATACTAAGCAACCACTAACAGAACTAAAGGAAGAAATTGACCAAAACACAATTACAATAGGGGACAGAAATACATCATTGACAGCTATGGATAGATCATCCAAACAGAAAATAAATAAATATCAGCCCTAGATGACACATTAGATGAAATGAACATAATTGGTATTTATAGAGCACTTCATCCTAGAACATCAGACTGTACATCCTTTTCTAGTGTACATGGAACATTCTCAAGGATAGACCATATATTGGTACATAAAACTAGCCTCAGCAAATTTAAACCGATTGAAATCATCCCAAGCCTATTCTCTGATCACAAGGCTTTGAAATTGGATATCAACTGCAAAAAGAAAGAAGGAATAACCACAAATATGTGGAGATTAAACAACATACTTTTAAAGAACGACTGGATCAAAGAAGAAATAAGAGGAGAGATCAAAAGATACATAGAAACAAATGACAATGAAAATGCATACTACCAAAATTTTTCAGATGCAGTGAAAGCAGCTTTAAGAGGGCAATTTATATCATCACAGGCTTATCTCAAGAAAGGAGATAAATCCCAGATAAATAACCTCACATTACAACTTAAAGAACTAGAAAAAAAAGAACAAATGAAACCCACAGTCAGCAGAGGAAGAAAATAATAAAAATCAGAGCAGAACTAAATGAAATAGAGAACAAAAAGACAATAGAAAAAACTAATGTGACAAAGAGCTGGTTCTTTTCAAAGATTAATAAAATTGACCAACCCTTGGCTAGACTCACTAAGATAAAAAGAAAAAAGACATAAATAACCAAAAATCTGAAATAAAAGAGGGGAAGTTATCACGGATGCCACAGAAATAAAAAAAGATCATCCAAGGTTACTATGAAGGACTATATGCCACCAAATTCAATAACCTAGAACAAAGGGACATGATCTTAGAAACATATAGCCTTCCTAGGCTGAACCATGAAGAACTGGAAAATCTAAATAGATCGATCACCAGTAAAGAAATTGAATCAGTCATCTGAAACCTTCCCAAAAGCAGAAATCCAGGATCAAATGGCTTCACTAGTGAATTCTACTAAACATTCAAAAAGGATCGAACACCTCTCCTATTCAAACTCTTCCCAAAAATTGAAGAAGAGACAGTACTCCCTAACTCATTTTATGAGGCCACATTACCCTGATACCAAAACCTATTAATGATAACACACAAAAAAAGAAAATTACAGATCAATATCTCTGATGAATACAGATGCAAAAATCGTAACAAAATTCTAGCAAATCAAATGCAACAATGTATTAAAAAGATTATACATCAAGACCAAGTGGCGTTCATCCCAGAGGCACAAGGATGATTTAACATGCACAAATTGATCAATGTGATATACCACATAAACAAAATAGAGGAAAAAATCATACAATCATATCAGTAGATGCAGAAAAAGCGTTTGACCAGATGCAACATCCATTTGTGATTAAAATACTTAATAAAATGGGTATAGAAGGAAAATCCCTTAATATAATAAAGGCCATATATGACAAACCCTCAGCTACTATCATAATTAATTGTGAAAATCTGAAGCCCTTTGCTCTATGTTCAGGAACACGACAGAGCTGTCCACTATCACCTCTGCTTTTCAACATAATATTGGAAGTCCTAGCCAGAGCAGTCAGGCAAGAGAAAGAAATAAATGGCATCCAAATTGGGAATGAAGAAGTTAAATTATCACTTTTTGCAGATGACATGATGCTATATATAGAAAACCCTAAAGACTCCACCAAAATTTTATTAGAAACAATAAATGAATACAATAAAGTTGCCAGGTACAAAATCAATGTACAAAAGTCCATTGCATTCCTATATAGTAACAATGAAATCTCAAAAAAAAAAAAAAATCCTTTTGCAATTGCAACAAAAATAATAAAATACATAAAAATAAACTTAACCAATGATGTGAAAGACTTATATAATGAAAACTATAAGACATTTTAAAAAGAAATTGAAGAAGACACAAAAAATGGAAAGAAATTCCATATTCATGTATTGGAAGAATCAGCGTAGTTAAAATGGCCATATTACCTAATGCAATCTACAGATTTAATACAATCCCCATAAAAATCCCAATGGCATTTCTAAAAGAAACAGAACAAACAATCATCAGATTTGTATGGAACCACAAAAGACCCTGAATATCCAAAGCAATTCTAAGAAAAAATAACAATTCTGGAGGTATCACAGTCCTTGATTTCAGCTTGTACTACAGGGCAACAATAATCAAAACAGTATGGTATTGGCAGAAAAACAGACACAAAAAACAATGGAATGGAATTAAGAACCTAGAAATAGACCCACATAAATATGGACAGCTAATTTTTAATAAAGAAGCCAAAAACATACAATAGAGAAAAGACAGCCTCTTCAATAAATGGTGCTGGGAGAATTGGAAAGCTCATGCAAAAGCATGAAACTAGACTGCTATCTGTCACCGTGTACCAAAATTAACTCAAAATCGATTAAAGCCCTAAACATAAGACATGAAACAGTAAAATGCATAGAAAAAACCATAGGTACTAAACTTGTGGACCTTGGTTTCAAAGAACATTTTATGAATTTGACCCCAAATGCAAGGGAAATAAAAGCTAAAATAAATGAATGGGACTGCATCAAACTAAAAAGCTTCACAGCAAAAGAAACCATCAACAACATAGAGGCAACAACCAAATGGGAGAAGATTTTTGCAAACAATGCCTCTGATAAGGGGCTAATATCCAAAATATATAAGAAACTCATACAACTCAACAAGAACAACAAGAAAACAATCCAATTAAAAAATGAGCAGAGGACCTGAATAGACATTTCTCCGAAGAAGACATACAAATAACCAATAGACATATGACAAAATGTTCAACATAACTAATCATCAGAGAAATGCAAATAAAAACCACAATGAGATCTCACATCACCCCAGTTAGAATGGCTGTCATCAATAAGACAAATAGTAACAAGTGTTGGAGAGGCTGTGGAGAAAAAGGAACCCTCATACACTGTTGGTGGGAATGCAGACTGGTGCAGCCGTTTTGGAAGGCAGTGTGGAGGTTCCTCAAAAAATTAAGAATAGAATTACCATATCACCCAGAAATCCCTCTCCTGGGTATATACCCAAAAAATCTGAAAACATTTATCCACAAAGACATATGTACCCCTATGTTCATTGCAGCATTATTTATGGAGGCCAAGTCATGGAAACTACCAAAGTGTCCTTCGATAGATGATTGAATAAAGAAGTTGTGGTATGTATACACAATGGAATACTGTTTTGCCATAAGAAAAGATGAAATAGTTCCATTTGCGACAACAGGGATGGACCTTGAGATTATTATGCTGAGCAAAATAAATCAAACAGAAAAAGTTGAGAACCATATGATTTCACTGATGTGTGGTATATCAAACTTAAAACAACAAAAGAACAAGACAAACAAACGAACCAGGGGGTAAGGGGTGAGGGAGGTGGTAGATGAGGGTAAAGGGGATCCAATATATGGTGATGGGAAGAGAAGTGACTCTGGATGGTGAACACACCGTGTGATATATAGATGATGTATTACAGAGTGGTGCACCTGAAATCTATTTAAGTTTACTAACAATTGTCACCCCAACAAACTTTAATTAAAAAAATTATAATTCACCATATTAACAAAATAAATGAAGGAATTCATTTGATCACCTTAACAGTTACAGAAAGCTTGCTTGATGCGATTTAACACCTATTCATGACACGATCCAAAAGAATCTACAGATAATCTACAGGAAAATCCAAAAGAATCTACAGATAAATCATTACGGTTGCTGAGTGAACTTAGTGAAGTCACTGTATTCAAGGTTAATAAACAGAAATAATTTTATATGTACATTTCCACAAGTAATAAGAAGGTAAAATTTCAAAAAGGGATACCATTTATAATACTATAAAATACCTCTAGAAATAAATCTAGAAAATATTTGCAAGCTGTTGACCCAGAGAACTTGAAAATATCACTGGCAGAAAATACAGAAGATCTAAATACAAGCAATGTCTTTTTATGTTAAGGGATGAAAGACTCGGTGAAATTTAACTGTCCGTGCTTCCCAAATCAACCTATTTATCCATTGTAATCTCAACTAAAATCTAAGTTGCATTTTTTTAAATAAAAATTTCAACTTGATTCTAAAATGTATATGGAAGCACAGGAGACCAAAAATAGCCAAATTAATCTTGAAGAACAAGTTAGATAATTTACCTTAGAGGCGTCAAGATTTATTTTAATACTACATAATGAAGGCAGTTGGTATTAATATAAAAATACAGAAATAGAATAATAAAGGGAAAATAATAGATTTTTCTAGTCAATAATACCCTATTAATTAGATATCTACATAGTGAAAATGAATCTGTAGTTCACACTATACATAGAAACCAGTTTGAGGTTGATCTAATATGAATGATAAAGCAATAAAGCATATAGAGGATTACACATGAGAATATTTTTATAATCTTGAGGTAGGCAAAGTTTTGTTAAATAGAACATAAAAAGCCCAACCATAAAAAACATAATTGGTGGATTTGATTACACTAATATTAAGACTTTCTGCTCATCAAAAAATACTCTTAGTGTGAGAATTAAACTGCTGCAGAAAGAAGAATTCTGAATTTCCAGCAATTACTAAGAAACAAGCAGAAAATACAATTTTAAAATTGACAAAAAGACTTAAAAGTCAATTAAAAAGTTTACCAAAATTGCTAATAAATGTGAAAATGCTTCATATGATTAGTTATTTCAGAAATGAAAATTATACTACAGTTTTATGCTATCGCCTACCTATCAGAATGACTGTAATCGAAAACAAAAGCAAAACAATAGCAACTCTTTAATTCTAAAATTTTCATCACTGCTGGTGAAAGTGTAAATTGGTACAGTCCTTTGGAAATATGTTTATAGTATCCACTAAAGCTCAACACTTGCATACTGTATGACCCAGCAGTTCCATTGCCAGGCATGAAGCCAATGGAATGGCATGCATATATTCATGAAAGCATATATATGCATGTAAATGCTCATAGCTGCAATGTTTATGTAAATCCAAAATGGAAACAACACAAATGTTTATCAACACTACGATGGGCAAGTAAATTTTGGTATATTCATACAATGCAAGACTATAAAGTAATACAAATATGCAAACCATTCCCATATCCAACAGCATGAATAAAGGAAGCCAGACATAAACAAATAATTCTGCATGATGCCATTCATATACATTTTAAATGAAATACAAAACTAATCATGGTTCTAATAATTGATCTGCTTTTTTCCTTAATTTCTATTTCATATGTTAACAATATTAAATCAGCTTCACTTTTATTTTTTTCTATTGACCTTTTTTTTCTTTTTACTAACCTTATATACAAATGATTTATTATATATGAGTACATATAATTTAAGCAGTACGCAAGTGATCGTTTTTTGGTTTGGTTTTATTTTATGTAATCTGAGTATCTTCTTTTTAAGAACTGGGTTTAGCTCGTTTGTACTAATTTTGAGTTTTCATATATTTAGTGTTCTGAGTTAAAAAGTGTTTATCTTTGGGGATAATCATTTATGGTTTCAAGAGGACTTCTGTTGTACTATAATATTCTAGTTTTGGATTGATCTGGTAGTAAAAATGCGTCAATTGGTACACTTAATACTATGTACCTTTTAGAACATATACTATATGTCAATAAAAATTTTTATTTAAAAATGTATATGAAGTAAATGAGTTCTAATGAGACTTTGAGAATTTAAATATCCCCCTCAAACTTATATGGCTGTGTGATATGTTTAACATTATAATTATAAATAAAAATATTTACTCAACCCATAGTATAAGCAAAAAATTTAAAGATGGATCTAAAACAAAAATATGAAAGAGGAAGCATCAAAATTATTAGAAGAAATAATTAGAAGAGAATAGATTTATGACATCAATGTAAAGAATGTGTTCTTCAAGAAGAAAGTAAAAAATCCCTAATTAAAGAAATAAATATAGTGCAATCTGACTTCATAAAAATATAGTCCTTTATTATCACAAAAACAACAACAAAAAGAAATCATATGCAAAGTTAAAGGAAATATGGTCAATTAGGAAAATATATTTAGACTAATAATGTTTAGAATGTTTTATGGGAATGTAAATTAGTATTAAATTTGAAGAACAAATTTTAATATTTATTAAAATATAAAATGACTAAGTGAAAGAATATACATATATACATATATGTATATATGTGTATATGTATATGTGTATATATATACATATATACACATATATATACACATATATATACACATATATACACACACACATACACACACACATATATATATATATATATATATATATATATATATATATATATATATATATATATCACACACACGCACAACCCTAGGGTGCCAAAAAAGGTATACACATTTTAATAAAGGAAAAAATGTATTAAAATTGTAATACAATGAATGATGTTAGCATTCATTTAATTAGCGCCATCTTTTGAGTGAACTTCATCCTACATATTGCTACCGTAATTTGATTCAACTTCGAAAAGTAATACTATGCTCGAGCAGTAGTTCAACATAATCAGAAATGTCTGGATGCTGGTGGTAACCACTTTGAGCACCTCTTGTAATTGCAGAAGTCAAACGTGACTTGTACTCATCTTTCGTTATTGATATATATTGACTATTACAATTAATATACAATTAATGTAGTTTTTCCGTTTCTTAAAATGTGTATACATTTTTTGTCACTCTCTGCATATACTAATTTCAGGCACAGGTGCATAATAACATTTACTGCAGCAATACTTGTAAACAGAAAAAATATGACCTAAATATTTTTTAAAAGATGAATTAAATATAATTAAACATAATGTTGTTAAATATAACATAGTAGTTTATATATCAGATTAAAAGAAACACTATATTAATTATTGTATAGGGCTAGATGTCAAAACATATTTTGAATGCAGCATGATATGTCAATAATGCTCACATTTATATACATTAAAAATACACACACACACTCAAAATGCTAATTTGCTAAACCAATACTAAGTATCATTCTTGGAAATGTGTATGTGTGTATGTAAAACTATAAAAATGGGCTGGATTCCAGATAGACATTGCTTCTGACCAGGGCTGAGATATGAAATATCGGAAAGGAATAGGGGAGAAGAATGACACAAGGTATGGCGCTAATTGGAATTTACTTTCTCTGTGTGTATATAAATTAGGAAAGTCAGAATGGGCAGAATGGGAACTAATGCTGAGTCATTAATTTCTGCCTTTTTGAAAAATCAGAAGTTCTCACTGAACATTTGTCTCATTTGTTTATGTCAAGAAATTGATTACTTCTTTTGCCTGAAGTGAAAGAGCTCTGAAGGGACTTTGTCAAGATCTGGATGTTTTGAAAACAGTGATAATCTTGGTTTCAGTACTGCTTTCACACGTATTCAATGGCCATGTTCTTACAGCTAGGGCACAGATTTTGAACAATAAATCCAAATGTCATTTTAAAGATATGCCTGCAAAATTCTTGAAATCCAATTAAATTGTTAACTCTTCAGTTATGCTTCCCCTAGCAAAACGGATTCTCATTTTCTAAATTTCAATTATGTTTTCTTTTTCCACGTGTAAGATGTCTTATTTAGAGACACAATGTGAACTCTCGCATTTGTCTATTTTGTAATAGTTCATGGGACTGGGTCACTTTGCTCTTAGGTAAGTTTGGAATCAAGCAGTGGAAAATGGATATTCCCAGTGTCAATCATTATCAGAAGAATTATACTTAAAAGGAAGCTAGATCAGCCATGGTTAAAAGGAGTCCATGCAGATGACCCATGCATAACCTCCACCTCTGCCAAAATGGCTGTTTTGCTTCTGTTGTCATCATGCCAGCACTGCATGCCCAATGTCAGAGGCTGGCGGATGTCAACTGGTTGGGGAATTTTGTCAGATAGTGATTTAGTGCCTTTCCTATGGTGAATGCTCTCTGTTGGGCATTAACATGCAATACAAAGATTTTCATACTTTATGCCCACTTCCATATGCGTGCACCTTCTTGTGCCCTGTCTTCTAATCTTTCTCCACTCAGGCCCTGGGTTGTTTGAGTAGTCCATTGGCCACTGCTCATGAATTCACGTATACTCAAATCTCAGGCTATTTCTCTCTTCACTCACAACAGATGACCAGTTATACTGTTTGAAGCTCTGCCACTGGGTTTCTTCACCATTCTATTTTAAGGCCACCCTCAGTATTATTGCAATGCAATTGTAGTCTGTGTTTACCTTGTATCCACATATCTAATCGAACCACAAACTAAGCTGGGGCTTTTTTCCCTCCTCTGTCATTTGGTTGTAAAGGCTCACTCGTGGGGCCAAATATGTGTGGGCTTAAGGAGGTCAATGTGGGGTCAACAGTGGCCAATGACATGAGCTTCTCAGGTGCTTGCTCACACAGCTCGCTGTGACCTCTTTTCCTGCTCATACACTTGACATACTAGATTCATCTCACATTATGTGGCATGCTAGGCCTGCATCATGGGCATTTGAGGACTCAGTCTCTACAGAACCCAGTTCATGGTCAGTCTGACTCATGATCACTTGGTATTCCATGGTTGGAGGCTCTGTGCCCAGGATCCAGTAGCCCAAGAGGATTTTTCAAAACGTGTGTAATTCTCCGCTGATAATGATACTGACTTTCTCCAGAAGACCAGAAGCTTGAATTGGGATGTGACAGAACATCTATACTGTCTCGTTTTTTCCTACTGCTACCCGGTTATTGTAGTCGTCTGTATTTTAGGGATCACGTGGCAGGGCTGCTCGCAGAGTCTGGACGGCTGCAGAGTCCTTTTCTGTTCTGGGCCACACTCAAATCTGACAGCCTTTTGTGTGATCTGGTTCTTGGCCAGAGCTGTGTTCTCAGGTGTGGGAAATGCTGTCTTCAGATCCTGGAAAGTCTTATTTTTCTGGACCGAATGTTTGTGTCCTCCTCTAAATTACTATGTTTAAGCTCTAACCCTCGTTGCAATGGTATTTGGAGATAGAGCTTTGGGAGGTAACTAGAGGTAGATGAGGTCATGAGGGGGGTGCCCTCATGATGCCCTTATAAGAAGAGAGCTCTCGCTCTCTCCCTCCCTCCCTCTTTCCTTGTGCCCCTCCCTCCTTCTCTCCCTCCTCTCTGTGCAGGCACACAGAAGAGGCCGTGTAAGCATGAAGCATAGAAGTGGCCATCTGCAACCTTCAGGGAGAACCCTCTCCAGAAACTGACCATGTTTGCCTCCTGCTCTCAGACTTCGAAGCTCTAGAATTGTAAGGAATAAATTTCTGTTGTCATAAGCTATTCAGTCTAAATAGTTTTTGTTGGCACAGCCTGAGCAGGCCACGTCAGGTATTATGACAACTCTTTTATGGTGGTAAGTGGGAGACGATACAGTGATTTGACTTTTACATTGGATGAGATGTCCCAATATATGGACCCTTAAAATTTTTACTGATATGCAGGGCCCTTGAATTTATGTGGGATTTATCTCCTACACTTAGAAGTGCATGTGTACAAACTAAGGTTTCTGATGTGCTACCTGTTTCTTGCTTATTCGTGTCAGTTAGCACGATGTCATTGATGTGGGCTGTGTGACATTGAATAGGATGTATAGATGGCTCAGATCTCTTTGGATTACATCAGAACAGAAGTTGGGGTTGTTAATGTAGTCCTGTGACAAAACTTGAAATGTTTACTGATGTTCATTTCCTGTGATAAAAAAATGTTTCTGAACCTCTTTTTGATTAGAATAGAAAAGACTGTGTGTGGGGACAGAGCCCCAGAGAGCAGTTTCCAGGCTCTCGACCTCATATGGAGGGGTGCTGGCTCGGGTGGTAGATGGCCATCAGCTGTGGCTAGTTGGCCGTCAGCTGTAACCATTGAGCCATTGGCCACTAATATAACTGCTGTGGCTATGGAGGGAAAGAGAGCAGAGTCGAGGAGAGTGGAGGAGAGTTGGTCGGTTGGCAGAAAAGCGGACAGCAGGTCGCACATCGTGTGAACCCAGCCTCCAGTGAGACCACAGTGGTATGACTCCCCTACCTATGGCTCCGTGGATGTTCCTTTTGGGCCTAGCCACATCCTGCGTTCTTATGTGGGGAGTGGGAGTAGAGACCCCGCAGGCCGCCCCGCACGACACCTGTGTTCTTGTGCAGGGAACGGGAGCAGAGACACCACATGACGCACTGCACAACAAATGGCGCAGCAAGCAGGGTCTCCTGCATGACAGTGTGTTCATAGAATTAATATCCATGTATGCGTACATGTGTAAAGCCATGCTAATGAGCTTTTGCAGAGATGAACATTTGACATTGTGGCTGCAATTGGGGCACATATTTGGTTGAGTCTGTAGTTTAGTTTGTGGTTTGTAGGGATAGCTTAATGTCTTCCTTTTGAAACTGTCTGGTTTGTACAGAGACCAAATTGGTAGATCAAATGGTGTTTATTGGCACCACGAGTCCTAGAACTTTTAGAGAACATTAAGGTGCTACTACTTTAGGTCATCCCTTCACCTGCCTCCATCTCCTAAACCCTGATGCAATATTATTTTAGATGATGTGCCATCTAAGTGGTACATCTCTATGTCCGTCACACAAGGCTTCTGCTAATAAATGCTATATTTGTTTTTACTTTTTTCCAATTCATTATCCACTCCTCAGCCAAAATGAGGCTTTGTTTTTCATCTTTTTTATTGGGGTAAAATATACATAGCAAAATTTACCATTTTAACCATATTTGAGTGGTCAGATCTATGGCACTATGGACTTCCACATTCTTCTGTAACCATCACTGCTGCCCAGTTGTAGAATGCTTTCATCATCCCAAACTGAAGCTCTGTCTCATTAAACACTAACTCCCAATTTCTACATTCCCCCAGGCCCTGACAACAAACATTGTCCTTTATGTCTCTATGAATTTGACTACTCTGGACACCTCATGTAAGTGGATTACACAATATTTGTGTTTTTGTGATTTGCTTGATTCAATTTTTCTTTTCTTTTTTACCTATAAGACAATGTAATGTGCAATCAGATATTTTAAATTTTTCTTTCCAATTTGGATACTTTTATTTATTTTTCTTGCCTAATTGTTCCAGCTAAATTTTTTAATATTATGTTGAATAGAATTGACCAAAAGTAAGCATCCTTGTCTGGTTCCTGATCTTAGAGGAAAAACCTTTAGTCTTTTACTACTGAGTACAATGTTTGTTGTGGGTTTTACACAAATGTCTTATTATGTGGAGGTAGGTTCTTTCTATTCCTGGTTCTTGAATGCTTTTATCATGAAGTGTTACATTTTGTCAAATGCTTTGCATCACTTAAGATCATCTCTGTTTATTTCCTCCCTCATTGTGTTAATGTAATATATTACATAGATTGATTTTCATATGTTGAACCATCTTGTAGTCCAGAAATAAATCTCACTTGGTCACAGAGCAAGGTACTTTTAACGTGCTGCTGAATTTGGCCTGGTAGTATTTTCTTGAGAATTCTTGCATCAATATTCATCAAGGATATTGGTCTGTTTTTCTCTTTGGCTTTGATGTCAGGGTAATGTTGGCCTCACAGAATGAGTTTGGACCTGCTCCCTCTCCTTAAAGTTTCTGGAAGAGTTTTGGAAGCAGTGTTAATTCTTATTTAAATGTTTGGCAGAATTCACCAGTGAAGCCATCTGGTCCTGGGCTTTTGTTTGTTGGGGAATTTTGATTACAGATTCAATCTCATTACTAATTATATGTACATTCAGATTTTCTATTTTTTCATGATTCGATGTTAATAGATTTTGTATTTCTAGGAATTTGTCCATTTCATCTAGTGATCCATTTTATTAATGTATAACTGTTCATAATATTCTTTTATAATTCTTTTCATTTATGTAAAAATGGTTATTTGGTCGTCTCTTTTTTTTCTTATCGATCTAGTTAATGGTTTGTCATGTTGTGTTATCTTTTCACAAAATCTACTCTTTGTTTATTTTCTCTATCATTTTCTATTTCTATTTCATTCATCTATACTGTAATATTTATTTTTCCTATTCTGCTAATTTGGGGTTTAGTTGTTTTGTTTTTCTAGTTCTATAAGATATAAAATTAGGTGGTTGATTTGAAGCAATTCTTTTTTAATGTAAGAGTTTGCAGCTATACATTTCCATCTTTGCACTGCTTTCTATGAATCTCATAAGTTTAAATATGCTGTGTTTTAATTTTTGTTTGTCTCAGATGTTTTCTAATTTTTTTCTTTATTTCTTCTTTTATCTACTGTTGTTTAAAAGTGTGACGTTTAATTACCACGTGTTTTTGAATTCTAGAGTTTTCTTTCGGCTATGGATTTCTACCTTCATTCCATTGTGATCAGAACAATATATTTTGTGTGATTTGAATCTTTTAAAATTCACTATTACTTGTTTTGTGTTCTAACATATGATCCATTGTGAAGAATGATGCATGGCCACTTGAGAAAAAAATCTGTTATACTATTGTTTGGTCAAGTGGTCTTTTTGTGTCTCTAGGGCCAGCTGATCTTTAGAGTTGTTGATGTCTTCCATTTCCTTATCAAGCTTTCTCTCTTTCCTATTCGTTATTGAAAGTGGAGTATTAAAGTATGGCTTT
This sequence comes from Rhinolophus sinicus, assembly GCF_036562045.2. Lineage (NCBI taxonomy): Eukaryota > Metazoa > Chordata > Mammalia > Chiroptera > Rhinolophidae > Rhinolophus > Rhinolophus sinicus. The sequence continues at coordinate 113,230,330 of NC_133751.1, forward strand.
GGTAGACTGATTACTGTTATTGTAGAATTGTTGACTTCTCTCTTTAATTCTGTCAAAGTTTGCTTCTGATGATGGTTTTAGAGCTCTGATGTTTGATACAAAGTATCTATAATTGTTATACCTCCATGGTAAATTGCACCTTTATCATTCTGTAAGGTCATTCTTTGTCTAGGAACAGTTTTTGACTTATCTATTTTGCTGAATATTATTAAAGCTACATGTGATTGTCATTTTGTTAATTGCTTTCTGTATATTTTGTATATTTTTCTCATTTCCACCTTTAATGCCTTCCTTTGTGTTTGGCTGATATTTTTAAAGTAACATTTTTTTCTTTCTCATTTTCTTTTTTTTTTTTTAATTTTATTTTATTAAATTTATTGGGGTGACAATTGTTAGTAAAATTACATAGATTTCAGGTGTACAATTCTGTATTATATCATCTATAAATCCCATTGTGTGTTCATCACCCAGAGTCAGTTCTCCTTCCATCACCATATATTCGATCCCCCTTACCCTCATCTCCCACCCCCCACCCCCCACCCCCCTTACCCTCTGGCAACCACTAAACTATTGTCTGTGTCTATGAGTTTCTGTTTCTCATTTGTTTGTCTTGTTCTTTTGTTGTTTTTGGTTTATATACCACATATCAGTGAAATCACATGGTTCTCTGCTTTTTCTGTCTGACTTGTTTTGCTCAGCATTACTCTCTCAAGATCCATCCATGTTGTCACAAATGTTCCTATATCATCTTTTCTTACAGCCGAATAGTATTCCATTGTGTATATATACCACAACTTCTTTATCCATTCATCTATCGAAGGACATTTTGGTTGTTTCCATGTCTTGGCCACCGTAAACAAAGCTGCAATGAACATTGGAGCACACGTGTCTTTATCTCTAAATGTTTTCAGATTTTTTGGGTAGATACCCAGGAGAGGGATTGCTGGGTCATATGGCAATTCTATTCGTAATTCTTTGAGGAACCTCCACACTGCCTTCCATAACGGCTGCACCAGTCTGCATTCCCACCAACAGTGTATGAGGGTTCCTTTTCTCCACAGCCTCTCCAACATTTGTTATTATTTGTCTTGTTGATGATAGCCATTCTGACTGGGGTGAGGTGATATCTCATTGTGGTTTTGATTTGCATTTCTCTGATGATTAGTGATGTTGAGCATTTTTTCATATGTCTGTTTGCCATTTGTATGTCCTCTTTGGAGAAATGTCTCTTCAAGTCCTCTGCCCATTTTTCAATTGGGTTGTTTGTTTTTTTGTTGTTGAGTTGCATGAGTTCCTTGTATATTCTGGATACTAGCCCCTTATCGGAGGCACTGTTTGCAAAAATCTTCTCCCATTCAGTTGGTGGCCTCTTTATTTTGTCAATGGTTTCTTTTGCTGTGCAGAAGCTTTTAAGTTTCATATAGTCCCATTAGTTTATTTTAGCTTTTACTTCCATTGCCTTTGGGGTCAAGTTCATAAAATGCTCTTTGAACCCAAGGTCCATAAGTTTAGTACCTATGTTTTCTTCTATGCAGTTTATTGTGTCAGGTCTTATGCTTAAGTCTTTGATCCATTTTGAATTAACTTTGGTACATGGTGACAAATCTTCTTAAATTTGCTGAGGCTGATTTTATGTCCCAATGTACGGTGTATCCTTGAGAATGTTCCATGTACACTAGAAAAGAATATATAGTCTGATGTTTTAGGATGAAGTGCTCTATAAATGTCAATGATGTCCATTTCATCTAATGTGTCATTTAGGGCTACTATTTCGTTATTTATTTTCTGTTTGGATGATCTATCCATAGCTGTCAATGATGTATTTAAGTCCCCTAGTATAATCGTGTTTTGGTCAATTTCTCCCTTTAGTTCTGTTAGTAGTTGCTTGGTGTATTTCGGTGCTCCCTGATTGGGGGCATAAATATTGATGACTGTTATGTCTTCTTGTTGTACAGTCCCCTTCACCATTATGAAATGTCCATCTTTGTCTCTTGTTATCTTTTTCACCTTGAAGTCTGTTTCATCTGATATCATTATGGCTACACCTGATTTTCTCTGGGTACCATTTGCTTGGAGTGTCAATTTCCACCCTTTCACTTTGAGTCTATGCTTGTCCTTGTAGCTGAGATGTGTCTCTTGGAGACAGCATATGGTTGGGTTTAGTTTTTTGATCCAATCTGCTACTCTGTGCCTTTTTATTGGTGAGTTCAGTCCATTTACATTTAGGGTGATTATTGATATGTGAGGATTTCCTGTCATTCTATCCTTAGTTTTCTGGTAAGGTTGTGTCTCCATTGTTTCTTTGCCTTTTTGTTGTTGTCTATTATTTCTGTGTGGTGGTAGTCTATGATGTTTCCCTCTGTTTCTTCTTTTATTTCAGTATATATTTCAATTCTGGATTTATTTTGAGTGGTTACCCTTAAGTTTATGTACAAGAAAGTTTGATATTTAGAATATTCCATTTTCTTCAGCACACTTACTTTCTCCATTCCCATATTCCGGTTCAGGCCTTTGCTCTCCCCCTTTTTGAGTTTTGGTTGCCACAAATTGTCCCTGTTGATGGTGGTCAAATAGCCTCCTTTAGTATTTCTTGTAGTGCAGGTCGTGTATTAGAAAATTCCCTCAGCTTCTGTATGTCTGGAAAGGTCATTCCTCCTTCATATCTAAAGGATATCTTTGCTGGATATATTATTCTTGGCTCATGGTTTCTCTCTTTCAATAGTTTGAATATTTGGTTCCACTCCCTCCTGGCTTGTAGAGTTTCTGCTGAAAAATCTGATGATAATCTAATGGGCTTTCCTTTGTAAGTTACCGTCTTCTTTTCCCTGGCTGCCTTGAGGATTCTTTCTTTGTCGTTGATTTTAGACAGCTTCAATACAATGTGCCTTGGAGAAGGCCTGTTGGGATTGAGGTAACTAGGTGTTCTATTTGCTTCTTGGATTCGAGGGTCCAGTTCTGTCCACAAATTTGGGAAGTTCTCATCGACAATTTGTTTGAATATATTCTCTGTTCCCTTCTCTCTTTCTTCTCCTTCTGGTATGCCCATTATTCTTATATTGCTCTTTCTGATGGAATCAGAAAGTTCTTGTAGAGTTCTTTCATTTCTTTTAAGTCTCAAGTCTCTTTCTTCTTCTATTTGTGTCATTTCCAGGTTTCTATCTTCGATGTCACTGATTCTTTGCTCCATCTGGTAAACTCTACTACCTAAGCTGGTTATTTCATTCTTAATTTCTTCTATTGAGTTCTTAATCTCCAGAAATTCTATTTGGTTCTTTTTAAGATTTCAATCTCTTTCGTAAAATGCTCATGCTGTTCTTTGATTGAGTTTCTGAGTTCATTTAACTGCCTATCTGTGTTTTCTTGTATCTCGTTGAGTTTTTTCAGAACTGCAATCTTGAATTCTCTGTCATTTAAGTCACATATTTCTGTATCTTTAAGTGCCTTCTCTGGAGACTTTCACTTTCTTTCTGAGCTGTCTTGCCTTGGTTATTCATGGCGATTACTGGTTTACTATTTCCCTTCCTAGACATCTACAGGAGTGACTTCTGCAACAGGTTGATAGAAAGCGGTCTTTCTTTTGTTTGCCAGTACTTGTTGGTAGAATGTTTTATTATCTCTCTAACTGCAGCTTATTTTTCTTCTCTCACACAGTAGTGCTATGTTTTCTCTGCACTATTCCAACTTCTCACACAATGGGGGGATTCCCTGGGAGATGGGCTTCTCCTCTGTTAATAGTTCGTCTAGGTCACAGGGCGCAGTGTCCCGGTGGGTATGCGGAGAGCTTTAGATGTTCCAAAGTTCTTCCAGCTCCTGATTCAGAGCCCGTATATTTCAGCAGTTCTGTTTACTCCTGCAGGGATCCGCCCAGATAGGTGGGGTCAGGGGCGGGGTGAGTTGTGAGAGGTGGCCCAGAGCAATGGCGGCGACCACCACCACAGCCGGTCCTGCTTCCACAGGTCTCTCCCCTTTGCTGGAACTAGTTGGGCTGTGAATTTGTGTTTGCGGTCCACAGTTCTCAAAACAGCAAATTTTCTGTTGTTTTGATCTGACACTGCTACTGTTTCGCTTCTAGCACCGGGCAGGTGGGGGCGGGGCGAGCTCTGGGAGGGGAGGGAGGGGGTGGCTAGTCTCAGTGCCTAAGGCTCCGTTCTCTGCTTGGCAGTGCGGGCTTAAACCACCGTTTTCAGCCTTTTTCCCTCAGTCTTTTCTCTGAGGTCTCTGCCGTGAGCGTTGGGTTCAGCCGTGTTATATGCTGCCCCCTCAGCCCTGTGGAGCCCTGGCGGAGCCCTAGCAGTCCGAGTTCTTCCCTCTCCTGCAGCTGCGGTAGTTCCGGGAAGCAGCGAGCTCGGCGCACTGAGCTGGGTCTGCGTCCTGCGCCCACGAGGCTCCGTCTCCACGCACTTTTCCCTTTCCTCCTCCCTCCACTCGCGCGAATCTCCCACCTGTAGGTGATTTCAGTCGGTAGTGGGCCTCTTCGTGTTGCCTGTCTGCTGTGCAGGGAGTCCTTTGTGGAGTTTTTGTTGTTCGATTCTTTGTAAATTCCAGGGGAGCTTTACAGAGGCTCACCTCACGCCGCCATTTTTCCGGAAGTCCCCTTTCTCATTTTCTTGTGCATATATTCTAAAGATATTTGCTTTGTAGTTACCATGGTGATTACATAAAATATCCTATAGTTACAACAGTTTATTCTAAACTGATAACAATTTACTTCAACCACACACAAAAACTCTAATCCTTTACAACTCTATCCCCTTTTTATAAAGGATTACAAAAGATTATAAAAGAATATAATTTGTTATTGATGCTAAAAATTGCATTTTAGATATTAAATACCTATTAACCTAGATTTATAGTTTATTGCTTTTTTTAAACCCATAATAGAAATGAACGTGAAATTATAAATCAAAATAAAATAATGCTCATTTTTAAATCTGTCCATGCATTTACCTGTACCAGAGAAGTTTAAAATTGTCTATGGCTTTGAGATACATTCTTGGGTCTTTTTGTTTACAACTGGAATGACTCCTTTTAGTATTTATTGTAGGAAAATCTGGTGGTAATGCATGTCCTCAGCTTTTGTTTATTTGGCAATGTCTTAATTTTCCCCTTATTTTTGAAGGATAGTTTACCAGATATGGTATTCTTGGTTGACAATACAGCAAGTCCTCTATAATGTCATTTCGTTTAGTGTTGTTTTCATGTAATATTGATGAGAAAAAAAAAAAGAAAAAAAAAGATTCCCAGAAAGGGTCACTGTCTGTGTGGAGTTTGCACATTCTCCTGATTTTCACATTGTTTTTCTCCAGGTATTCCACTTTCCTCACACATCCCAAAGATGTGCGCATTAGGTTAATTGGCATGTCTAAATTGTGTGTGTGTTTGTGTGTGTGTGTGTGTGTGTGTGTGTGTGCCCTGCGATGATGGATTCACATCCTCTGCAGGATTGGTTTCTGTCTTTTGCCCTGAGCTGGTGGGATGGGCTCAAGCCACCTGTGACTCTGAACTGGGATAAGTGGGGTCGAAAGTAATTATCTTACTTAGTTTCATTAATCTTTTAAAAATGTATATAGCTCACTTTTATTTCAATGTTTAATATTAGAAGTATTTGGGTCATTGCTTAGAAGTTTGGTGATTTTTTGTAGCCAAAAACATGCCATATAAACTTAACTCTTATTTATATCAATTAGCCTATGGTAAAATTAGTTTTGCTACACATCATTTCACTCAAAAGTCGTAGCTTCCAAGAACCTATCCGTGATGTTATGTGAGAATTTACTGTATTAGTTTTCAGCACTTTAATTATATCATCCCACTGCCGTCTGAAATATGCATTTCTCAATTTCAGTTGAAAAATGCACTGATGATATTACTGAGGATCCCTTATATGTGAGAAGTCATATTTCTTTTGCTACTTGCAAAATTCTGTGTTTGACTTTTGACAATTTGATTACTGTGTGTATGGATGTGAATTTCGTTAGGTTTACCTAAGTTGAAAGGCCACCACAGAATGACTGGTACATAAATAGAGATAAAGCTGCACAGTCTCTTTAATAAGCTGGATAATGCAAACTAAAACCACAACAAGAAGCATTTTTACACTCACTAAAGTGCAGAATTTAAGAATCCTGACAAATGTGAACTTTAATATTTTTATAACTCTTTATTTTTAAATAACATGGGAAGAGTAACATGTTACTAACCACGTGATATAGAGAAACTACTACAATGCTTTAGTCAATGTGTTCCATAATTGGATATAAACATTTCACGCATCACATCAGTTGCACTCGTAGGGAAACTTACACAAATATGCACCAGGATATATGTGTATGAATATTTGTAGTACCATTGTTCATAATAGCAAAACATGGGAACCAGCTTGAATGTCCATCAACAATAGAATAGATAAATAATTTTTATATATCAATGTAATAGAACACTATACAGCAGTAAAAATAAATAAAATATAGCTTTGTGAGTAAGCATGGCTCACTCTGAGAAACATAACAAGAAACAGAAAACTGCATACAAAATTACAACATTTTTGTAAAAACAGAAATAAGCCAAACAAAATGATACATATTTTGTGATACATAGATGTATAAACAGCCTGGTCTGTGACAGCCAAAATAAATAAATAAATAAATAAATAAATAAATAAATAAAAACAAGGGGAAAACAATAACAAATTTCCAGCCATCAAGAAATGGTGAAATAGACTGTGTTATATTTGTATGACATGGTAGCATAGAGCAGTTAAAATAGATTCCAAAAATATGCTAATACGTAAAACACAAGTTGATAAAATACAATTTTGAATGAACAAATCACACTATGCAACATAATGCACTGCATGGTGCCATTTACATAAACTAGAATGCCAAATCACTTTATCTAGTTTATTGAAATATGTGTAGTTGTAAAAACGAAATGTACAGACACACACCTGCATTCATAATGGTAGCTGTATCTGGGGTAAGAAGTGTGAACTGGGGTAGGGGATGGGAGCATTTTGATGGTGGACACGTGTGTGTTTTTATATTGTCCAATTTTTTGGATATAAAAATATGAATATTTAACATAATAAAGAGTATAAGTATGAAAGTCTGAGGCATATATTCCCAGCTCTGCCTCTGTGGTAATTATCTAAGACCATCCATTCACCTCCGTGGCACTCAAGGTCTCCACTTCTAAAAACACATTATAAAATTATGTTTTAAGATACCTCCTGGCTTCCTATTGTTAGCATATGACATACAATTTCACTCTGTTTCAATGACAGTGCCACTGGCTAGGCTGTTCTAGTCAGTTGCCCATTAGACTAGATAATCTCTAAGGAAGTGATTGCAGTTTAACAAACCAAAATTATTCTGTGCCTTTCTCTGACCTTCGGCAACCCTAGGTACAAGTTAGGAGGCTTCACTTTGTATATTTTCCCTTGAGGTAACAATGGAGTGCCAAGAAGGTAAAAAACAAAACAAAACAACAACCACAAAATAAACAAACAAACATGTATGTCAAAGCTGTGAGCAAACTGGGCATTATCGGTTCTGGTTTAATCTTCAGCTCATGAGGAACTCTGAGACTGTCTACGAAATGGAAGGAATTTCAGATGTCCATAGGCCTGTATTCAAATTCTCTGCATTACACAACCTGTAGATCTGTGACTCGGAGTACATTGCTTAACTTCTTTGAGCCTTTGCATCCAGTCTCTTAGAGTTACTGAGAGAAAAAAATACAGAGAGATGATGCAGAAAGAATATCTAATATACCTGCTGGCTCATAAAATATCATTAATAAATGGTACCTAGTATTATGTTAGTGTACTCCCACTTAAATTACTAGCATCATTTTAATAGTAATAATAATAACACCTCATTGTTAATGCTATATAATACATTCATAAACATTGTCACTATATACTTATAACGTAGATGAATATGTAGTGTTCTTGAAACAAAGTCAGATTACTGCTCCATTTTATCAACAGCAAGAGGTTTCTACAGGCTTTTCACTGTGTAAATCGTGTACATAGTCCTTGAATATTCTGCATAAAGCACCTCAAACAATCAGCTTTGGAGTATGTATGCATAGTTCATAGCTCTCCTCATAATATGTGCAAGTAATCAGAAAATCCATATTATTTTCTTCCACTAACACTACAGATTTTGAGATCATTGTATAAATAAAATATGCTTTATGCAGATACCACTAAACCTTAAAAATTAATACTAACAACAATAATACTTTACCTTTTAATAGGGTTATAAACTTTGCAAAGTAGTTTTAGACATATTCTTTCACCAGGTAATGGGGATCCAAACCAACATGTCATAAGAGAAAGATAATTTCTTGAAGGATGTTCTATTTTTATATAAACAACTTATAGAAGATACATTTACAAGTTTCCTTCTTTAGCAGTTCCCTGTGATTTTTTATAATTTGTAGGAAAGCAGGGCAATGTCTTTGAAAGCATTTACTGTGGAGTTGACCAAACTTGAGTGTTATATGACATTGGGAAAGCTATTAACTTCCTTGATTGTTTCCCATCTGTTAAAAGATGGATAATAATATCCATTCCTCAGATGTTAAAAAGATTAAATTACCCCTGTATAGAAACATGCCTAGTATATTATATAAATATTGAATAAATGGTGAATTATTCTTATTTTTATTATAATCTCTCATCCTCTTACCAGACGGGGGTTCTAAAAAATAGAGTTCTTGGGGAGAAAGTACCTATGAACACTGGAAGCAGCCTGGAGTGGGGCTGAGGGGTCCCCAGGAAGACATCACAGGCAGGTCTCACTCTCAACAGTGGAATGTTAGTCCCTGAGTAGAAGATGATTCTTGATACTTCTAACAATTCTCATAAAGAGCTACATATTACCTGATGTCAGTTATTGGTAGGGAAGTAGGTAAAAGCCATAATTATGATTAGGGTAAAATGTGACATGGAATAAATGATGATCCATCTTTAATTTCCAGAGTAGCAGTAACAGTGTGGTTCTCACTGAGGAGAATTCTGTCCAGTGGAACATTGCTAGATTTATCACCTGGAGAGCTTGTGCTATGGAGGCAGTGCCCATAGGCTGGTGTGGTAGTACTGAGCGCCATTCTTTCTGAGCACTGTAAGACTATTCCCTCCAGCAATCTCAGAAAAAGTTGGAGACACTTGAGGCTGAAGCTTATTTTTAATAACAACATCATAGACTTGTACCAACTTGGTTGAGTTACAGATGCAAAGAGAATGGCAAAATATTTAACACCCATGATGTTCCATGTAGCATTTCCCCCCACTTCTTTTTATAGTAGTATTTGCACCCAAATAAAAAAGTAAATAAATTGGAGCTCTCTGGTTTGGCTCCTGTATTCAGCTACAAGCTCTATTTTTGGCTTTGTTCTATCAAACTGGTGACATGACTTGGCTAACGCTGTAGCGTACTGGTCACAGAGAATATATTATCCAGAATGGAGCAGTGATAGGACTCTGGGTTGGGGCTTTGCTGACTGTCTGGTTGTTCTATAAAGCAATGAAGAGTCTCTGTTTTGGTGTGCAAAGACGTATTATAGCACTTTGCAAAGAGAAAGCTCACTGCCATTTGAATCACAAGATTTACTCAAAATAATCCTCTTTGCCTTCAAGTAAATATTTTTTCTCCCCAAATTAAAATGCACCAGAGTAAAAAGAAAAACAAAACATAACAACAACAACAAAAAACTCACATAATTAGTACACACTCCAGGAAGTTTTTCAACATTTCCATATGTGATTCATAGAAATAACAGCTGGGTGGTATTTTCTATTTGACTAGCTTATATTTTCTACTTGGCACTAGCATGTCTCATCCCATAGCAAGCAACTATGTAGCGATTAAAAATTAAATGTTTCACATTACTTCAAGAGCTGTTGTTCAGGATATTGTATAGAAAGGCACTTACCTGAAAAAAAAGATAATATTCTCTTATGGGTACAGAGCAATGGTTGATTAAATTTGCTCTGTGCATGTCCCTGGAGAAGTTCAAAACCATAAACAACTCAGTGTCCACTTATGGGGTTTCTGTACAGAATTTCCTCATGAGTTGCTTTGTAAATGCAACTCAAAATTATCATTATGCTTATTCAACAGCTTTTTCTCATCTCGGTCAAGTGGGAACGAACCTTTGGGACTGAAAATGTCTTCTATGTGTTTGATTTTGCTGAGAAGATTTGAAATGATTTTCAATTACCAGAGTTGGTTAAAAAAAAAAAAAGAAAAAGAAAAGAAAAGATGATTTTCTTATTAACTGAGGAAATTATATTCTTAGACATGATTCCAGTGTATTACACCATATATGATATAAAAGGAAAAACCAGGAGGTTTGCAGTAAGATCTAACAGTGTTTGCTCTCTCTCTGTTGCTTACTGGCTCAGTAATGTAGAACAAATTATTTAAACTCTCTAAACTTAAGTTTCCTCATATTTGAAATGGAGATGAAAATATTTTTCCTGAGTTCTTCTTCCAGATATGACATACTAACCTATATGTTGAGATGCATGACGCAAAGGGAAAAAATAGGAAACAGGAGATGAGAGGAACTAATGTAAAATCTGTGAGAAAATACTATAGACAGAAAGTGATTAAGTTCCACTGAGGGGAAAGTAGTAGCTTTGAGTAACAAGATCCTCTTGAATGGTCAGAAAATGTGTGGGATATCCTTCTCACTGACTTTTTCTCGCCAGCATTTCTCAGAATAGGCTGTTGCCCACCCCTTGACCCAACATGGTTCGTTAGGAACAGCAGCACTGTCCACATGCTGTCCAGGGATGCTGAGGTATCAACACACAAGCCATTCAGAATTGCTGGTGGAAAACAGACCTCAAAACATTTAGGAAGGAGAGCTGCTACACAATAAATCCCCTGTGCACCTACATAGCACATAACTCCAAGAACTAGGCATTTACATAAAAAAGTACAAAACAGGGAAGAGAGACAAGCAAGTGTCCTGAAGAGCAGGGTTGCTGAAGGGGGAAAGTGGCAAACAGGAAGTGGATCTGCACCTTGGGTTGTGTCCTTTTCCCAGTACAGTCCAACTCTCCCATCTAGCCCTGTCCCAGATGTCAAGTATGGCATACCCTGAAGCCTAGGATTTGCTTCTTCTCCACAGGAATATATTAACTGATAAAGTAGCTGAAGAACTCCAAGGAATTATAAGAGGGGAAAAGAACAAGATACTTAGGAGATAAAAATCTTGACAAGAAAACAATAAACTAACCAGTACTTCATGATCTATTGAAAATGAAGATTTAAAATAATAGTCAAAGATACAGAAGGTAATATTGGTAATAAAAATATACAATGGTCACATAGAAAATTTTCAAATTAAAATATACTAAATAAGAAAATTATAATAGTTGACATAATTGATATATGGGTGAATAAAAAATTGACAAAGAAAAAGTAATGATTTGGAGGTCTCTTTCCCAAAAGTCATCAGAAATATATATATATATATATATATATATATATATATATATATATATATATAGAGAGAGAGAGAGAGAGAGAGAGAGAGAGAGTTAAAAAAAAATAGAAGAAAGGAAGAATTGATTTTTTTAAAAAATAGGCCTAGAAGACAAAATAAAAGAAATGGAAGAAAAAACAATCACTTAAATAAATTATTCTAAAATACTTCTCATAATTCATGGAAGATGATGACTTCCTATGGAAAGGTTTCATAGACATCACAAGGTAAAGAAGGAAAACCAAAACATCCTTGACATTACAGTGAAATTCAGGTAGACCAAATGACAAAGGAGGATTCTAAAAAAGCTTCTGGAGTTAAGAATCAAATTTATATCAGATATATCAAAAGAAAAAATGGCTGCAATGTGATGTTTGTTATTTTCAAAGTTTTTAATCTGGAGAATGTTTACAATTTTGTATCAGTAAAGACAGAACCAAAGTTTTAAATCATCATAAGAGGATCTAATAAGGAAGAACAGATCAAGAAGATATAACAGTCATGAATATACATGAGCCTAAGCTTGTAGTCTTAAAATGTATGAAACAACAACTGACAAAATTAAGGGAAAATAAATACACTAAAAATTGTAGTTGGATGATTTAACCTACGAGTTCAGACAATTAAGTTTGTAAACTTGTTGCAACAATGTTGCTAACCATTTTTGATATCAGAGGGATTATTCATTATGAATTGGTGCCAACTGGACAAACAGTTCAAGTTTACTATTTGGAAGTGCTGAAAAGGCTGCATGAAAAAGTAAGACTACCTGAATATTTTGCCAACAATTCATGGCTCTTGCATCACGACAATGCACCAGCTCACACAACACCACCTGTGAGGGAGTTTTTAGCCAGTAAACAAATAACTGTATAGGAACACCATCCGTACTCACCTAATCTGGACCCCAATGACTTCTTTCTTTACCCAAAGTTAAGGGAAATATTGAAAGGAAGAAATTTTGATGACATTCAGGACATTAAGGGTAATACAATGACAAATCTGATGGCCATTTCAGAAAAAGAGTTACAAAATTGCTTTGAAGAGTGGACTAGGTTCTGACATTGGTGCATAGCTTCCCAAGGGGAGTACTTTGATGATGATCGTAATGACATTGAGCAATGAGATATGTAGTACTTTTTCTAGGATGAGTGTGCATACGTAATTGTCAAACTGCATATATTTTTTCAGAAACTAACAGGTCAAGGAATCAAACTATAATCAATTTATAAAAAATATACACAACCCAATTAATATATTATGTATATGTATAATGCATTTGTAGATAGACGAATATCACCAAAAATAAAATTTTAAGTTTCTGAAGTAATACTCATCCTATACAGGCCAAAAATGAAGTTGCATAAATTTGACAGACACAAAATCATGTAGACTAAGCTCTCTGGCTAAAATGCTTATAATAGGTAATTATAATAAAAGAGGCACTTCAAAATTCTATTTTAAAATGGGCAGAGGACCTGGAGAGACATTTCTCCAAAGAGGACATACAAATGGCAAATAGACATATGAAAAAATGCTCAACATCACTAATCATCAGAGAAATGCAAATAAAAACCACAATGAGATATCACCTCACCCCATTCAGAATGGCTATCATCAACAAGACAAATAGTAACAAGTGTTGGAGAGGCTGTGGAGAAAAAGGAACCCTCATACACTGTTGGTGGGAATGCAGACTGGTGCAGCCATTATGGAAGGCAGTGTGGAGGTTCCTCAAAAAATTACGAATAGAATTGCCATATGACCCAGCAATCCCTCTCCTGGGTATCTACCCAAAAAATCTGAAAACATCTATAGATAAAGACATGTGTGCTCCAATGTTCATTGCAGCTTTGTTTACGGTGGCCAAGACATGGAAACAACCAAAATGTCCTTCGATAGATAAATGGATAAAGAAGTTTTGGTATATATACACAATGGAATACTATTCGGCGGTAAGAAAAGATAATATAGGAACATTTGTGACAACATGGATGGATCTTGAGAGTGTAATGCTGAGCGAAATAAGTCAGACAGAAAAAGCAGAGAACCATGTGATTTCACTGATATGTGGTATATAAACCAAAAGCAACAAAAGAACAAGACAAACAAATGAGAAAGAGAAACTCATAGACACAGACAATAGTTTAGTGGTTACCAGAGGGTAAGGGGGGTGGGGGGTGGGAGATGAGGGTAAGGGGGATCAAATATATGGTGATGGAAGGAGAACTGACTCTCGGTTGTGAACGCACAACGGGATTTATAGATGATATAATACAGAATTGTACACCTGAAATCTATGTAATTTTACTAACAATTGTCACCCCAATAAATTTAATTAAAAAAAAATAGAAAAAAAATTCTATTTTACATAATTAAAAAGTTCCAAAGAGATTTTGAAGAGTATTAAGAATATTTGGCTGCTACATACTAATGCATTTGAAAACTTAGATGAAATAAATAATAAAGTCCTACAAAAACATGAAATGTCAAAAACGGCCAATGAAATACGGAGCATGAGCTATTCAGTATATGTTAAAGCAATTGATCTAATCAGCAAAGTATTAACCAATACATTCTACAAACTTTCAAGGAATAACTATTATTAACTTCAAATGTTTTTCCATTGAAATGGGGGGGAGGTGAACCTTTCCCAGCTCATTTTATGAAGCTAGAGTAATCTTATTCCAAAATACATAAGATTTTTAAATAGCAATCCTGGGGAGGGTTTGGCTAATATAATATTGATTCAAAATTGACTGAGAGAATAAGATAAAAATTTCAGAAACAGAACCATGCATTTATAGTAAATACGCCTGGCATGCCAAAATAGAAAAACGTTAAGGATATAGACTCACTAAATGGAGAAAAGTAGAGTTGGACTCCTCTCATTCAAAATGTAAACGTGAAATCCACAGTGTTCAAAAATCTTAAACACTATAATGCTAAAGGAAGAAATTATAGCAGAATATCACTGGAGTCTCAAACAAGGGTGGGGCAAAGAGATAGTATCACAGATCCCCAAATCAAAAACTTTAAGGGAAAAAGAGTTAGTGTGGGTTTCATTACATTAAAAAAAATCAGAAATTCATTCAAGAAGAAAAATATAGATGACATTAGCCAACACATGGCAGGTTGAAAGGAGTTATTTCCAACAATTAAAACCAATTAAGTACTATTATCTTGAATATAGACGGATTTCTACAAATCAACATGAAGAACAGATTCTGTTATCAATCAGTAAATAAAACTTCTCATTGGAAATGAATGAACAATATATCATAAAGAGACAATTTTTAAAAAGGAAATAAGTTCATATGATTTATGGTTTACAAATAAATGAAAACATTGAATATTATTTGAAAATAAGGAAATGTAAATCATACAGCATTGAGATACCAATTTTTTCCTGTCAGATACACAAAGAAAGCATAATAGAAATAGTGTTTGCGAGTGTGCAGTCTAAGCATTCATCTATACATTAGCATACACATAAAGGAAAATTTATAATAAAGTAATTTGAAATCTGAATATTTACTGGTGTGTTCATTGTAACATTATTTGTAACAATAAATTGGAAACAAACTAAGTGTGCAATAATTGAGACCTCTAAAAATGTGTCATAGTGCATCCAAGGAAGGAATAAGCCATTAAGGATTAAGTCACAAGGCATTCTTATTAATGGAGAAAGGTATTTCTATACATGTGTGAATTATATCATAAAAAAGAATATTTAAAATTGTTCATTGTATATTATTCATGTTATATGTGTATATACATATGTATGCAAGTGTGCATTAATTTACATTTGTATACGTTGAAAAAGGTTGCATTTACAATAAGCTTAATAATGGCAGTTATAGGTTCTTTACAAATGATTCATTTTTAAATTTTACTTTTTCTTACTATTATATTTCTTCAATAAATCTGTCTTACTTAAGTAAATAAAAATGACCTTTCATTGGGAGATATTTGGAATAACTTTAAAAAATGTGTTCTTGGGTATCTAGTCCAAACCTAAGAATCAATAAAGTTTATAACATGAGATAAAACAAAAAACACTTTTCTAAATTTTTTTTCTCATGTCTGTGATTCACTCTACTTTGGCCCATATTTATTTTCTTGCAAATGAGAAGCAATTTATTTCAAATCCTTTTTTTTTTTTTCCAGTTTTTATTGTAAGGAAAACACAAGCGGATTTGTCCATTCGTATTTAAATTCTAATTCTCAGAGGACTTTATGTGTACCACATTTTTGTTACTTTCTACGTGATAATAAGAAATTATGTTCATAAATAATATTATCACGTAGAAAGAACTCATGAGTTCTGCTTTCTGACTAATTTATCTAATGTGTCTCCCACAGTGTTGAGACTAAGTGTGTGTTTGTACATTATAGATTCTTAATATATTTGAGGCAATAAATTCACCTTTCCTTTTCCTACTTTTTTTTTTTTTTTTAAATATGTAGCCTGAAATGGGTTACTCTTTGTATGTACTTGTTCTTTACATTCAAGCTACATCATTTCACTATTAGAGCCATTTTCAGATGTTTTACTATGTTTTAGGGAACACATCTTTAGTAGCTAAGCTATATAGGGGTGTACCCCCAATATGGCTACATGTTTATTTTTCATGGTGTGCAGCCCATAATTTTGTAAGCTAGCCCATTCCGCTATTGGACTGCCAAACTATTTTTCTGTTTGTTTGTTTCTTGGTTTTGTTTTTCTCTGTACTGTAGTCATTTTTTTTCTTTATGAATTTACCCATCGATTCCAGCTCTGCCCCTTGGAGAAATGGAAGAAGTATGGCCTCTTGATTATATTGCAGCTTCACATTTTAAACGAGTCACTCAGATCCTCTCAGATACCGCTCTACTGGGCTAATTGTCTCTGTGCCCAGTTTCCTGGTACTTGTTCCAGGCAATTGCGATGGTTCTTCCTGAACAGCCTTCCAGAACAGGCCACAATGTTTCTGATTTAACTAGCCCCTCACAGAACACAGTGAAACAATCATCACTTTATTTGGAGAGATCTTCCTACAATAATCACCTGATTGTTTTGTCTTTCTTTTTTTCAACAATGGGGCACTGCCTCATTGCACAGATCTTGTGGTTCTTTGTTCCAGTTTCTTGATATCTGTTTATACTGTGTGTGTTCTCTAGCCCTGCAAGTTTGTGCCACTGACTACATAGTTAACAATTCCAAAGTTTTTATTGTTCCTTCTCACCTATTTTATTTTTTTATCGAAGCTATTGCTGCAAATGAGATTGGTAATGCTCCTTGAAAATCATTTTTTTCTATTCTAATTCCCCCACCTTGGCACTCCTGAATTATGTGTGACATCAGGACAGAGCCAGCACAATTTCCAGGGCACAGAGAACATTACTGTGAAGAGTTCACACACAAGTCTCAAGGATGGACACTGGTAGAGATCAGAGATCCAAGAAGCCAGATTCCAAAATAGTGTTCAAAAGTATTACTACTTACAGAGAAGGGTCAAGGCCTGTTAGAGTCATCAGCTCCAGAGATAACATTACGTATGTTGCCACAAAACTAACATTTATTGAGTTCATATTATAATTGTTCAGGAAATTAATCTTGTTGAAGAACTCCATAAGAAAATGTATTTTGTTTTCCTCATTTTACACTTCAGCAAAACAAGTCTTGGAAATGTTACATACTTGTCCAAAAGATGCTCTCATGTTCGGGCAAAGAGACATCTTTTCTCCTCTCTTCATAATTTTGCTTGAGCCCTTAGGGAAAGATACATGAATAAACTCTCTCTACACTATTATTTACTCTCTTAACCATCCCCCCTCAAAAAAAAGTAAGAACTCCTGACCTGAATGGGCAGAGCCTGGGATACTCCGCAATGTTTTATGCATCTGCAAGTACACTTCCTATGAGCAGCACACAGCAGAGGCTGATGCTCACACACACTTTCTGCCCTGTCTCTTCCTCCTTTGAGCCGCTTGGCTACATGAGAAAAACAACAACAACAACAACAACAACAACAACAACAAAAAAACTGTTGGTGGAGCCTGTCTGCTGAGAGCCCAGCTGAAGGTATACTTTCTCCTCCATCCTTTCGACGTGTGGGGAAAGGTGCCTGACTAGACTATCCATGGGCCATTTGTCTGGGAGATAGTTTTATACATGTGGTTCTTCTAGATTTGAGGAAAAGAAAAGCAGGAAGACTTCCATGGATTCCTGGACCTAAGCCTTGAGAGTTGCTGGGAAAAGATCTGCCCAGGATTGCCACCGTGTAGTAATTATGCTCTGACCCAGCTACCACCATGTTTCCCCGAAAATAAGACCTAGCTGGACCATCAGCTCTAATGCGTCTTTTGGAGCAAAAATTAATATAAGTCCCAGTCTTATTTTACTATAAGACCAGGTATAATATAATGTAATACAATATAATACTGGGTGTTATATTAATTTTTGCTCCAAAAGACACATTGGAGCTGATTGTCAGGCTAGGTCTTATTTTCGGGGAAACATGGTAAGAGAAAGTGTTTTGTTTTGGTTTGGTTTGTTTTTTTCAGTTTCTATTTGGCTACTCTACTTGTGACTATGCATATATAGTGTCTGTGCACATATAGCTTCTTTCCTATGAAACTGTGAAAAGAAGGCATGAATGGTAGAATTTGTGTCCCCCAAATCCTGCCTCACCCAATACTCTTAACAATAACCTTATTTTATTGGTTCCTATGTATCACAGGGGCAACTTAGCAGATTTATGTAGGAAAAAACATTAAGTAGTCTCATGGAAACCTTCTCAGCTTGAAATAATCAGAACTATTTTCACGGCAGTATCTCCTTTTGAAGACACAGGCACGCAGGTGAGTTCTGTCCAGAATGCTCCTCGGCCACCTTCCAGCGTTGCTCTGCTCCTCCCTCCCACACATCATGGCTTTCCTCCCATCCTGTCCCTACATTTTGATGCAGTGTGTGTTCTCCCAGGCTGTACAGTAGAAATAGCCCGTGTGATCTCTCCCTACTCTCCTGAAGCCACAGTTCCCTCTGTAAAATGACTCTCTCCTCCTGCATTTTGTTTTAGGTTGCATTTCCTGTTGGGGCAGAAACCAATATTGAGCTTTTCCTGAGGGCTGGAGGTCAGCAGCTTATCTGGGTAAAGTGGGAGTGGAGACAAGAAGAGAGAAATTTCCCTAATGCTGTGGGTGCGATGCCTACTCCATGTGTGCCTAGAGAGCTTGTCATATTCTATCCTTACTCATTTGCCTCTGTTTCTACCATTAGGCTATGAGTTCCTTACCTAGTCCTTCCTTTCTTCCTTCAATACATTTTATTTTGAGCTCCCTGTGTGTTAGAGAGCCATACTGGGTTTCAGGGTGGGGGGAAAAATAACAAAGAAGAAGAAGAAGAAGACACAGTGACTGCCTTCAAGTCGCTCACAAAGTAATGGAAAATCCGAAAAAGTAAACACGCACAATTTGGCGGCTGCTGGGAGGGTCAGCTGATACGTGTGAATCCCTGGAAGAAATATACACTATCTGGCTGAGAGGAGGGGAGACCCAGATTGGGGGAGGTCACATTAAATCAAATCCTGAAAGATTAGCACTCACTCCAGAGAAGGAGAAAGGGGAGGTGGGGTGAGGGGCAAGAACACCCTAATGCACTGCGGATGACGCTCTGGGGTGCAGCCTTCCTGGTGACAGCACAGGCAGGCTCAGGAAATTGGGAGTGCTCGGTGTGCGGAAGACCTGCGTGTGAGGGGTGGTTGTGGGGTGTGGACTGGAGAGAGGCTGCATGCGCTGATCCATCTTTGCATCTGCTCTATGATGCACACAGTGTAGCCTCTGCCTGCCTCGCACACTGTCTTTGGAGAGATACTTTGGTATTTTCATAGGCTCAAGTTAAAGTGAGTAAGTAAACCATTTATTCTGGGTTCTAGTATGGAAAAGCAAAGTTCCAATAAAGGGGACAAAATGGAAACGACCTCTCCTACCGTTTCATACATAGCTCTAGTTCAATGTCTGGGGGACTGATTTTCTTCCCATGTCCCTTCCTTCCGGGACAAGTGTGACAGGAATACCTAATGACCTCTCTGGGAACAGAGTAAAAAGGGCAGGTGCAGGTACCTGGTAGTAATTACTGATTAAGAAAATGTCAGTAACAAGTGTTATTTAAATAACTTGGAGTTAGTGAGTCAGACCTTGGGTTAAAGGCATAAATCCAAATATAACTTTTGTTCAAATGCTAGTGTAGCTTGTCTGTGTGATGTTGGAAAAGTTACCCGCTGGGGTTTCTCAATTTCTTTACCTGTAAAATAGAAATAAAAAGGTCTGCTTCCTGGATTGGTATGAGGATTAGATTGAATAAAGTGCCTTCTATTGTGTCTTCCGTAGAGTAGCCTTTTAGAAAATGCTATTTTTAAAGGATCTTATGTAAACAATTATTCATTCCATGTCTTATGAGAAACATTTTATTACCCAAATGGAGTGACTCATCGATCTGTCCCCATATTTACGATTCCTCAACACTTGTTACTGACGTAAGATTATCTAAGAAGCCCAATGGTCCAGCAACACCAGGGAATGCAGACCAATAGCAGTATTTTGCTTGCACAGCATTTCTTTAACTTAAAATCACTCAAAAATATTTTAAAATAATAGGATTTCATATTTGATGCAGATTTTCACCCAATCTTTGAGCCACCTTATATTTTTTCATCCCGAATCTTGAGAATTTTCTTTTACAGTCAAGAATAACAATTGGATGGGGGCACTAGTGTTCCAAAGTCCACTGTTACAAAATGGGAAGAAGAGTGGTGATGACGTCAGGTTTGGGAGAGATGATAAACCAAAGGTGAACTCACACTTAACCCAGATTATGAAGAAAGATGAACCTACTTATCTTCTAAATCTCCCTCTTTAGAAGGTGCTTTCGTGCCTGCTGAGGTGGAGGCCTGGCTGAAGTCTGGGGCTTCATTATACTGACCAGACAGAAAAATACACACTCTTAGGAAGCACAGTGTGAACCACAGCTGGGAGTGAACCATGGCTGGGAAAAAGCAAGGCCAAGCAGGTGCAGACATTCTCCAGAGCGGTGGCCCCAGGCTATGCTGATACAGGACAAGGCATGTGGAGAGATGAGGTCAGGGTTCCGGAAACACACCTGTATTGAGGGACAGGGTAATAGAGTGCCCCAGAAACAAGACGGTCAAGAAGGAGTTAAGTGATGGAAGGAGAACTGACTCTGGGTGGTGAACACACACTGCAATATATAGATGATATATTATAGAAATGTACACATGAAACATATATAATTTTACTAACAAATGTCACCCCAATAAGTTTAATAAAGACTAAAAAAGGAGTAAAATGAACAAGTTGTCAGCAACCAAGGGTAGTGATGAATGTCAGTAAGTCTGTAAGTAGTAATTTTCTTTAAACTACTTCATCCTAGGCCATGTGATATAAACATTAGTTTGTTTCCATCCCAGGGTCGGTCAGTTGCCCGAATCATGCCAGGTAGCCCACACTCCAGGGATGGCTAATATAAGTCTCCTACTTTCTTCCTCACCGAGTAACATCCCAGGCTATCCATCAAGAAAACCAACTAGAAAGGTTGATGGATATTTAGAAGGGTTGTTGATTAGGGATAGTGGGTGTTACAAATGTGCTTCCACTGGAGCATTTTTGGTATTCAATACATGTGGATTAGGTAAAATATTTTAAAAACATTTCCTGCTTTTTCAGAAACAGGGCATTAAAATCTAATGTCTACATCTCTGTATACCCTTCAAGATAACGGGTAAGGTTTGATTCATAAATGGGCTCATGTCTTGCTGCTGGTTTAGAAGAGTCTTGCACATAGTATTCCAAGAACTGATTTCCTGAAACACAAAATTAGAAGACGGCAACATTTGCTTTTAAAAACCTACCATACAAGGCATTTTCAGAGCCTCAGAAGACTGGGTTTTCACTGAGGCTGCACACTTCCTTTTTAATGTTTGTATGTGAGGCAGAATTTGGTCTGGGGCTTGATTTAAAATTGTCCTGGTAGGTAGGTTATAAGGGAGTGCTAATTCTCATGTATCTTCAATTATTGTGAGATTGTCCAAAATAACCTAGTTACTGCATGACCACTGTGCTCAGGAACAGTGTAGACGGACAACAAGAGTGACCTGAGGATTAAAAAGACAAAGCACAGGTGCCAGGGGAGCTTCATGGCTCAATAAACACTCTGGTGCTCTGGTGGGGCCAGCACAGGGGCTGGCCCTTGCTCTGCCTGCTGTGGGAACAGGCAACTTGTATAAAAATACTGAGGCAAGATCAAGAGACCTGGTTTAGTGTCAGCCCTAATTAGCCTTGTGTATTAGTTTGAGACACATATCCACTCTGGGCCTTGGCTTCCTGCTATGTAAAATGAAACATTAGACAAGATATTCTCAGCTGGAATAGCACAGTGTGGTAAATGCAGTAAGTCTTCAGAGGCAATGGTCACAGCCGCAATCTCAGCTCACCATGGATTAGGTCAGACTCATTGTGCAAGGTGCTCAAACCATTTAAATCTTAATTATCCCATCTTTGAAATGTGTGCAATGATATCTATCTCAAAGAGACTGTTTTTAGTATTAAGTGAAATGAGAAATGTGATATGGCATGAATAGAGCTCAGTCATGTTAACCCATCCCCCTCCTGCCTTTCCTTTAGACTCAAATAATTTACAACTCTATGAATTCAGACCAAATAAAGACCAGTTGTGATAAATGCAAAGAGATCTAGGGAACAGCAATGTTATTTTCTCAGTGTTGGGCTTGAAATGATGGTAAAAGATGATAGGAAAGTCTCTTACTTTGGATGTGAGATGAGTAACGTGGAATTGAAGGGATATATGTTTAAACAAATAAATAGGGACCCATTTTTCAAGTTGGATTCTATACCACAGAAACAACAAGAAGTCAGAGCAAAGGAAGCTCTGTGACTACAGGTCAGGACTCTGAATCCAAAGGTAGATGACTCTGGCTGACAGATCAGAACTGAGCACATGAGCACATGAGCACATGTGCTCAGACAGCATGAGCACATAAACCGTGCATCCCTTCAGTACCACCAGCCCAAAACACCACACAGGGGAAGGACCTGCTGTCTTTGAGCTCTCTGTCTCACTCTTTCAGTCTCTCTCTGTCTCTGTGTCTCTGTCTCTACCTATCTATCTGTCTGTCCTATCTATCTATCTATCTATCTATCTATCTATCTATCTATCTATCTATCATCTATCTATCTATCTATCTACCTGTGTGTGTGTGTGTGTGTGTGTGTGTGTGTGTGTATACACACACATATATATACCGGGGGTGCCAAAAAAATGTATATAAGTGGACACTTTGGTCAGCGTTGCTCAAGCAGTAGTTTGCCATAATCAGAAGTGTTTGGACGCTGATGGTACCTGAGCACCTCTTGTAATTGCAGAAGTGAAATGTGACTTATTTTCATATTTTGTTATCAGTATATATTGAGTATTACAATTTTAATAGTTTTTTCCTTTTTTAAAAATGTGTATACATTTTTTTGTCACCCTCTCTATATGTATACAGATTTTATACATATGTGTATATATATCACATATTCAGGAGATTAAAATTATAGAATTATGATAGAGTATGGTTTCAGTCATTAATTTTTTGTCTTAGGTAATTCATTAATGACTTTCAATGTTCCCTATCTGACATTTAATTTAAAAAGTGATTTACCTGTGTTTAAAAATTCAAGTGATGCAGAAAATGGAAGGACAAATTTAAAAAACCGAAGAAAGTCCAATCCAGTGAACAATTACTTGCTGCTGACTCTTGATACATATGACACAGAGGTGGAGAAGGGAGGAAGAGTATAGATGATCAGCTAGAGGTAGGCATGTCTGAAGATTATAATGGGGACACTGTTGTCCTCTACCCTGGGGATGTTTCTTTAGGTGTGATGTCCAGTGGGGATCAGTATGGCTTGCAGTAAGCGTCCTTTGTCACAAGTTCTCTGCATTGAGATGTCAGGATTTCTGTTCCTTCTTCCATTTCTCCTCTTTCCAACTTCACGTCAACAGTTTCTTGGCCAGAAGGTAGGCTGAACTGACACATATTTGAAACTGTTGTCTGCCTGTGGGCATTCCCCACTTTTCCTTTGCACTCCACGTCCCTCCTCACACTGTTCCCTGACTATTTGAGCACCAATATTCTCCCTTTCAGGGAGATTTGAATCCTGCCTGAGGTCCAGTTAAGCACTTTTCATCAGCTTTCAGCCTCATTTTGCTTCCAACATCACTATATTTAGCAAATAATCTTTAAAGCATGAAGTTTGGAGTTGGAAACATATTCATGTTGTGGTGAAAGGAGAGCTTTGTTGTTGATTTTTGTGTGTGTGTGTGTGTGATTGCTTTTATAGATTTTAGCAAGTTTCATAGGATGAGAAGTGAAACAGAAATGACTTTATTCAACTCTTTATAGCCAGAAGTCCTAAATCTGGGAAGATTTGGGGGCTCAGGTTTAATACAAGCAAATAAATGTCTGTTAAAAGCAGATGTCTTAGCAAGGCATTTATTTATTTACTTTTGGTTATGCTACATTTTATTTCAGTACTACTTGTAGAAGAAAACAACTATATAGATAACATCAATCAGGAGAGAAATCTTAAGGGTCAAGGTAAAAATATTTTTACTATTTAATAACTAATGTATGAAGACATGAAAGTTTTTAAGGGGGGGTTCCAATGAAAAGAACATGAAGCAAAGTTAAAGATGGGAATGAGAAATGTCCACATCCTGCCATGTGCATCATGTCTTATCTCTGTGCTATTTTGGAGGACATTAAAGTGCCACTTAGTCTCCCTGTGGCCCTTGCCATCAGTCACCCTCCCCCAGGCAGGGGATGTTGTTTATTCTCCTCAGCTTTTCTCCAAGAGTTCTCTAGTCCACTGTCTTGGATATATATTTGGCCCTGCATGGCAGAACTGAAGCATCAGAGCTGAGACATTAAAACCTTTTGAGTTAAATAGTGTTAGGAGATTATTTTCACAGGGGCCCTTAAAAATAGATGGATTCAATTACTGTAATTCTAATTTTTCAAATGTTAGTACTTTTGACAAGTCAAAGTTCTGTTTACCTGTCCTTATAGAAGACTCATGATTTCCTCCAAAAGAGCAGCATGAGACTGGAATTTTTAGTTTATGAAAGAAAATTGCATGCATTTTCCTAAGGCAAATTGTAGACCAAAGACATTTGTAGATGAATAGAAAAGTAAGTGAAAGGGAACACTCTACTGTGTAACTTCAACATAAATTACCTTTGAAATTGTATTTGGAATTCTAAAGCATTTCAAAAGGTACCATTAATGCATATGGTGAAAATAGAACCCAGCTTCCTCAGCTCCAACCCAGAGCTTTAATATTTAACAACTTAACCTCACCTGAGGCTTTCTCTTAAGTTTCCTAACGTACATTCCAACTTAAGTTCATAAAGTTCATAGCCCCAAATACACCAACGGTTTACATTTTATTTTCTCATCGCTGTAAGATTCACCTCATAGACCAAGACTATGTGGAAGTCCTGGATTTACACCACATCCTGTCCCGAAGAAGCATGGATTATTGCAACTCTTGTCACATGTATTTGAACAAACCTTTTCATTTAAAAAAAAGGTAAATAAAAATGTTGTTATGGATTGAGGCACAGAAAATTTAAGGAACAATGTTGAAGGCCCTCAGCAAGCCAAAGGAAGACTTGGAACTTGATTTCAGGTATCAATTTGCCTTTCCACAGGAAAATGCTGTTATAAGGACAACTTATGTTTCCTTTATACTATTTAATTAGATTTTTAAAAAAGCATCATGCACTGTGGTGTTGGTTTCTCAGCTTTTACCCTCCATTTTCATTCTCCAATTTATTCTCTCCTGTTTTATGCTTCTTGGAGTCCGACCACCCAGGAAGGCATCGAATGAGATCGCTTACTCTTAGGATCCAGTTCCACTAGAGTGGTGGGAAGCATGGGAGAAAGATTAGAAGGTGGAAATCAGAGACACTTACTTCTCTCACTCCTTCCCGCTTCAGTCAGGCAGGGCCATGTCTACAATACTAGGACAGTAGCAATGAGGCCAGCCCTGCTTCATACCAGCTCTTACCCACGCTCCCATAATACCATTTCCTCCCTTTGCTCCATCAGATCTAGGGGTGGAAAAGGCTTCTCATTATTGCTACCGTGTTTCCCCGAAAATAAGACCTAGCCAGATAATCAGCTCTAATGCATCTTTTGGAGCAAAAATTAATATAAGACCCGGTATTATATATTATATTATATTATATTTTATTATATAATATCATATTATATTATAGACTGGGTCTTATATTATAGTAAAATAAAACCAGATCTTACATTATAGTAAAATAAGACCAGGTCTTATATTAATTTTTGCTCCAAAAGATGCATTAGAGCTGATTATCTGGCTAGGTCTTATTTTCGGGGAAACAGGGTAGTCTCTGAGTTTCTATATATGCATTGTGAGTTCTGTAACTTCTCATATGTTGCTAAAATGTCACCTCATTGAGAAGTCTCTTTCAAGAATCCCAACTGAGCGTGCCCTGTGTTTAATGCTGGAGTCCTGACATGTCATGAACACTTTGTGTATCTAATTGTAAAAAACTGTATTTCACTTCCTGCCTACAATTATAGTATATACCCTGTAGTTACATCAGAGATAAGTAAAGTCTCTGTCATTAAAAGGCAGATATGCACTGGGATGCTCTGACCTAAATGCTGCTACCAAAATAATTTCTAAGGTAAGCAAGTCCCTTCTGCACTGGACAGATGAGTCTACACGTACACCCATGTACTTCTCTTAGCAAGAGCTTCACATCCTGTGGCATCTCTGCTGTGGCTTCTGTGTCCTGTTCGGGAGTCTTGATTTCCTGAGTCATCAAATCCTCTACTGAACCTCTCTAGGCATGGCAATGCTTTAGGAAATACCACTGACAATGCAGACAGCACACAGTTTGCTTCATTCTATGAGAGGGGAGTTCTTGTATCCAGAAGAGGAGATAATTCCTTGGTTTTTGATTGTGGGGCATGTTTGGGATTTATTAATTGGAATGTGTGTGATATATCCTGAGAACTCTGAAAACGTATTGTTTTGAGAAGTAGAAATTTAACTTCTTCATTGTATGTAACTTCCTCTTGGTCCGCCACCCCTACTTTATAGAATTATTCTAATCTATTCTGAAAATAGCCAGCTTTCTCCAAGATTCATGCAAAGTCCACATCAAAATATAGTCCTCTCTCTCTCTCTCTCTCTCTCTCTCTCTCTCTCTTTCTTTCTCAACTTTATTTCTACCAGTTGATCTATATTATCTTATTCCATTCCCCCCCCCCCCAGTTTTCCTGGTCCATTAGGTCAGAGATTTAATTTGCTGTTTTATTTTAAAAGAATTTCCCTTGCCATTCAAACTGTATTCCATAGAATGTATGTGAGAGAAGAAATAGTTAAAGAAAAATAAACAACAGTTTGAATGAGTTTGAGTTTACTGATAGTAAACAATCAATTGAAATTATCTACTGGAGGTTTTAAATATGTAAAGTGAAATGTACTCTATATTTAAAGTCATAATAAAAAGAAGCTTTGTTATGCCAGCATGTAAATGATGCCAATATAATCTTAACTATGGAATAATTGGTGTTGGGGTAATTGATAATTGCCTATACTTACATGTTTTGACATCCAACGATTGTTCACTTATTCAACAAATATTTTATCCAGCTCCTATAATATTATAAGTATTTTTGAGATAATATTAAATATAAAATATATTCCCTACCCTTAAAAAAAAGCTTTAAATTGATTTAGAAAAAAACACAGGTATGTTTAAATGAAGTACAAAGCTTGCGGCAGATAAATATCCCAAGCAGTAAGAGGCAGTGCAATGCAGCCTCTTCCCCAGGGATGGAAACTGGAGATTCTATTTGCAGCCATCAATCACTAAGATGTTTCATTGACAGGAACCATGACGCCTATAGGACAGGATGCCTGTGTATAGATCTAATTATTGATCCCACCCTCAAAAACGATGTAATAAATGTGGTTTAATTAAATAATGGTGTATGTGTGTGTGTGATAAAATATACTATTACGTACTTTGCTCTAGGAAGATAAGTTAAAAATTCCTTCCTCTTCTCCTTCAGTTTGAAAAGATGAAACCTGACAGACAATAGAGAAGTGGGGAAACAGGTCTGTTAGCCAATTTTCGGGATTCACCTCCTTAGTTTGATGGGGATGGGTGGCGCTCAAAGTCTAACAGAACAAGTATGCAACAAATAAAATGTGATTCAAGCTTATCTATGAGTTGCTAAACAGTTTCTAACAGGCGACTGGTAATTCAACAGGTGGTGTATTCCAACAGGCTGAAATACAAGTAGGTTGAAGAATTACCTGTAAGAAGTCATGTATAATAGACCTAGCATTGATTACATAGGAAGTGAATGTTGTTCAGGTTCTTCCCTACTCATTTCACAACCACATGAGGTCTGACAATTAAGTTCGTGAACTTGTCACCATGCAATTACATTGGCAGCACTGTACAAACAGCTCGGTGAGGTTTCATAACCTTGGTATATCAGTGTCTCACAGCTGTGTTTGTGTTGACGTGTGGCGTTAGTTATTGCCGTTGTATGTTTTTGTGTGCTGCGCGAGAATGTCTGAGGTTGAATTAGAGAAATGAACAGACATTACATTTCTTGTTCAACTTGGCAAGAGTGGAAGTGAAATTGGGGACATGTTAGTCCAACTTTATGGGGATAATACCATGAAGAAAATGGCAGTGTAAAAATGGATTAAATGTTTTTCTGAGGTGAAAGAATGCGTCACTGAGGAAAAGAGGAAAGAGCAGAAAGCAATGAGTAGAACTGACAGAAACATTGCAACAATTTGTCCCATTGTGCATCAAACTCATCTGCTGGTTTTGAGAAGCATAGCAGACCAAGTAAACATTGATAGAGAAACAGGAAAATCTTAACTGAAAATCTTGGCATGAGAAACGTATGCAAAAACGGTCCCGAAGGAGCTCACCAATGAACAAAAGCAAAGGAGAGTTGAAATTTGGCAAGATTTTTGGAGAGGCAAGATGATGTTTGGGGCCATGTTATCACTGGTGGTGAAGCATGGGTGTACCAATACGACCCTGAAACAAAGCGTCAAAGTGCATAATGGAAGTCAGTCAATTCTCCATGACCAAAAAAGTTCCATCAGTCCCAATCAAGAGTCAAAATGATATTGCTAACCTTTTTTGACATCAAAGGGATTATTCCTTATGAATTTGTACCAACTGGACAAACAGTTAAACAAGTTTACTATTTGGAAGTACTGAAAAGGCTGTGTGAAAAAGACCACTTGAACTTTTTGCCAACAATTCATGGCTTTTGCATCACAATGCACCAGCTCACACAGCACTGTCTGTGAGGGAGTTTTTAGTCAATAAACAAATAACTGCATTGGAACATTCTCCCTACTCACCTGATCTGGCCCCCAATGACTTCTTTCTTTACCCAAAGATAAAGGAAATATTGAAAGGAAGACATTTTGATGACATTCAAGAAATCAAGGGTAATATGATGACAGCTCTGATGGCCATTCCAGAAAAAGAGTCCAAAATTGCTCTGAAGGGTGGACTAGGCACTGGCATCAGTGCATAGCTTCCCAAGGGGAGTACTCAGAGGGTGAGCTTAGTGATACTCAGCAATGAGGCATGTAGCACTTTTTCTAGGGTCAGTTTGCGAACTTAATTATCAGACCTGATATAATGGAATACAGCAATATTTTCCCTTAAGCTTTAAACACCTTTAACAGTGTCATTGTCTGGGAGGCTGGCTCATGAAACACAGATCCAGGAAAGCATTATCTATGAATATGTCTCTTCTCCTCTTTGTTTTGGTCAAGACAAGCTAAAATAAACTTCTGAAGAGAACCGATGTGTTAGAATAAGGGTAGAATTTGAGCTATTGTTAGATTGTATTATAGCAGGGAGATCACAAACACCAGAATCCTGTCCCAAATCATAACCAATCCTTTTCTAGGTGAGGCACTTACAGAAAACAGATATATACATGCTTAAGTAATGTGAACTAAAGCATGCGTGGAGCCTGAAGACCTACTTGGCTTTCTCCCACCTGTGTGTCCAATCCTGTTAACTTATGATGAGCCCACTGCAAAACTGCCATACTGCCATAGTTGAAATAACTTTTGTCATAGACAAGAGAGAGAATGTGGTGTGTGTGTGTGTGTGTGTGTGTGTGTGTGAGAGAGAGAGAGAGAGAGAGAGAGAGAGAGAGAGAGAGAGAGAGAGAAAACCAGTAGAGAGCTGGGCTTGCTCTGAGAATAGGATTGCCAGACACCTAGTTAAATTTTGCTCGATTGTGACCTCATATATGACCCAAGAAGAGACTTGGCATTCATTCCATTTGTGTGACATTCCATCTTGTCAGGGATTTGTGAGAGTGGGGACAAGGAGAGATCTTCTCTTCTTTCTCCTTTTCACTTTTTGGTCCTCATGCACATCTGTGGACAACCCTGGATGTGGTCATCCCCGTGGGGTGACCACCTGTGTATTATCACAGAAAACTCTATTTGGACATACTTTTTTGGAGAAGTCCAGCCCCTCCACTTGGACATAATTTTTTCCCTTCTCGACACAGGGAGATGCTTATATACATCCCATGAAAATTCCTCCTGAATATTGCCCTCAGGAGTGCAGTGTAATTGTCAACCATGAGAAATTTCTATCTTGAAACATTTATACCTATATATTGGGAAATTTGATTAGCTGTCCCATTGTAGGGGTTATACTTTCAGCAGCTTAAATTATTTTACCAAAGGAAATGTATTTATTTATATCAGCTGCTCTCAACGTACATTCTCCTTTGCCTCTCCTTACATCACACACACACACACACACACACACACACACACACACACACACTCTTATGCACACACACAGCAAGAGTTGCTTGTGAGAACTGATAAATATCACATGCATTTTAGACATATAGTTGGTACTAAAGGGAGACACTTATGGAAAATATTTTTTTACATGGAAATTCAGAAAAATATCGTTTTATATTCTCACTATTCCAAATATTATTTTTCTCTTTGTCCTTACTTAGAGGTAATTTGTCTTACATAATTTCAAGGGCCTGTCCTCTTCTTGCCTTATTCAGAAATGATCACGCCCCTATCCCCTTCTCCCAGCAGACAAGCCAAATAATTGCAGTTCAAACCCTCAGTCAAAAGCCTGACCAAGTAAAAAATTAATCCCTGTGCCAGCAAGTGGGAAAGAAAAAAAAAGTAAAACAACTCTGCTAATATTTCTATTAGCCTGAAGGAGAAATGCACTATTTGAATGGTAGCACTTAATTGCCATTATCTGGAGCAGTTACTTCATTTAAACTTCTTTATTTAAAAGAAGCCTCCTAATGCTCACATTCCTGCCTGGAACATTTTTAGCAATAAATGCTGGTTGTCAATGACAACAATCATATTTAATTTTTCACTCTGACATGCTCCAGCATTCTATTAAACACAGATTACTCTAGAATAAATGAATAGCAAAGATGCTGCCTAAAGCTCCGAATACATCAGGGGAAGGAGTGAGTGACATCATCTCTCACAAAAATGTAGGAAGAGCCAGCAAAGGTCAAGAGTGTGTTAGAGCTTCAGGTTGTTCATTTCTGCCTGAATTTTCATAAGCAAGTGTGTTATCAATTATATTTTGTGAGTGGGAAGAAGATCAGATATCTTGATTGGATGTAATTTAGCTATTTTAATATATCTCCCAAAGTTATAACTGAGGAAAAAATGAAATAGGTCTCATTCCTTATAAGAATTTTTAAAAGGTAAACAGTAGATAACCTTATTAACTGAATTTGAGTTCAATTTTACTTTCATTTCAATATGTTCATTATTTTACTAAGGAAGATAACTAAATAATACCTTTTCATCAGTTGCCATAGCACTGTTGTAACATGAATGGGATTAGCACAATAAATGCCTTAGGATAAAATTATAGAATCTCCATTTGTCTACATACAATTTTATAAACATGTCTTTCCTTGTTTCAGTTCTATCTTGGATTTTTCTGAAAATTCTGGAGAGAACAAACTTTTCTGACAATCTTTGAGTTATTTGCAGGTCATAGTATAACTATGTTTTCTTTTACATGATGAAGATGAAAAGTGTGGGTTATTTAATTAGTCATGGAATGAACCTAGATATATGGAGATCATTTTGGTGCCCTAGGGCTTTGTACCAGATCAGGAGTCTGGATATCATGCTAGGATATTGCGCTAAATGCTGATTACAAAATCCTCATACAGAATTATTATTATTATTATTATTATTATTATTATTATTATTATTTTACAAGTGGGTTTTAACATTGAACATGTGTTATCAATTAAAAATCTTCTCTTTAAGAACATATGCTATGAATGTTTTCTCCACATATAATAAATATGCCAATAAATGACTATTTGCTGTAGAATGACCCATTCAATGATAGTACCCTCCCATAATTTATTCAATCATTATTTTGTTCATTTCATTGTCAGAGGTTTATCATTTTATAATTGTTTATATAAACATCCCTGTATGTCTCTATGTGTAGAAAGAGCAGAGAATGGACATTTTAAGACTAAGATATTTTCAAATTGTCCTTCAGAAAAATATAACAATGTACATATGTCTTTCTATTGATTGCATTGAATATCTGCTTTCTTTTACTATTTGACAAAATTATAGGAAATATACCTGATTATTTAATTTTGTTATAAATGAGATTGTGTCCTTTCTTATGTTTATTGACCGTTTGTAGTTCTTTTGTAAATTCCTTGGCCTTCTGAGCCTTAATTAGAGTTTTGTGCCATTCATGTTACAAATGTTTCTTCATTGGTTTTCTTTAATTTTTATTATATTCAATACAAAATTCAATATAATTATATACCGATAAAAACAAAGTCTCTCTGGCACCAGAATAACAATGCATGCAAATGAAG
This sequence comes from Rhinolophus sinicus, assembly GCF_036562045.2. Taxonomy (NCBI): domain Eukaryota; kingdom Metazoa; phylum Chordata; class Mammalia; order Chiroptera; family Rhinolophidae; genus Rhinolophus; species Rhinolophus sinicus. The sequence continues at coordinate 113,262,882 of NC_133751.1, forward strand.
AATGAATATTGTGGTGTCATTTTGAAGTCCACATATTAGATGGGAGCTGAGTGGACATCTGTGGTTACAATGCAGGGTATGGGCGTTGTGAAGGCCACTCCTTTTATCTCAGCTTATTTCAGCTTTATTATGTCTACATTTTTGAGGGTGTCAGAAAGTTTATCTCAAGATAAGTAGACATTGTTCTGTGGTGCTAGTTGTTATTTCAGTTATCGTGGATTGCAACAATGGTTTCATGAAAGTTAAAAGATGAAAGTTGATTTCCTTCTACTTTGCTTTGAATTTAGATAGTGATTTTGTTTTGTTTTCACGCTATATATTGTCTGTAATATTGCATAATGACCGATTGAAAAGGGTTAGCCAAACATATTGAAATACCAGCTCAAGAATATTAAATGGAGTTTTAGTAGAAAATCAGAGCAAGCTTGTCCTACTAATACTAATTGCCCAGAGCATTTTCTCTATAATAAAGCTAATTAAATGTTTTTCAGCCATCACTTTATTATATCAGAAGTTCATTGAGTATTCTGTATCAAACCTTGTACTCAGCACTGGTGAATTAAAGATTATCTCTTTATCCAGTATTCATCTATCTATCCATCTATCTATCATCTATCTATCTATCTATCTATCTATCTATCTATCTATCTCTCTATCTATCATCTATCTATCTATCTATCTCTCTATCTATCATCTACCTATTTACCTACTTACCTACCTATCATCTGTCATCTATCTTAATATAGGCATATGGATATAGATATAGTTTTTATTCTCAGAAGACCAAGCATTACATGAGGATATTAACTGAGCGTGAGGGCAATGAGGGGGGAAAAGTAGGGGAATCTGAATTCAAGTGAGTGCTTCAGAGAAGGCTTCCTGGAGAAGGGGGTCATTACACTGAAATCTGAAGGGCTAGGGCATTATGTGGGTACATATCCTGGAGGAGGACTGTAAAATAAGAAGGAGGAAGAAGCAAGATTTATCATGGTTATTTTTAAATTGTACTGTAAAAATAAAGAATAAGTAACAGGAAATTACCCTAATTTGGTGTTTTACAAGCCTGGCTATAAATATTACTACTAATAATAATTCTTGGGAACTTGAAAAAGCGCAGATGTAGGGGAACTATCCCAGGCCTACTAATAAAAACCTCAAAGAGATCAAAGCAGGTATTTTAAATAATGGCAATCTTGAAAACTACAGATAAATAGAGCGACTGAAGGACCCAATGAAAATAATTGTAATTCCAAGCACAGAGAAATAAGATAATTATTATTCCTAAGTGTTAAAATCAAACATAACTAATGTGCAGAAACAAAGAACCCTAAGACAATATTTGAAAGACTAAATGAAATAAATAACACATCTATAAATTAATTATATGCCTACAAATTAATTTAGAGAAAATAAAACTTGCTTTTACCAATAACTTTTGGAAAAATAAATATTGGAATTTAGGGAAATGAATAAGAGGAAGAAAGTTAAATTCAGTTAATGACTGATTAGAAATATCAGGTTTCTTAATATAATTATCTTGTTTCCTTTGTTACCTTAGTGAAAGGCTCTGGAAATAGCAAAGAAAGTCTCAGAAAATTCTTATCAAAACTAAATCAGTGAATTTTTGTTTCTGTCTCTCTGTCACACACACCTATGCATACACATATACATTTATAGACACGGCAGATTTTAAACACAAAATCAAAGTATAAGTTATCCAAGTATTAGAAATTTTAATATTTAATATTAAACCACCAAGATCAATAAATATGCTACTCAGCTATAGGACATTTTATATTTTGCAATATTTGCTCCATATTTTTGAAGGAATAAGAGAATTATAGTTGAAATCTCTTTTGTATTGCCATTTTTGATCTAATTTTTCTCATTTCTTTTTTGTCAAGGATGCCATCTTCCTATTAAACATGTAGCTCTGTCATCTAAATTAAATGCTGTGTAGTTTGATTTTACCATAATTTGTTTACCCAGTCTTCTATTAATGGACATTTGAAATTATTGCCAGTTTTTTATATTATAAAATGTTGCGATAAATGTCAGTATCTTTATCTATTTAAGTACACATATCAAAATTTCCCACGAGGGTTTATATTTAGAAGTGAGAATTCTGAGTTGCAGTATATGCAATCAATAATAAATCTCATCTTTCCCCCCTATTTTTGATACCTCTTTGCTGGCCCTATTTCTACTTAATCACAGTCACCGAAAGGGTGACAGATTTTTCTTGGGTGTACTTGCCTGGCACTATGTGATGGCCTGAAGCACATAATATTTTCAAGAACTGCATGAAATAAATAGACCTAGTGCCATTTTAGTGTTAAGGAAGATAAAGACAGACAAAATACATTTCTCAGATCCCAGCTACCAATTGGTATGTCCAGTGTTGGAACTCAAAAGCCTGGGATATTTTACTTGAACTTACAAGTCATGATAGAAGATGAATTTAGAAGCAATCTGTTAGAGAATATATGCATGAGTATATGTCAGTGCATGTGTGTATATACATAAAGATATACTACTTAGCCAATAATACAAATGGATTCGCTTCCCAGCCATTACATGTGTGCATGTGCACACACAGACACACACAGGGATGAAGAGAAAAACACACACATTGTATCAGGGATATTTCCAGAACCCATGACAATATCAGATTATAAAATACCACCTTTATCAATGCAATCTGGAAGGCAGTTTTGTAAGTAGTTCCCAGTAAGAATTAATTGGAATGGTATACTTAAAATATCTCCCTGCTATCAAAAATTTTCACTTGTGTACTTCAACAATACCTAATATTTTGACATTGTTCCTTCATTTATTTGTTCTCAGACATTGGGATCTCCAAGCACCCTTCCTTTAAGGTGATTTTTTTTTTTTAAATATAGAAGAAACACATGCCACCACGCTTAGAAAAAAATGAGGAGGTGAGCTACTTCTAAAGCATTTATAACAACTTCCCTTTTACATTTGGGAGTGGTGAGATGGTGAGGGGTATAAAGTCCTAGCATGGGTGGGTTCCAGCAGGGTGACAGATGACAGGAGAAGGAGAACTCTGGGAACATGGCCTAAAGTGTGGCTTAGAAGAGCACAGCAAGAGGACCAAAGTCAAGAACAGGGACAGTGTCACTGGAAAGACAGAGAGGAGAAGGTCAACTACTACAGTAAAATTTCACCTCACCTGGTCTGGCCCCGAAGTGTAAAGCATTGTGTGTGTTCTCAACCTCCACTGTCCATTGTGGTATGTGCTGGGAATTAAAAGGCAGTAAGACAGAGCCCACTCACTGGGGGAAAACAATGCATGCAAATGATAGGAAACTAATATTAACTCAGATAGAGGTGACTCCATGCTTTGTTGGCCACTCTTTTCTTACCATGAAACAGCAGTCTATCTCAAGAAGTTTTGAAATGCAATGTGGAACTCTGCAATAGGTTTCTTTAAAGAGGCACCACAATGGTTTCCCACATGACCTCATCAAGAAAACTTCTTTAAGTGTCTTCTTTAAACACCATTATCCTCCCAAATGTAGGTGATAAACTCTCCATATATTCTCACCCGTCAAGGGTTGTCACTATAACACTCTTCCTTTTCCTCATTCTTCCTTTCCATGCGCAGGCACTGCCATGAGCAGTTCTCATCACACCCCAACCTCCACAAGGCTGGTTTTCTTTCCAAACTGCTTTCTGCTTTTCTCATGTTACTCTCTCCTTATTCTAGTTCAGAATTTTTCAACCTTGGTACCATTGAAAGTTTGGGTTGCATAAGTTGTTGTTGTATGGGCTGCCTTGTGTATTGTTTGATGTTTACAGCACCCTCAGTCTTTTCCCATTAGATGCTAGTAGCACATACCTAGTTGTGACAACTAAAAATGTCTCTGGACATTGATAAATGTCCCTCAGAGAACAAATGGTTGAGAACCACTCTTCTCCTGGATACATTCTACTTATTATGTTGGTAATCACAATGCAGAGTAAGAAAAAAATGTCAGGAGGAGTATGGAGAAAGCACCCAGCCAGACTGGAGAATTCGGAGAGGGCTCCCTGACAGAAATGTCAGAAATGTCAACACATAAGGGAGAAAAAAGTTTTCCAGACTGAGATAACACCATGTATGAAAGCCTATTGCTAAATGAGAATGAAACCTTGGGAAAAATATTAAGTAGTTCCGAGTATCAGCTGGACAGTGGTGAGAGATCTCACCAGGGGAGCTGAGTTGTGGGAGAGGATGGAAAGCCTTGTGTGACATGTTGAGAAACTCACCTTCTCCTGAGATCAAGGGGGGGCCACCGAAGCACTGCAAGCACATAGAGTTTTATTTTAGAAAATTCTGGTAGCCTTACGGAAAGTGAATTAGAGGCAGTCAGGATAGAGAAAATTAGGAGGCTATACACATCTTTAAAAACATTCATGTAATGTTTAGGATAACATACTCATTGAGGGACACTAAATCCTTCTTCTGTATCAAGATTCCAACAAAATTCATAAGATTTGGCAATTTAAAAAGGAAATATTATTTCACATGTGAGACTTTAGAAAGAAGGGGATATGAGCTCTTCATCATAATTTTATTATATTGTGTTAGAATTTTTTCATTTTTTAAATCTCAAAAATCTGAAGTTTGTAAAGTTTTAGCATTTGAACTCTATTCGTATCTTCACATCCCTTGGAGGTCTTATCCAGTCTCTGGGCTGTAAATATAACCTGTATTTTGATGACTCCAATTTACATCTCTAGTGAGGATCTACCCACTTAATTCTAACGTCAACAACTATTCAGTGTATCGACTTGGATGTCTTCTAGACATCTCTCACACAATCTATAAGCAAATTCTGAAAGCACTACCCTTGTTATGAATTTTACATCTATCTACCACACAGACACACACACACACACACACACACACACACACACACACACACACTCCTTATGGTCATTTAGAGCTTCAAACATTCCTTCATATTTTTTCCCCAAATAGGTTGCAATGTGAGTTCCCATTTTTATAATCACTTTTAACTCAGCAACACTAGCTATTGTGCTATATAGTTGAACTTTAGTTATGAGTTTAATCTTATGGTTTACTATTATTAAAATCAATGTTTTATTTGACACTCTGTGCCTCAAAAGTGTTTATTAAACAAAGGTGGCATCACTATTACTTTCCAAATGTATTGGCCTTAGCCTAATATCCAAATCTCTATAAGCACATGTCTATGGGCATGTTACGTATTACCTGAGAGTACTGCTCATACAGTCTTACCAATTGGAACAAAATGTAAGAAACATGGTAGAAAAAGCTATGTAATATTAATGCTGCATATGCTATCAAAATCTCTTCTACACAAATAAGCAAATATAAAAGTGTCATGTATCTCTTACTTATTCTTCTGTAATGATATATTTTGAAATGGCATATTCCAATTCCTAGTCCAACTAGTTATTTCAAATATCTTTTGGTCAAAATTGCATGCATATGAAAACCTTAGGTTTTATCCCATATTTCTTGATATTTGTGTTTGAAATGGAAACCACACCACATAATTTCTGTAATTTATGCATGGCTATTCGATTGTAAATACAATACAACTTGAACTAGAGACATAAAAAGAGAGAATTTATAATGGCATCGAAAAACATCTCACATGCCAAAGGCAGAGATACAGAAGCCTCAGAAATAAATAGAAAGCAAGTACTGGGTACCAAGGAGTTTCTTTGGACTTCATTCATCTTTTCTTCACTCTACGAGTCTGTTTCATTCTTCTCTTATGTTTCATTCTTTTTTGTTGTTTTATTTTGATTTCTTGGTTTGTGAGGTACAATTTGGCCTGTAACAATTGTCAAGTTTTGTGTTACTATTTCCATCATCAAGCAGACTAACTTTCTCTCAATGTCTAATTTCTAGGGAAGGAACTCTATCTGATGCTATCAAACGTTGCCAAAGAACTGGGATTCTGTTCCACTGAATACTTATCATTAGTTATAGATTAGGGAGTGGGCAATTAATAAGAAGTTCCAAAATTACTGATGCAGTGCCTTTAATAATTTAAATCATATTATACTATTTTCTCTTTTGGTTCAACAAATAAATAAACCATAAGTCATGTTTTTGACATACGGCACTTTGGATTTAGAAAAGTATGAAAAATAAAAAGGGGAGCAAAGAGGAATCTCAACCCCTTCATTCTAAGTTGCTAAAAACAACTATACTAAATAAATTTTAATATGCCAAAATTTAGGAGGCCTTATTTGATTAGATTCCATTCAATTTACCTGGATATTATTCAACAAATACCTTCTATAAAAGATAACTCAGTTTTACATATGACCTCTATGTATTAGTCAAAGAACTCTCTCATTCTGAGTTGTCCTTTCTCTTGCTTACCTACTTTTACCCACTCCTTAAGCTCCTCCCCTATTTCCATTAAACATTTACTTTTTTATTTTTATTTTTTATTTTACATTTTATTTATTTTGACATTCAATATTATTTTACATTAATTTCAGGTGTACATCATATGATTAGACATTTATATCATTTAAGAAGTGATCCCCCTGACTAGTCTAGTACCCACCTGGCACTATGCATAGTTATTACCATAGTATGGACTATATTCCCTGTGCTTTACTTTACATCCCCATGAGATTTTTGTAACTAACAATTTGTATTTCTTAATCTCTTCACCTCTTTCACCCTGTACCCCCAACCCTCCTCCCATGCATCACCCTGATAAATCTAATACCCATTTGACCCCATACATATATAGTCAATATTATTAACTATATTCCTTATGTTATAACATATATTCCCACGACTACTGCGTAACAACCAATCTGTACTTCTTAAACCCTTCCCCTTTCTCACTCACCCCCAACACCACTCCCATCTGGCAACCGTCAAAATGTTCTCTGTAACTATGAGTGTGTTTCTGTTTTGTTTGTTTGTTTGTTTATTTTGTTCTTCAGTTTCCACATATAAGCAAAATCACATTGCATCTGTTTTTTCTCTGTCTGACACTCCACTCAGCACAATACCCTCCATGTCTATCCATGCCATTGTAGATAGCAAGAATTCATTCCCTTCCAAGGCCTAACAACATTACATTGTATACATGTACCACCTCCTGTTCATCCATTCTTCCATTGACAGACACCCAGGCTGCCTCCACATCTTGCCCACTGTAAACAATGCTGCAATGAATATATGGATGCACAAGTCTGCACGAAGTTGCATTTTGGGTTTCTTCAGATAAATACCCAGAAGTGGGATAACTGTATCCTTCTTTGTCCCTTGTTATAGCCTTTGTTTTAAAGTCTATTTTGTCTGGTATGAGCATTGATACACCAAATTTTGTTGTTTCAACTTTCATGAAATAACTTTTTCCATCCATTTACTTTCAGTCTGTGTGTGTCTTTCGATCTAAAGTGAGTCTTCTATAGGCAGCATATGTAAGGGTTTTATTTTCTGTTGAGTCACCCACTCCATGTTTTTGATTGAAGCATTTAATCCATTTACATTGAAAGTAATTGTTAATAGATATGTAGTTATTGCCATTTTATTATTAATATTATTCATATTTTTTTGTCTTCCTTTTTTTCTATCTTAAAGAAGTCCCTTTAATATTCTTTGTAATACTGGTTTGGTGGTGATGAACTCCTTTATCTTTTCCTTGTCTGAGAAGCTCTTTAGCTATCCTTCACTTCTAAATGATAGTTTTCCTGAGCACAGTAATGGGTGTAGGTCCTTGTTTTTTCCATCACTTTGCATATTTCCTGCCAATCCCTTCTTGCCTGAAAAGTTTCTGTTGAGAAATCAGCTGACAGTCTTATAGGAGCTCCCTTGTATGCAACTAACTGCTTTTCTCTTGCTGCTTTTAAGAGTCTCTCTTTGTCTTTAACCTTTGCATTTTAATTATGATGTGTCTTGTTGTGGCCATCTTTGGGTTCATCTTGTTTGGGACACTCTGCACTTGCTGGGCTTGTATATTTATTTCTTTTGACAAGTTATGAAAGTTTTCCGTTATTATTTCTTCAAATAGATTTTCAATTCCTTGCTCTCTCTCTTCTCCTTCTAGTAGCCCTCTGATGCAAATGTTGGTATGCTTGAGTTTGAGGCCCCTTAAACAGTCCTCATTTTTTTAGATTCTTTTTTCGTTTTGTTGTTCTGATTGGCTATTTTCTGTTACCTTATCTTCTAAACTTCTGATTCAGTCCTCAGCTTCATCTGACTTACTCTTGATACTTTACATCCCCATGACTCTTTTGTAATTATCCGATTTGTATTTCTTAGTTTCCACCATTTTCACCCATCCCTTCAATCCCCCATCAATTTGGCAACCATCAAATTGTTCTCTGTATCTATGACTCTGTTTCTGTTTTGTTTGTTTATTCATTTTGTTCTTTAGATTCCACATATAAGTGAAATCACGTGGCATTTTTCTTGCCCTGTCTGACTTACTACATTCAGCATGGACTCCCTAGATCCACCCATGTTGTTGCAGTTGGCAAAAATCCATTCTTTTTAATGGCTGGGTAATATTCCATTGTATATGTATACCATTTCTTTATCCATTCATCAATTGATGGACACTCAAGTTGCCTCCATATCTTGGCTATTATAAAGAATGCCACAATGAATATATGGATGCATATGTCCCTGTGAAGTAGTGTTTTGGGTTTCTTTGGATAAACACCCAGAAGTGGGATTACTGGGTCTTTCTTTTTCTCTTGTCATAGAACTTGTTTTAAAGTCTGTTTTGTTTGTGATATCCAGTCAAGATGGCAGACTAGGTAAATGCTGTGCTTGCCTCCTTTCACAACCACATCAAAATAACAACTAAAGTACAGAGCAACTATCATTGAGAATCACCTGCATTCTAGTTAAACCAAAGTCCTATGGCTAAGCACGTACAAAATAAGCTACCTGGAGACTGGTAGGAGGGGTGGAAATGCAGAATGGGCTGGTCCCATATCTGCATTGTTGTTAAAAATCAAGAGGGATATCTCTGCTTCAGAGATTCCTCACTACCTCCCAGAAAAGCAAGGGGTCCCAGCCCCATACAAGGCTTCCCAGCCCAGGCTTCCACTGCAGAGTAAAGAAGTTCCCATAATTTCTTGCTGTGAAAATCAGCCAAGATTGTGGCTGAGTGAGATGGAGAGTTGCTGGAGTCCCAGAAGCCTCACCTTAGAGGGCTGGTGTACCTACTTACTCACTGATAGATTCACTCACTCTGAGCACCAGTACTGGGCAGCAGCTCAAAAGGCTCCAGGGATACAAGGTCTGACAATTAAGTTCACGAACTTGTTGCTAACCTTTTTTTTATATCAGAGGGATTATTCATTATGAATTTGTACCAACTGGACAAACAATTAACCAAATTTTCTATTTGGAAGTGCTGAAAATGCTGCATGAAAAAGTTAGACAACCTGAACTTTTCACCAACAATTCATGGCTCTTACATCATGACAATGGACCAGCTCACATGGCATTGTCTGTGAGGGAGTTTTTAGCCAGTAAACAAATAGCTATATTGTAACCCCCTCCCTACTCACCTGATCTGACCCCCAACAACTTCTTTCTTTACCCAAAGGTAAAGGAAATATTGAAATGAGACATTTTGATGACATTCAGAACATCAAAAGTAATACAATGACAGTTCTGATGGCCATTCCAGAAAAAGAGTTCAAAAATTGCTTTGCAGGGTGGACTATGCACTGGCATTGGTGCATAGTTTCCCAAGGGGAGTACTTCAAAGGTGACCATAGTGATATTCAGCAATGAGGTATGTAACGTTTTTTCGAGTATGAATTTCCAAAATTATCTGTCCGACCACATACAGGGAGGAACAGATTTTTCTAGCTTCAGGGCAAGGGCTTAAGGGGCATCTTTCTCCCAAACAGAGGTGCTGGCAGAATCTATTGTTTCTTTGTTGAGCTCCCCTCCCCCCAGAGCCCCCCTTTCCCCTTGGCATGCAGACACAGGCAGCCACCATATGTGAGTCTTAATCAACCTAGCTAACATTGTTTGCCCCATTCTGGTGATTCCCTGAGGTCCCGCCACACCCAACTTGCAGGCCCACCCAAGCTGCTTCCAGTGGCTTTTCCATAAAATGACCTATCTTTGCTCATGCTGTGGACTTTTCTAAAATCTCTCAAAGGTTCACAAACAAGCAGCATCTGGTCTCAGCATGCACCATACGTCTTGCTAAGAAGCTCCAAGCTTGGCACTAGCAGCAGTTGGCCTCTCTTTATAGCTTATCCTCCCCCAGACACCACCAAGTCCAGTGTGGATGTTGCCATTCCTTTGTGGCTCATGCCCCAGAACCTTCTTAAAACAGCTATTAAAGAAGGTATTATTGCCAGAAATAAATGCAACTCTCAAGAAAGAAGTAAGATGCAAGAAAAAAAATGTGTGAAACTGTTGTTAAATTAATATTTGTTTCCATAGTAAATGGTAATGATAATATTAATGGTGATCGTGATTATGATGAAGAATAACTTAGAGAGCAAAGCACACAGAAATAATATACTAAATATAAAATAGCAAAGATGAAGGAGGGTATAACTTATAAAGTATTCTGAGTTCATTGTGTAATTTAGAAAGAATGTAAAATTACTGATTTTTAAATTTTGTTAATTTTGTAGACACCTGCATGAAATTTAAAGATAAACACTAAAAACACATGCATAGAGTATTTTATTTCTGAACCAACTGAGCAAACAAAAATAAATTCAATTCAATTGGCCCAATGGAAAGCACAAAAGGAGTGATAAAAATAGGGAAATTAAAAAGCATAGTCAGTGGAAAACAAAATTGTTATATATTATGGAAATTTTAGTAAAAATAAAGCAGAAACCATAAATGTAAATGAATTAAACTTATACGATTTAAGCTTCTTTCAATTTAGATAAAAACACTTTTTTTTTTTTTTTAGTGTAAAATTTCCATTAGTTTTTTGTAATGTATTGGTTACTAAGCAGCAGGTTCTTTTAAGTTTGGGGAATATTTATTGGTCAGCTACCATATATCAAGGACTGCACTACATACTAATGAAAAGGGAATTACAAACGTATGAGCTGAGTGCCCTGAAATAAGATCACTAAAAATCATAACTAACTTTTGTGATGGCTTGAGTCTATGCCAGGGGCTTAACATTAGAGTTATACCTGCAATAACTTTCTTGAGATAGTTATTGTTTCACCTTATAGATGAAGACACTAAAGCTGAAAGTTCTTAAAATCTTGCATAAGGCTCATAGGATTAGATGGGGTTCCAAAATTCTAAATAAATCACAACTGATGGTGTTTTCCATTGTAACTCACTGTTTTTTCATAATGTGTTGAGTTTATAAATGATTTATAAAATTCCAACATTTTTATTCTTATGATAATTTTGTCAATTCAAGGACTAGATTTCCCAATTTTATACATGTGAAAAACAAAACTAAACAAAAATAAAATACAATAAGTTTTACCAAACTCACAGTTGGCTTACAATCAAGTTGAAATAGAAATTCGTATTTCAGAAAATTGCTGTCTAAAAGCTGTCTTTCCATTAGACCAAGATGAAGTTCAGAGCATGCCTTGCCAACAGTTGTGCCATGTACACATCTTTGTACACGGCACAACTCTTAGCACCAATGTACCTTTACTTAGCTACTTGCAGAGGTGTGGTTTAAAAGAATACATAAATGGGTCATTCAACTAGTCATCAATGCTTCTTTAGGCCTGGTGTTTTTACTTCAATTCTATCAATCTACCTCATTAATTAAATATAGCATAATTGAAATGAAATTCAATAAATCACTAGAAATACAAATGATGAATAAACGATGAGGACTGATCTAAAGCACAGTAGTAGAGAAAGGTGTAAAAGTAAGAATTCCTACAGAGTGAAATGGAGACAGAAAACTAGTTATGCATAGAAGAGAAAGAGCTTGGTCAATTCTCCTGAAATCATTCAATAAAGGCATTACTAAATGGACTTTTTACTAACCATGCAAGAGATTACCATAAATGCTGGGTTTGTAGACAATATGCTCTGCAGAGCTAAGGACATGTGCAAAGGCTTAGAGGTTTTATACTGTGAATAAAGCATAATTAGTGTGGTGTGTTTGATAAATGGCATGTGGAACATAAAATACATAGAGTGGGGTGGTCAGAGGTGAAGAAGTGGTAAATGAAGTTTAAGTAGAGGCTCGTGTATACCACGACAAAGAGATTGAGTTTCATCCTGTAGGGTATGATAGAACATTAATATAGCGAAATGTATCTCCTTGGAAATCACACACACACACACACACACACACACACACACACACACACACACGCACACACGACTATATTATTACTTTGTAGCTAAGTTCCAAGGTGCATTTGCTATAACAGTTAACGGCACACTTCCAAGCAGAGCCTTGTATATATCTTTTGGGATGGCACTGAGAATATTTGCTGAAATTCCCCTATAAATGTTAGATAGGTCTTCCAGGATTTCCTATGATTGTCAAGAAATCTGTCATTTAATCAAACTATAACTGCATTTAAGAATTACAATTTTTATAATTAAAAATTAATTTATGAAAATTAATTTTTTTTAAATTAAATTTATTGGGGTGACAATTGTTAGTAACACTACATAGATTTCAGGTGTACAATTCTGTATTACATCATCTATAAATCCCATTGTGTGTTCATCACCCAGAGTCAGTTCTCCTTCCATCACCATATATTCGATCCCCCTTACCCTCATCTCCCACCCCCCACCCCCCGCCCCCCTTACCCTCTGGCAACCACTAAACTATTGTCTGTGTCTATGAGTTTCTGTTTCTCATTTGTTTGTCTTGTTCTTTTGTTGTTTTTGGTTTATATACCACATATCAGTGAAATCACATGGTTCTCTGCTTTTTCTGTCTGACTTGTTTCGCTCAGCATTACTCTCTCAAGATCCATCCATGTTGTCACAAATGTTCCTATATCATCTTTTCTTACTGCCGAATAGTATTCCATTGTGTATATATACCACAACTTCTTTATCCATTCATCTATCGAAGGACATTTTGGTTGTTTCCATGTCTTGGCCACAGTAAACAAAGCTGCAATGAACATTGGAGCACACGTGTCTTTATCTCTAAATGTTCTCAGATTTTTTGGGTAGATACCCAGGAGAGGGATTGCTGGGTCATATGGCAATTCTATTCGTAATTCTTTGAGGAACCTCCACACTGCCTTCCATAATGGCTGCACCAGTCTGCATTCCCACCAACAGTGTATGAGGGTTCCTTTTTCTACAGAGCCTCTCCAACATTTGTTACTATTTGTCTTGTTGATGATAGCCATTCTAACGGGGGTGAGGTGATATCTCATTGTGGTTTTGATTTGCATTTCTCTGATGATTAGTGATGTTGAGCATTTTTTCATATGTCTATTTGCCATTTGTATGTCCTCTTTGGAGAATGTCTCTTCAAGTACTCTGCCCATTTTTCAATTGGGTTGTTTGTTTTTTTGTTGTTGAATTGCATGAGTTCCTTGTATATTCTGGATACTAGCCCCTTATCGGAGGTACTGTTTGCAAAAATCTTCTCCCATTCAGTTGGTGGCCTCTTTATTTTGTCAATGGTTTCTTTTGCTGTGCAGAAGCTTTTAAGTTTGATATAGTCCCATTCGTTTATTTTAGCTTTTACTTCCATTGCCTTTGGAGTCAAGTTCATAAAATGCTCTTTGAACCCAAGGTCCATAAGTTTAGTACCTATGTTTTCTTCTATGCAGTTTATTGTGTCAGGTCTTATGCTTAAGTCTTTGATCCATTTTGAATTAACTTTGGTACATGGTGACAAATAGCAGTCCAGTTTCATTCTTTTGCACGTGGCTATCCAATTCTCCCAGCACCATTTATTGAAGAGGCTGTCTTTGCTCCATTGTATGTTTTTAGCTTCTTTGTCAAAAATTATCTGTCCATATTTATGTGGTTTTATTTCTGGGTTCTCAATTCTATTCCATTGGTCTATGTGTCTGTTTTTCTGCCAATACCATGCTGTTTTGATTATTGTAGCCCTGTAGTACAAGCCAAAGTCAGGAAGTGTGATACCTCCATTATTGTTCTTTTTTCTTAAGATTGCTTTGGCTATTCAGGGTCTTTTGTGGTTCCAAACAAATCTGATGATTTTTGTTCTATTTCTTTAAAATATGCCATTGGGATTTTGATGGGGATTGCATTGAATCTGTATATTGCTTTGGGTAATATGGCCATTTTAACTATGTTGATTCTTCCAATCCATGAGCACGGAATGTCTTTCCATTTCTTTGTGTCTTCTTCAATTTCTTTCAAAAATGTCTTATAGTTTTCAGCATATAGGTCTTTCACATCCTTGGTTAAGTTTATTCCTAGGTATTTTATTCTTTTTGCTGCAATTGCAAAAGGAATTGTTTTTTGTATTTCTTTTTCTGAGATTTCATTGTTAGTATATAGGAAGGCAATGGACTTTTGTGCGTTGATTTTGTAGCCGGCAACTTTACTGTATTTGTTGATTGTTTCTAATAGCTTTTTGGTGGAGTCTTTAGGGTTTTCTATATATAGCATCATGTCATCTGCAAAGAGTGATAATTTAACTTCTTCATTCCCAATTTGGATGCCTTTTATTTCTTTCTCTTGCCTGATTGCTCTGGCAAGGACTTCCAACACTATGTTGAAAAGCAGAGGTGATAGGGGACATCCCTGTCGTGTTCCTGAACGTAGAGCAAAGGGCTTCAGTTTTTCTCCATTAATTATGAGATTAGCAGAGGGCTTGTCATATATGGCCTTTATTATGTTAAGGTATTTTCCTTCTATACCCATTTTATTAAGTGTTTTAATCATAAATGGATGTTGTATCTTGTCAAATGCTTTTTCTGCATCAATTGATATAATCATATGATTTTTGTCCTTTATTTTGTTTATGTGATGTATCACATTGATGGATTTAAGTATGTTGAACCATCCTTGTGCCCCGGCGATGAACCCCACTTGGTCGTGATGAATAATCTTTTTAATGCATTGTTGTATTCGATTTGCTAGAATTTTATTTAGGATTTTTGCATCGGTATTCATTAGAGATATTGGTCTGTAGTTTTCTTTTTTTGTGCTGTCCTTACCAGGTTTTGGTATCAGGGTAATGTTGTCCTCATAAAATGAGTTAGGGAGTACTGTCTCTTCTTCAATATTTTGGAAGAGTTTGTGCAGGATTGATATTAGATCCTCTTTGAAGGTTTGGTAGATTTCACTAGTGAAGCCATCTGGTCCCGGACTTTTGCTTTTGGGAAGGTTTTGGATGACTGATTCAATTTCGTTACTGGTGATCGGTCTGTTTGGATTTTCCAGTTCTTCATGGGTCAGCCTTGGAAGGCTATATGTTTCTAAGAACTTGTCCATTTCTTCTAGGTTGTTGAATTTGGTGGCATATAGTCCTTCCTAGTATTCTTGGATGATCCTTTGTATTTCTGTGGTGTCCGTGATAACTTCCCCTTTTACGTTTCTGATTTTGTTAATCAGTGTCTTCTCTCTTTTTATCTTAGTAAGTCTAGCCAAGGGTTTGTCAATTTTGTTAATCTTTTCAAAGAACCAGCTCTTTGTCACATTAATTTTTTCTATTGTCTTTTTGTTCTCTATTTCATTTAGTTCTGCTCTAATTTTTGTTATTTCCTTTCTTCTCCTGACCTTGGGTTTTACTTGTTCTTCTTTTTCTAGTTCTTTAAGGTGTAACATGAGGTTATTTATTTGGGAGTTTTCTTGTTTCTTGAGATAGGCCTGTAATGAGATAAATTTCCCTCTTAAAACTGCTTTCGCTGCATCCCAAAAATTTTGGTAGGATGTATTTTCATTGTCATTTGTTTCTATGTATCTTTTGATCTCTCCTCTAATTTCTTCTTTGACCCAGTCCTTCTTTAAAAGTATGTTGTTTAATCTCCATGTATTTGTGTTTTTCCGCTTTCTTTTTACAGTTGATATCCAATTTCAAAGCCTTGTGATCAGAGAATATGCATGGTATGATTTCAATCTTCTTAAATTTGTTGAGACTGATTTTATGTCCCAATATATGGTCTATCCTTGAGAATGTTCCATGTACACTAGAAAAGAATGTATAGTCTGATGTTTTAGGATGAAGTGCTCTATAAATGTCAATTATGTCCATTTCATCTAATGTGTCATTTAGGGCTACTATTTCGTTATTTATTTTCTGTTTGGATGATCTATCCATAGCTGTCAATGATGTATTTAAGTCCCCTAGTATAATTGTGTTTTGGTCAATTTCTCCCTTTAGTTCTGTTAGTAGTTGCTTGGTGTATTTCGGTGCTCCCTGATTGGGGGCATAAATATTGATGACTGTTATGTCTTCTTGTTGTACAGTCCCCTCCACCATTATGAAATGTCCATCTTTGTCTCTTGTTATCTTTTTCACCTTGAAGTCTGTTTCATCTGATATCATTATGGCTACACCTGATTTTCTCTGGGTACCATTTGCTTGGAGTGTCAATTTCCACCCTTTCACTTTGAGTCTATGCTTGTCCTTGTAGCTGAGATGTGTCTCTTGGAGACAGCATATGGTTGGGTTTAGTTTTTTGGTCCAATCTTCTACTCTGTGCCTTTTTATTGGTGAGTTCAGTCCATTTACATTTAGGGTGATTATTGATATGTGAGGATTTCCTGTCATTCTATCTTTAGTTTTCTGGTAAGGCTGTGTCTCCATTGTTTCTTTGCCTTTTTGTTGTTGTCTATTATTTCTGTGTGGTGGTATTCTATGTTTCCCTCTGTTTCTTCTTTTATTTCAGTATATATTTCAGTTCTGGATTTTTTTTGAGTGGTTACCCTTAAGTTTATGTAAAAGAAAGTTTGATATTTAGAGTATTCCATTTTCTTCAGCACGCTTACTTTCTCCATTGCCATATTCGGTTCAGGCCTTTACTCTCCCCTTTTTGAGTTTTGGTTGCCACAAATTGTCCCTGTTGATGGTGGTCGAATAGCCTCCTTTAGTATTTCTTGTAGTGCAGGTCGTGTATTAGAAAATTCCTCAGCTTCTGTATGTCTGGAAAGGTCTTTATTCCTCCTTCATATCTAAAGGATATCTTTGCTGGATATATTATTCTTGGCTCATGATTTCTCTCTTTCAATAGTTTGAATATTTGGTTCCACTCCCTCCTGGCTTGTAGAGTTTCTGCTGAAAAATCTGATGATAATCTAATGGGCTTTCCTTTGTAAGTTACCATCTTCTTTTCCCTGGCTGCCTTGAGGATTCTTTCTTTGTCGTTGATTTTAGACAGCTTCAATACAATGTGCCTTGGAGAAGGCCTGTTGGGATTGAGGTAACTAGGTGTTCTATTTGCTTCTTGGATTTGGGGGTCCAGTTCTGTCCACAAATTTGGGATGTTCTCATTGACAATTTGTTTGAATATATTCTCTGTTCCCTTCTCTCTTTCTTCTCCTGCTGGTATGCCAATTATTCTTATATTGCTCTTTCTGATGGAGTCTGAAAGTTCTTGTAGAGTTCTTTCATTTCTTTTAAGTCTCAAGTCTCTTTCTTCTTCAATTTGTGTCATTTCCAGGTTTTTATCTTCGATGTCACTGATTCTTTCCTCCATCTGGTCAACTCTACTACCTAAGCTGGTTATTTCATTCTTAATTTCTTCTATTGAGTTCTTAATCTCCAGAAATTCTATTTGGTTCTTTTTTAAAATTTCAATCTCTTTCGTAAAATGCTCATTCTGTTCTTTGATTGAGTTTCTGAGTTAATTTAACTGCCTATCTGTGTTTTCTTGTATCTCGTTGAGTTTTTTCAGAACTGCAATCTTGAATTCTCTGTCATTTAAGTCACATATTTCTGTATCTTTAAGTGCCTTCTCTGGAGATTATTCACTTTCTTTCTGAGCTACCTTGTTGCCTTGGTTATTCATGGCGATTACTGGTTTACTATTTCTCTTCCTAGACATCTACTTGAGTGACTTCTGCAACAGGTTGATAGAAAGCGGTCTTTCTTTTGTTTGTCAGTACTTGTTGGTAGAATGTTTTATTATTTCTCCAACTGCAACTTATTTTTCTTCTCCCACACGGTAGTGCTATGTTTTCTCTGCACTATTCTAACTTCTCACACAATGGGGGGATTCCCTGGGAGACGGGCTTCTCCTCTGTTAATAGTTCGTCTAGGTCACAGGGCGCAGTGTCCCGGTGGGTATGCGGAGAGCTTTTGATGTTCCAAAGCTCTTCCAGCTCCTGATTCAGAGCCCATATGTTTCAGCAGTTCTGTTTACTCCTGCAGGGATCCGCCCAGATAGGTGGGGTCAGGGGCGGGGTGAGTAGTGAGAGGTGGCCCAGAGCAATGGCGGTGACCACCACCACAGCCGGTCCTGCTTCCACAGCTCCCTCTCCTTTGCCGGAACTAGTTGGGCTGTGAATTTGTGTCTGCCGGCCACAGTTCTCAGAACAGCAAATATTCTGTTCTTTTGATCTGACCCTGCTACTGTTTCGCTTCTAGCACCGGGCAGGTGGGGGCGGGGCGAGCTCTGGGAGGGGAGGGAGGGGGCGGCTAGTCTCAGTGCCTAAGGCTCCGTTCTCTGCTTGGCAGTGCGGGCTTAAACCACCGTTTTCAGCCTTTTTCCCTCAGTCTTTTCTCCGAGGTCTCTGCTGTGAGTGTTGGGTTCAGCCGTGTTATATGCTGCCCCTCAGCCCTGTGGAGCCCAGGTGGAGCCCTAGCAGTCTGAGCTCTTCCCTCTCCCGCAGCCGCGGTAGCTCCGGGAAGCAGCGAGCTGGGCGCACTGAGCTAGGTCTGCGTCCTGCGTCCGCGCGGCTCCGTCTCCGCGCACTTCTCCCTTCGTCCTCCCTCCACTCACACTAATCTCCCACGTGTAGGTGATTTCAGTCGGTAGTAGGCCTCTTCATCTTGCCTGTCTGCTCTGCAGGGAGTCCTTTGTGGAGTTTTTGTTGTTCGATTCTTTGTTAATTCCAGGGGAGCTTTACAGAGGCTCACCTCACTCCGCCATTTTTCCGGAACTGAAAATTAAAATTTTAATTATAATTTTGTGTCCAGTCATTACAGAGTCCTTTTTCCCCTACCACATTTTTTTAATGAATGTTTCATTTTATATTCTTAAATCATTTCTTATTGTGACTTTGGGGGCAGAGCCCCAGAAAGAAGTTTCCAGGCTCTAGGCCTCACGTGGAGGAGTGCTGGCTCGGGTAGTAGATGGCCGTCAGCTGTGGCCGGTTGGCCGTCAGCTGTAGCCAGTTAGCCAATTGGCCGCCAATATAACTGCTGCGGCTACGGAGGAGAGGGAGAGGAGAGAGAGAAGAACGGGGGCTAGCAAGAAGATGGCGGCTGGGCTGGCAAGCGTGGATGGCGGTTTGCGGACAGTGTGGATCCAGCCTCCAGTGAGAGTATAGTGCCGCCAGAGAGAATATAGTGGTATGACTCCCCTACCTATGGCTCCATGGGTGTTCCTTTTTGGCCTCACCATATCCTGTGTTCTTGTGTGGGGAGCGGGAGCAGAGACCCCCCAAGGCCGCCCGCATGACAAATGGCGCAGCGAGCAGGGTCTCCCGCATGACAAATGGCGCAGCGAGCAGGGTCCCCCGCACGACAGTGACAAAATATACTTACATAACAAAATTTACCATTTTAAGTGTACAGTTTCAGTGGCATTAGATATTCAGTGTTGCACTCCCCCATCCCTACAACATTTCCATCATCCCAAACTGAAACTATGTAACCAGTGATAAAATAATTCCTCATACTCCCTCCTCCAGAATTGGTATCCACTCTTCTACTTTCTGTCTCTATTAGTTTGACTATTTAAGGTACTTCATGTGAGTGGAACAATGTAATATTTGTTCTTTTGCATCTAGTTTATTTCACTTAGCACAATGTCTTCCAGTTTCATTTATGTTGTAGTATATGTCAGAATATCTTTCCTTTTTATGGCTGAAGAATAATTTATTGTATACATACACAGCTTTGCATATCTCTTATCTGTATTTTTACCTCTTATATCATCTATCTACCTACCTATCTATCTATCTATCTATCTATCTATCTATCTATCTATCATCTATCTATCATCTATCATCATCTATCTGTCTACCAATCAATCATCTCATATTTTTTTATTCATCTACATGACAATTTGGTTGTTTCCAGCTTTGGCTATTGTGAATAATGGTGCTATGAAAATTTGTGTACAAATATTTGCTTGAGTTCCTTCTTTTTATTATTTTGAGTATATACTCAGTAGTGAAATTGCTGGATCATATGATAGTTCCATGCATAATTTCTTGGGGGAACTGCCATACTATTTTCCATGGCAGCTGTACCATTTTACATTCCCACCAACAATGAACAAGGGTTCCAGTTTCTCACATCCTTTCCAGGACTTGGTTTTTCCTTGTTTTTCTTTGTTTGTTTGTTTGTTTATTGAATGCCATCATAATGTGTGTGATATGCTACTTTACTGTACATTTGCTTCACATTTCCTTAATGATTAAAGATGTTAACTATCTTTCCATGAGCTTATTGACTTTTGTACATCTTCTTTGGAAAACTGCCTATTCAAATCCCTTGCCCATTTTTTAAATATTTTATTTAATTGAAGATTATTGGGGTGACAATTGTTAGTAAATTTGCGTAGGTTTCAAGTGTTTAATTCTGTATTACATCATCTATATATCATTTTGTGTGTTCACCACTCAGACTAAGTTCTCCTTCCATTACCATATATTTGATCCCTTTTAACCTCATTTACCACCCTTCTCCCTCCTTACGCTCTGGAAACCGCTAAACTATTGTCTGTGTCTATGAGTTTTTGTTTCTTCATTTGTCTTGTTCCTTTGTTGTTTTCAATATTATATATCACATATCGATGAAATCATATGATTCTCAACTTTTTTCTGTCTGACTTATTTTGCTTATTGTAATAATCTCAAGATCCACCCATGTTGTGACAAATGGAACTATTTCATCTTTTCTTACCGCCGAATAGTATTCCATTGTGTATATATACCACATCTTCTTTATCCAATCATCTATTGAAGGACACTTTGGTTGTTTCCATGTCTTGACCACTGCAAATAAAGCTGCAGTGAACATTGGAGCACATAAATCTTTATGAAGAAATGTTTTCAGATTTTTTGGGTAGATATGCAGGAGAGGATTGCTGGGTCATATGGAAATTCTATTCTTAATTTTTTGAGGAACCTCCACACTGCCTTCCATAGCGGCTGCACCAATCCGCATTCCCACCAACAGTTTATGAGGGTTCATTTTCTCCACAGCCTCTCCAACATTTAATATTTTTGTTATTGATAATAGCTATTCTAACTAATGTGACATGATATCTCACTGTGGTTCTTATT
The DNA here is from genome assembly GCF_036562045.2 of Rhinolophus sinicus. Taxonomy (NCBI): domain Eukaryota; kingdom Metazoa; phylum Chordata; class Mammalia; order Chiroptera; family Rhinolophidae; genus Rhinolophus; species Rhinolophus sinicus. The sequence goes on from NC_133751.1 coordinate 113,284,258, forward strand.
TGCATTTCTCTGATGATTAGTGATGTTGAGCATTATTTTTCATATGTCTATCAGCCATCTGTATGTTTTCTTTGGAGAAATGTCTATTCAGGGCCTTTGCCCATTTAACTGGATTGTTTATTTTTTTGTTGTTGAGTTGTATGAGTTCCTTATATATTTTGGATATTAGCCCCCTTATCGAAGGCATTTTTTGCAAAAATCTTCTCCCATTTGGTGGTTTGCCACCTTATTTTGATGATGGTTTCTTTTGCTGTGCAGAAGTGTTGGAAGTCTTAGCCAGAGCAGTCAGGAAAGAGAAAGAAATAAAAGACATCTGAATTGGAAATGAAGTTAAATTGTCATTGTTTGCAGATGACATGATGCTATACATAGAAAACCTTAAAGACTCCTCCAAAAAACTATTAGAAACAATAAATGAATACAGTAAACTTGCTGGCTACAAAATCAATGTACAGAAACCCATTGCATTCCTATATACTAACAATGAAACTTCAGAAAAAGGAAAATAAAATTCCTTTTGAATTGCAACAAAAAGAATATAATACCTAGGAATAAACTTAACCAAGGCTGTGAAAGACCTATACACTGAAAACTATAAGACATTTCTAAAAGAGATTGATAAGACACAAAGAAATGGAAATACATTCTGTGTTCATGTATTGGAAGAACCAACATAGTTAAAATGGTCATATTACCCAAAGCAATACACAGATTTAATACAATCCCCATAAAAATCTCAATGGCATTTTTTTAAAGAAATAAAACGAAAAATCATCAGATTTCTATGGAGCCACAAAAGACCCTGAATAGCCAAAGCAATCCTAAGAAAAAAGAACAATGCTAGAGGTATCACACTCCCTGATTTCAGCTTGTACTGCAGGGCAACAATAATCAAAACAGCATGGTATTGGTGGAAAAACAGACATACAGACCAATGGAATAGAATTGAGAACCCAGAAATAAACCCACATAAATATAGACAGATTAGACAGATAATTTTTTGACAAAGAAGCAAAAAACATACAACAGAGAAAAGACAGCTTTTTCAATAAATGGTGCTGGGAGAATTGGAAGGCCACATGAAAAAGAATGAAACTAGAGTAGTATTTGTCACCATATACCAAAATTAACTCAAAATGGATCAAAGATGTAAACATAAGACCTGAAAAAATAAACTGCATAGAAGAAAACCTAGGTACTAAACTTATGGACCTTGGGTTCAAAGAGGATTTTATGAATTTGACTCTAAAGGCAAGGGAAGTAAAAGCTGAAATAAATGAATGAGACTATGCCCATTTTTAAATTGGGTTCTTTATTTATTTTACTGCTGAGTTATTGGAGTTTTCTATATATTCTTGATATTAATTTGTTATCAGATATGTAATTGACAAATATTTTCTCACATTCTGTAGGCTACCTTTTTACTCTATAGTGTGCTTTAATGTACAAAAGGTTGTTGTTGTTTTTAATGAAGTTTAATGTATTTTTTCTTTTATTGCCTGTGCCCCTGGTATCATATCCAAGGAATAATTTCTAAATTCAATGTTGTGATACTTTTGCCCTGTTTTCTTCTAAGAGTTTTATAATTTTAGCTCTTATTTTTTTTTAGGTATTTAATCCATTTTGAGTTATTTTTTGTATATAGTGCATAATAATGGTTCAACGTCATTGTTTTGTAATGGGAAAACTAGGTAGTTTTCCCAACATCAGGTGTTGAAGAGACTATCATTTCCTCATCGCATATCCTTGACACAACTTGTCAAAGAACACTTAATCAAATACACAAGGTTTCATTTCTGAACTCTATATTCTGTTCTATTTATCTATCAACTATGTATCTATCTATGTATCTATGTATCTATGTATCTATGTATCTATGTATCTATGTATCTATCATCTATCTTCATCATCATCTATCTATCTATCTATCTATCTATCTATCTATCTATCTATTATCTATATTCGTCTGTTTTTAAATAGTACTAAATTCCTTTAATTACAGTAGCTTTGTAAGACGTTTGGAAATCAGGAAGTGGGGGGCCTCTAGCATTGATTTTTTTAATCACACGTTTGGCTATTTGGAGTCCATTGAGATTCCGTATAAATTTTAGCATGTTTTTTTCTTTTTCTGAAAAAAACAAACAAACAAACAAACAAACAAAAAAAACCTCGAATGGGATTTTGATAGGAATAGGGATTGTGTTTAATCTATAGATAGCTTTGAGTTGTGTGGGCATTTTAAAAATATTATATCTTCTAATCCATGAACCTAAGCTATGTTGACATTTATTTGTGCTTTGTTTAATTTTTCAGCAATGTTTCGTAATTTTCAAGCTATAATTCTTTTACTTTCTTGCCTAAATTTAATCTTTAATATTTTATTTTCACTGCTATTGTAAATGGATTGTTTTCTTAATTTACTTTTTGATTTTTCATTGTTACTTTATGGAAACAGGTAATTTTTTGCTACTGATTTGTATCCTATTTTTTTCTATATTCCTCTATTATATCTAAAGATTTTGTAGGTGAGGGGGGATTTTTATGAGTTTCTATGTTATAATCTGCAAAGTCAGGTTATTTTAATCCTTCCCAATTCGGATGATTTTTATTTTATTTTCTTGTGGCGTATTACACTGATTGATTTTAATGTATTGAACTATCCTTGTCTTCCCAGAACAAACTCCACTTGATCATGTTATATGATCCTTCCAATGTGCTGTTGATTTGGTCTTAGAAATAATTGGTTAAGGATTTTTGCATCAATATTTATTAGGGATATTGCTCTATATTTTTCTATTTGTGTAATTTTTTTTGTCTGGCTGTACTGTCAGGATAATACTGACTTCATAGACTGAGTTTTGAAGTGTTCTCTCCTCTTCAATTTTTTGGAATACTTTGAAAATAATTGTTATTTTTTTAAATGTTTGGTAGATGTTTTAAAAATTAATGCCAGTGGGTCCAGGGCTTTTCGTTTTCAGATTATTATTATTATTATTATTATTAATTCAATCTCCCTGCTACTTATGGGTGTTTTCAAATTTTTATTTCTTCATGACAGTGTGGGTAGGTTTTTTTTTTTTTCTGATTTAGTCAATCATTTATTTATTCAACAACCATTTGTTAAGTGCTTCTCTACATTTGTTTTTTATTGTTTTTTTGTTTTGTTTTTTTTAGTGTCAGGTGCACAAGACAAAGTAATACTTAGACATTTATCTTTTATATCCTTCACATTGTGTGAACCCCCTCCCCCATCCACTAACCCTCTGACATCACACAGAGCCATTACATTTCCACTGTCTCTATTCCTAATGCTGTACTCCACTTCCTGTAAGTACATACATATACATACAAACTTGTAGTTGACATTCATTATTGTTCAGCTTCAGCTTCAGGTGTACAATACAGTGATCAGGCATCTACATCATCCTTGAGGTGGTCTCTCTAATGAGACAAGTGTCCATCGGATACCCTACAAAATCTTTACAACATTATTGATTACATTCCCCAAATTAATTTTCAGAACCCCGTGGCCATTTTGTGGTTAATGATTGTTTTCTAATCCCCTCACCTTCCCCCTTATCCCTACCCCCCCTTCCTATCTAGCAACCCTCAGTTTTTCCTCTATGTCTCCAAAACGGTTTCAGATTAGTTCATTAACTTATTCTTTTCTTTAGATTCCACATATAAGTGAGATCATAAGGTATTTGTCTTTCTCTGTCTGACTTATTTCACTTAACATAATGTTCTCTAGGTCCATCCATGTTGTTGGAAATGGTAAGATTTCTTTCTTATTTATGGCTGTGTAATACTCCATTGTATAAATGTACCACAGTTTCTTAATCCAGTCAACTACCGATGGGAAACATTTCAGTTGTTTCCATATCTTGGCTATTGTGTATAGAGCTGCAATAAACATAGGAGGGCATAACGTTTTTTGAATTAGAGTTTTGGATTTCTCCGGAAAGATACCAAAAAGTTGAATTGCTGGATCATAAGGTAGTTCCATTTTCAGATTTTTGAGACACCTCCATACTGTTTTCCATAGTGGCTGCACCAATCTGCATTCCCACCAAAAGTGCACAGGCGTTTCCTTTTCTCCACATCTGCGCCAGCACTTGTTGTTTGTTGATTTATTGATGACAGCCATTTTGACTTGGGTGAGGGGTATCTCCTTGTGGTTTTTATTTGCATTTCTCTGATGGTTAGTGAGGTTGAGCATTTCTTCGTATGTCTGTTTGCCATCCGTATGTCCTTTTTAGAAAAACGTCTCTTCATGTCCTCTGCCCATTTTTTAATTGGGTTGTTTGTTTTTTTGGAGTTGAGGGAGTTTTTTATAGATTTGTGATATTAACCCCTTATCTGATATATCATTGTCAAATATATTTTCCCATTCAGTAGGATCCCTTTTTGTTTTATTGAAGGTTTCCTTTGCTGTGAAAAAATTTTTAGTTTGATGTAATCCCACATGTTTATTTTTTCTCTTACTTCCCTGTGTGAGGGAATATATCAGTAAAAATCTTACCCCGGTGTGAAGTTTCTTCCTATATTTTCTTCTAGGAATTTTACGGTTTCAGATCTTACATTTAAGTCTTTAAGCCATTTTGAATTTATTTTTGTATGTGGTGTAAGGAGGTGGTCCAGCTTCATTTTTTTGCATGTGTCTGTCCATGTCTGCCAGCACCATTTATTGAATAGACTGTCTTTACTCCACCATACATTCTTGCTTCCATTGTCATAGATTAAATGGCCATATAGGCATGGATTTATTTCTGGACTCTCTATTCTGTTCTATTGATCTATCTGTCTGTTTTTATGCCAGTACCATGCTGTTTTGATTACTGAAGACTTGTAGTATAATTTGATGTCAGGTGTTGTTATACCTCCCACTTTGTTCTTATTTCTCAAGATTGCTGAGGCTATCCAGGGTCTTTTATGGTCCCATATAAATTTTAGGATTATATGTTCTATTTCTGTGAAAAACGTCGTTGGTAGTTTGATAGCAATTGCGTTGAATATGTATATTGCCTTAGGCAGTATGGATATTTTAAGTATATTAATTCTTCCTATCCATGGACATGGTATGTGTTTCCATCTATTTGTATCTTCTTTCATTTCTTTCTTCAGTGTCTGATAATTTTCTGAGTACAGATCTTTTACTTCTTTGGTTAAATTTATTCCCAGGTATTTTATAGTCTTTGGAGCAATTGTAAATGGAATTGCTTTTTAAATTTCTCCTTCTGATGTTTTATTATTGGTATATACAAATGCACCTGATTTCTGAATATTAATTTTGTATCCTGCTACTTTACTAAATTGATCTATCAGCTCTAATAGTTTCTTGGTGGAGTCTTTAGGGTTCTCTATATATAGTATCATATCATCTGCATATAATGACAATTTTACTCCCTCCTTACCGATTTGGATGCCTTTTATTTCTTGTCTGATTGCTGTGGCTAGAACTTCCAGCACTATGTTGAATAGAAGTGGAGAAAGTGGGCAACCTTGCTTTGTTCCTGATCTTAAGGGGAATGGTTTTAGCTTTTCCCCATTGAATATGATGTTAGCTGTGGGTTTATCATAAATGGCCTTTATTATGTTGAGATATGATCCCTCTCTTCCCACTTTCTTAAAGGTTTTTATCATAAATGGCTGCTGGATTTTATCAAATGCTTTTTCTGCATCTATTGATATGCTCATGTGATTTTTATTTTTCATTTTGTTAATGTGGTGTATCACATTAATTGATTTGCGGATGTTGAACTACCCTTGCATACCAGGGATGAATCCCACTTGATCATGGTGTATGATCTTTTTAATGTATTGCTGAATTCTGTTTGCTAATATTTTGTTGAGGATTTTTGCATTTATGTTCATTAGTGATATTGGCCTGTAGTTTTCATTTTTTGTGGTGTCTTTGTCTGATTTTGGGTCAGGATGATAGTGGCTTTGTAAAAAGTGTTTGGGAGTCTTCCCTCCTTCTGGATTTTTTGGAAGAACTTGAGGAGAATAGGTGATAATTCTTTTTTGAATGTTTTGGAAAATTCACCTGTAAAGCCATCTGGTCCAGGGCTTCTGTTTGTTGGGAGATTGTTGATTACTGATTCAATTTCCCTGGTGGTGATCAGTCTATTCAGTTTTTCTGTTTCTTCTTGAGTTAGCCTTGGAAGGTTGTATGCCTCTAGAAAATTGTCCATTTCTTCCAGATTGTCAAATTTGTTGGCATATAGTTGCTGATAGTAATTTCTTAAAATTTTTTGTATTTCTGCGGTGTCTGTTGTCACTTCTCCTCTTTCATTTCTGATTTTGTTAACTGGGTCCTCTCTTTCTTTTTTTTAATGAGTCTGGCTAAAGGTTTGTCAATTTTGTTTATCTTCTCTAAGAACCAACTCTTGGATTCATTGATCTTTTGTATTGTTTTTCTGGTTTGTATTTCATTTATTTCCGCTCTGATCTTTATTATCTCCTTCCTTGTACAACCTTTGGGCTTATTTTGTTGTTCTTTTTCCAGATCCCTTAAGTGTAAAGATAAACTGTTGATTAGTGATGTTTCTTCTTTCTTTAGGTAGGCCTGCAATGCTATGAACTTCCCTCTTATCCCATAGATTTTGGGTCGTCGTGTTTTCATTTTCGTTTGTCTCGAGATGTCTCTTGATTTCTTCCTTGATCTCCTGCTTGACCCATTCATTATTTAGTAACATGTTATTCAGCCTCCATGAATTTGTGTGCCTTCCAGTTTTTTTTCCTGTAGTTAATTTCTAATTTCATGGTACCGTGGTCAGAGAAGACAATTGGTATGATTTCAATTTTCTTAAATTTATCAAGACTTGCTTTGTGGCCTAACATATGGTCTATCTTGGAAAATGTTCCATGTGCGCTTCAGAAGAACGTGTATTCTGCAGCTTTGGGGTGAAATGCTCTGAAAATGTTGATTAAATCCAGGTGGCCCAGTGTATCATTTAAGACTGTTGTTTGCATATTGATTTTCTGTCTGGAAGACCTGTCCCTTGTTGTCAGAGGTGTGTTGAAGTCCCCTACTATGATAGTGTTACTGTTGATCTCTGTCTTTATGTCAGCCAATATCTGTTTTACATATTTAGGTGCTCCTATGTTGGGTGCATAGATGTTTACTAGGGTTATGTCCTCTTGTTGGATCGATCCCTTTATTATATAGTGCCAATTTTATTTATAGTGGATCGATCCACTTTATTATATAGTGCCCATCTTTGTCTTTTAATATTTTCTTCATTTTAAAGTCTATTTTGTCAGAAATAACTATTGCAACTCCAGCTTTTTTCTCATTTCCATTTGCATGAAATATCTTACTCCAACCTTTCACTTTCAGCCTGTGTGTGTCTTTTGATCTGAGGTGAGTCTCTTGTAAAAAGCATATACAAGGGTCTTGCTTTCTTATTCACTCAGCCACCCTATGTCTCTTGATTGGAGCATTTAGTCCATTTACATTTAAAGTGATTATTGATAGGTACATAGTTATTGCCATTTTTAAATTTGTAGTTAGATTGTTTTCATCTTTCTTCTATTTACAGAAGTCCTTTTAGTATTTCTTGCAATGCTGGCTTGGTGGTAATAAATTCCTTTAGCTTATTCTTTTCTGGGAAGCTCTTTATCTCTCCATCAACTTTAAATGATAGCCTTGCTGGATAAAGCAATCTAGGTTGTAGGCCTTTGTTTTCCATCACTTTGAGTATCTCCTGCCACTCCCTCCTGGCCTTCAATGTTTCTGCAGAAAAGTCATTTGATAGTCTTATGGGAGTTCCCTTGTATGTAACCCTCTGTCTTTCTCTTGCTGCTTTTAGGATTCTCTCTTTGTCTTTAACCTTTGCCATTTTAACTATAATGTGTCTTGGTGTGGACCTGTTTGGGTTTATCCTGGTTGGAACTCTCTGCACTTCCTGGGCTTGTATGTTGGTTTCCTTCATCAGGTTAGGGAAGTTTCAGACATTATTTTTTCAAATATCTTCTCAATCCCTTTCTTCCTCTCTTCACCTTCTGGTTTTCCTATGATGCGCATGTTGTTGCACTTGATGTTATCCCATAGGTCTCTTAAACCATCTTCATTGTTTTTTACTCTTTTTTCTTTCTGTTGTTCTGTTTGGGTGATCTCTGCTCACTTGTCTTCTAAGTCGCTTATTCAATCCTCTGCTTCCTCTAACCTGCTGTTAATTCCTTCAAGTGAGTTCTTTATTTCAGTAATTGTGTTCTTTATTTCTAACTGGTTGTTCATTATGATTTCTCTATCCTTCTTTATGTCGTCTCTAAGCTCCTTAAACATTCTTATCATCAGTGTTCTGATATCTGTCTCTGCTAGGTTGGTCACCTCTGTTTCATTTGGTTCCATTTCTGGAAGTTTCTTCTGTTCTTTTATTTGGGACATGTTTCTGTGTTTCCCCATTCTGGCTGACTCTCTGTGATTGCTTCAATGTATTAGGTAGATCCCCTAGAGTTCTTAATTCTTGCTGGGTTATCTTATGTAGTATGTGTCCTTTATGTTTGACTTGCATTACTTTGTTCTTCTCCTCTGCATGTGCTCCAAAGATGAGTCTTGTGTTGTGTATATTGTCCTATTAAAGAAGATCTCTAATTCCTTTTCACTCGTGAGTAGGTGGGGTTAACTCCTAGGCTGACTAGTTGTGAGACTTGGCTCTACCCACCGCAGGGTGTTCTGCTGCGTGAGGGTTGACCACTTAAATGTGGTTTGGTCTCTATGGGCTCTTGTGCCTGTAGAGAATTCCCTCTGGGTGTGTCACTTGTAGGTCAAACCCGGTAGTATGCTGGTTTGGTCTGGAGTTGGCCTCTGGGTGTGTTGAATCTTGTGCCTCTTACGTTGAAGTCTGGTAGGACAATTTCAGAACAAAGCAAATCACCAAGCACAACAACAACAACAACAACAAAGAAATGAATCAAATACATTCACATGTAAAAACAACTGACAACCCACACTCAACACAGGCAAAGATATCAAAGATATAATGACAAAACAAAACAAGAAAACAAACAAACAAAAGCAGCACCAATCTTGGCTTAAGCCCACCAAGTAATCTCCAGGTTGTCCTCTGTTGTACCAGAGTCCTCTGTGTATTGTGCAGGCAGAGAACAATGCGTGGGGCTGGGGGCCCTGGGTGATAGTTTCTACAAAGTCAGTGCAGTTTCTGTCCTTGCCTGCACATATGCACACTGAAAGTAGCACCACCAGCCCTGTGTCCAGTTCTCCTGTGTCTTAGGGCACTTCTTCCGTGTGTGTATGTTTGTGTGTGTGTGTGTGTGTATGTATATGTGTGTGGCGGGCGGGAGATTTCTGAGCTGCTGAAAGCCCAGAGCTGTGTCTGCGGCTTATTGCTGATCCCTGGGAGTTCCTCCGCAGATGAACTGCCCCGCTCTAGGCAGGCCAGAAAGGGTGGGGGCTGGGGATGGAGGGGTCTTCTCTCTCCCAGCCCAGCCGTGTCACACTCCTCCCACAGGCCAGAAAAGGTGGTGGCTGGGGGTGGAGGAGTCTCTTCTCTCCTAGCCCAGTAAAAATCACACTTGTCTCAACCTCTTCCCTGGGTTAGAGCTGCAGGCTGGTCTTCCCAGAGCCTGAGCACTAAGACTCCTCTGTAATCTGACACTACTCCTCAGTTTAGGGGCCAGTTTAAATCTCTGAAAGGGCGGGGGTAGGATTGGAAGAGCAGGGGGAGTGGCCCAGATATGGAGTTTGTGTCCTTTGTCCAACCTAGGGCCCAACTGGAGGCCTCACTGAGGTTATTTCCTCAAATGCTGAATATGCTGCCCCCTCAGTGGGAGAGATCAGCTGTGGGGTCCAGGGAAAGAGCCCACCTTCTGGCTTTTGTGTTCTCTGTTCCATCCTGGGATCCCCTGCGTCTCTGCAGCTGCGGATGCCGGCCGGTGGAAACACAGCAGATGTGGGCCGTGTGTCCACCGCCGCAGATGCCGGCTGCGTTTCCACAGCCCCAGATGCGGGCTGTGTCTCCACTCCGCTCCCTTCCCTCTTCCCCTGCTCGCCCAATTTGCTCACCTTCAAGTAATCCTTGCATGACTCTCTTAGCTGTTCTGCATGTTGAGCAGTGTCCTTTGATGGGTTATAGATGTCCCGTTTGTGATAAGATCTGAAGGAGAACTCAAAAAGTGTGCCCCGCTGCTGCCATTCCTATCTGGGTAGGTGTTTTGTATCTAAGAATTAGGACATGTCATCTAGATTATCCAATTTTGTGGTATACAATTATTTATAACACTCTTTTATGATCTTTTTATTTCTGTATAATCAGTAATAATGTTATACTTTCATTTCTGATTTTTGTAATCTGAGCATTGTCTTGTTTTCTTAGTCAATCTAGCAAAAAGTTAGTCAATTTTGCTAATTATTTTTAAGAACCAATTTTTGGCTTTGTTGAGTTTTTAAATTGCTTACTATTATTTTATATATCTCTGCTGTAACCTTTATTATTTTTTTTTTCCTCTGCCAACTTTGGGTTCAGTTTGTTCTATTTTTTCTAATTTCTATTTTGAAATACATGTTTACATCTATAAGTTTCCCCCTTAACACTGCTTTTGCTGTGTCCCGTAGGTATTCTTGTTTTACTTTCATTTTTATTTGCCTTTAAATACTTTCTAATTTTCCTTGTGATTTCTTCTTTGAGACTTTGGGTGTTTAATGTGACCCTTTGTTTAATTGTCACAAATTTGTGAATATTTTAGTTTCTCTATTGTTATTAATTACTAACTCTGTCATATTGTAGTCGGAGAAGATACTGTTTATAGTACCTAGCTTTTAAACTCCACTTAAACTTAATTTGTAGCCTGTAGAATGTCCTTTGTACACATAAGAATAATGTGTATTCTGTTGTTGTGTAAAGTGTTACATTTATTTCTGTTAGATCTACTTTCTTTATTGTGTTTTTTTAAGTCTCCTATTTACTTATTTATTTACTGTCTGGTTGTTCTATCTAGTACTGAGAGTAAGGGATTGAAGTCTGTGACTATTATTCTAGAACTGTCTATTTCTCTCTTTAATTGGCCAATATTTACTTCATACATTTTGATGGTCTATTATATGGTGCCTAAATGTTTGTATTTGTTATATGTTTTTCCTATATTAAACCACGTATTAATATGTAATGGTCTCTTTTTCTCTTTTAAACTTTTTTCTTAAAGTCTATTGTGTTTGATATCAGTATGGCCATCCCTGCTCTCTTTTGGTTACTATTTGCATTATTTTACTTTCAAATTATTTGTGTTTTTGGATCTAAAGTAAGTCTCTTATATACAGCACATAGTGGGATCAATTTTTAAATCGATTCTGATGATTTCTGCTTATGATTGGGAAGTTTAATTATTTACATTTAGAATAATTAATAAAAAGAAAGGACTTACTTCTGACATTTTGCTATTTTTATATACCTTAAAGTTCTTGTCCCCCATTTCCTGTATTACTGTCTTATTTTGCACATATTTGACATTTTTCTAGTAAAATGTATTGATTCATTTTTCATTCCTATTGTGAATATTCTATATTTTTTGAGAGGTTACCCTGAAGATTACATTTAATATCTTAGTGTTAGAACACTGTAATTTGAATTATACCAACTTAATGTTAATAGTATTTAAAAAATCATCTGCTTTTAAACCCCTCCATCTCCACATATGTCAGTTATGAAATTAAAAAATACAACTTTATATAAAGCATGTATTCAAAATCATAGAATAATAATTGTTTTTATGCATTAGTGTCTTAAATCATGTAGAAAACAAAAAGCAGAATGACATGCCAAAGTAATAGTAACACAAATGTTTATAGTTGTCAATACATTAACATTTACCAGCAACCTGTATTTCCTCAGATAGCTTTGATTTATTGTCTAGCATCCTTTCATTTTAACCTCAAGAACTCTTTTTCTTCCTTCCTTCCTTCCTTCCTTCCTTCCTTCCTTCCTTCCTTCCTTCCTTCCTTTCTCTCTTTCTCTTCCTTCCTTCTTTTTTTTTTTTTTTTTGGAATTTCTAGTAGACCAAGTTTAGTGGTAATCAATTCCCTTACTGTTTTGTTTTTTTTTTAATCTGGGAATATCTTAGTTTCTCCCTCATTTCTGAAGTACAGTTTTGTCAGATACAGGATTCTTAGTTGGCAGTTTTCTTTCTCCAGCATTTTGAATAGATCTATTCACTGACTTCTGGTCTCCAAAATTTCTGAGGTGAAATGTGATAATGCTAATGGGGACATCTGGGATGTGACAAGTTGCTCTTGTTTTTTTCTGGATTTTTTTGTCTTTGCACAGTTTGTTGATTATAATGTGCCTCTATGAGGGTCTCTACATTTACCCAACTTGGAGCTCATTAAACTTCTTGAATATTTATATTCATGTCTTTAATCAAATATTGGGATTTAGGGACCGTTATTCCTCCCAATAAACTCTGCCCCTATGCCCCTGTCTTTCACTCTTGTCTTTCTGGGACTCCCACAATGCATTTGTTGGTGTTTTTAATGGTACCTTGAATGTCCCTTTGTCTCTGTTCACTTTTCATCATTTTTTTTTCTTTTCCTCAAACATATATATATATATATATATATATATATATATATATTAATATATATATATATATATATTCCACTGCCTGTTCAAGAATACTTTTGAATCTCTCTAGTGGCTTTTTGATTTCTGTTATTCTACTTTTCAGTTCCAGAGTTTCTGTTTGGTTTATTTCAATGTTTTCTACCTCTTTATTGATCTTTCCAATTCATTCATACATAATTTTCTTGATTTTGTACATATCATTTATTTTTTTGTAAGTATCTTTAAGGGCTTACAAAATATTTGTATAGTGTGTCTGTTATCTGGTCTTTCTCAGGGACAGTTTTTATTGTGTTCTTTTTTTCTCCCTCCCAAATGGGCCGTATAGTGTTATATATATATATATATATATATATATATATATATATATATATATATATATATATATATATAAATGTTTTGTGATTGTGTTGAAAACTGAACGTTTTAATTGATAATGTGGTCACTCTGGAGATCTGATTCTCCCCCTTCCCCAGATTTTGCTGGCATTTTTGTTGTTGTTATTATTGTTTTTGTAGGTTGGCTCTATGCTGAGGATCTCCTGAAGGTGTAAACTGAATATGTCTTCAGGTTTTTTGTGAACTTGCATCTTTTCTAGGTTTTGCCTGGTATCTTTCTAAATTCCCCCATATATGTGGTTGCTTTTGAATGTCCTAATCATTAAATATCTGCATCTCAGAAGGGGAAAAAGAGAAAAATGAAAGAAGAAAAGAAGTGGATCCTTTAAATCTTCTAGAAGTTGCTTCAGCTAAAGGGGTAGGCGTTTGCAACGATGGCAGTGAGAGTTCCAACAATGGTTGCTCATCTATGTGTCTGTATCTCTGCAGTCAAAAGTAGCAATCAGCAGTCAAAGCACCAATCCCCAGTATTTGTAGTATAGGAGCCTTAGTATCCAAATTAGTTCCTACAATGTATATGCAATCTGCTCCTGGAAAAATGTATAGCAGCCTGCTTACATGGACCTGAGAGGTCGGGGATGAATAGCTGCTATGGAGGTAAGTGCTGAAATTGACCAAAATTAGCCAAAATTTACTACGAAAGCCTTCCCCTGGAAGTTGCAAGCCTTAATAGACACCAAAATTCCAAAATAGTTTTATCAGACAAATTATATCAGTGCATTTGTTATCTAAGTGGGAGATGGATTCTGGGTAGTAGATTCTACTCTACCATCTATCCTCTAGCTCTAATTGTTAGCTCTATTAACAAACTAACTTTTGAGCTTCTTTATCAGTGTTTTGCTTATTTCACTTTTTATTATTTCAATTACCATCTATTATTTTCTTTATTCTTTTTAATTTGGTTTATTATAATTTATCTAGGCTCTTGAAGAAATGCTGAGGTCATAAAATTTATTTATTTTTCATTCGTATTTCCTAATTATAAATGGCATTTAATATTACGAACTTTATCCTGTATGTTATTTATACAACTATTTCAAACTGTTGAGCCATTTTCTTAATGTATCTTGGAAACAAAATACTCCTGATTCTGTTTTCTGTTACAAAATATGATCATTTTTGTAATAGGAAATGGAGGACAAGTGTTTTAATCCAGTCACCTATATTGATTATAGCATGTTTAGATTTATTCTAAATACCTTATTGTATGATGTATATGCAAGAGACTTTAATATTCATGCTTCGTTTATTTTTCTTTTTGCTATATTTTTCTTCTTCCCTGACTTTTATTAGAGTGGTAACATTAGTTTTATTTCATTCTGTTTTATAATTTTTCTTGCAATTATTTATTAAAATACATTTTAGAGCAATTTTAGGTTTATAGTAAAATTGAAACAAAGGTACAGAGATTTCACATAAATCTCCTTTTCTGACACATGCACAGCCTCCCCTATTAGCAATATTACTCATTAAAATGGTACTTAAAAAAATATTTTAAATGTGTTTTTCCAGGACCCATCAGGTCCAAAGTCAAATACTTGTTTCAATCCAGCTGTGGAGAGAGCAGCTCAGTGGCCTATGTAGGGATCGAACCAGCAACCTTGCTATAAGAACACCACGCTCTAACCAACTGAGCTAACCAGCAGCCTCCAAAGGGTACATTTTTTAAACAAAGGTTAAACCTACCTTGACATATCATAACAGTCCAAAGTCTATACTTCACCTTAGGATTACTCTTGTTATTGTACATTCTATGGGATAAAACAAATGTATTATGGTATATATATCCATCATTATAATATCATAAAGAGAGTTTTCACTCACCTAAAAATCCCATGTTCTGCATATTGATCTTTAACCCCCATACACTTCTGTCAACCACTGATACTCATTGTTTCCATAGCTTTGCCTTTTCCAGAATGTCATATATTTGGAATCTTACAGTATATTGCTTTCTCAAATTGACTTCTTTCACTTAGTAATATGAATTTAATGTTCCTCTATGTCTTTTCATGGCTTAATAGCTCATTTCTTTTTAGCACTGAATAATATTCCATTGTCTGGATGTACTGCAGTTTACTTATCCATTCACCTACTGAAGGACATCTGATCGCTTCCAAGTTTTGGCAATTATGAAGAAAACTGCTATAAACATATGTATACAAGTTTTTGTGTGAACATAAGTTTTCAGTTCCTTCTGGTAAATATCAAGGAGTGTGATTACTGGATGGTATGACAAGATTATGTTTAGTTTTGTATAAAGCAACTGTTTTCCAAAGAGGCTGTATTTTGCATTCCACTGACAATTTAAAAGTCTCTGTTGTTTATTCTCACTGAAATTTAGTATAGTTAGTGTTTGAATTTTGGCCACTCTTACAATCATGTAGTGGTATCAATTTTTATTTTAACTTGTATTTCCCTAATAACATATGCTGTGGAGCATATTGCAATTATTTTAAAATCATATATCATATTCATCATCTTCTACTGTTATAATTATTAAATATTTTTAAGCAAATATTTTTCTCTTTTTTAAGCCAAACCTATCTAAAGACGATCCACAACAAAACAACCCCTCAGAATTCTCCCTACTACATTTTTTCCACTATCTGCAACATAGAGATCGTCTTTGATTTTAAATCCTGAGTAGCTATTAATTTTTAACTTTTATACTATATATTAACAGTTATTTTGACTTGTTAATATCATTTAGCAATGTTGCTTTTCATAATTCTTTATTCTACAACTTTATTTCTTTTAAATGTTAGTTAATTTTAATACATTTTTTAGAAATTGCTTTTGTAGTGTCAATATTTATAAATCTGTGTATGTCTGAACATACTTTTAGTCCTTTTTGGTACTCATAACTTCAATAAATTCAAAGATTTCTTAGCACTTAACGTTATTGATTGTTAGTCACCAATCTTATCCTAGTATATTTTAATAACATTTTCTTTTCCCAATTTATTTTATTCTACAGCTTTTAGACAGCTTCAATACAATGTGCCTTGGAGAAGGCCTGTTGGGATTGAGGTAACTAGGTGTTCTATTTGCTTCTTGGATACAAGGATCCAGTTCTGTCCACAAATTTGGGAAGTTCTCATCGACAATTTGTTTGAATATATTCTCTGTTCCCTTCTCTCTTTCTTCTCCTGCTGGTATGCCCATTATTCTTATATTGCTCTTTCTGATGGAGTCAGAAAGTTCTTGTCGAGTTCTTTCATTTCTTTTAAGTCTCAAGTCTCTTTCTTCTTCCATCTGTGTCATTTCCAGGTTTTTATCTTCGATGTCACTGATTCTTTCCTCCATCTGGTCAACTCTACTACCTAAGCTGGTTATTTCATTCTTAATTTCTTCTATTGAGTTCTTAATCTCCAGAAATTCTATTTGGTTCTTTTTTAAGATTTCAATCTCTTTCGTAAAATGCTCATGCTGTTCTTTGATTGAGTTTCTGAGTTCCTTTAACTGCCTATCTGTGTTTTCTTGTATCTCGTTGAGTTTTTTCAGAACTGCAATCTTGAATTCTCTGTCACTTAAGTCACATATTTCTGTATCTTTAAGTGCCTTCTCTGGAGATTTTTCACTTTCTTTCTGAGCTATCTTGTTGCCTTGGTTATTCATGGCGATTACTGGTTTACTATTTCTCTTCCTAGACATCTATAGGAGTGACTTCTGCAACAGGTTGATAGGAAGAGGTCTTTCTTTTGTTTTCCAGTACTTGTTGGTAGAATGTTTTATTTTTTCTCCAACTGCAGCTTATTTTTCTTCTCCCACACGGTAGTGCTATGTTTTCTCTGCACTATTCCTGCTTCTCACACAATGGGGGGATTCCCTGGGAGACGGGCTTCTCCTCTGTTAATAGTTTGTCTAGGTCACAGGGCGCAGTGTCCCGGTGGGTATGCGGAGAACTTTTGATGTTCCAAAGCTCTTCCAGCTCCTGATTCAGAGCCCATATGTTTCAGCAGTTCTGTTTACTCCTGCAGGGATCCGCCCAGATAGGTGGGGTCAGGGGCGGGGTGAGTAGTGAGAGGTGGCCCAGAGCAATGGCGGCGACCACCACCACAGCCGGTCCTGCTTCCACAGCTCCCTCTCCTTTGCCGGAACTAGTTGGGCTGTGAATTTGTGTCTGCGGTCCACAGTTCTCAGAACAGCAAATATTCTGTTCTTTTGATCTGACACTGCTACTGTTCTGCTTCTAGCACCGGGCAGGTGGGGGCGGGGCGAGCTCTGGGAGGGGAGGGAGGGGGCGGCCAGTCTCAGTGCCTAAGGCTCCGTTCTCTGCTCGGCAGTGCGGGCTTAAACCACTGTTTTCAGCCTTTTTCCCTCAGTCTTTTCTCCGAGGTCTCTGCTGTGAGCGTTGGGTTCAGCCGTGTTATATGCTGTCCCCTCAGCCCTGTGGAGCCCAGGTGGAGCCCTAGCAGTCTGAGCTCTTCCCTCTCCCGCAGCCGCGGTAGCTCCGGGAAGCAGCGAGCTCGGCGCACTGAGCTGGGTCTGCGTCCTGCGCCCGCGCGGCTCCGTCTCCGCGCGCTTCTCCCTTTCCTCCTCCCCCACTCGTGCGAATCTCCCACCTGTAGGTGATTTCAGTGGGTAGTGGGCCTCTTCGTCTTGCCTGTCTGCTGTGCAGGGAGTCCTTTGTGGAGTTTTTGTTGTTCGATTCTTTGTAAATTCCAGGGGAGCTTTACAGAGTCTCACCTCACGCCGCCATTTTTCCGGAAGTCTATTCTACAACTTTTAAATAATTTTCTTTACCTTTTTAGTTCTAAATTTTTATCACATTTTGCCTGTGAGTTGGTATTTTGTTTTGATTGAGTCTGCTTTGAAATTTGTTATTATTATTCTGTTGTAGGATTTTTTGGTCATTATGTGTTTGATTTATTTCCATAGTTTAGTCTGTCTTTTCTCTTGAATTGGTTATAACAACCATGGCATGTATTTTGAAACTTTTGGGTCATCATGCTTCTATTCTTCATAGTTCTTGACCTCCATGGACCATTTTCTAAGAAGTCATTTGCTTCATCTTTTAGCACACTTATTCAGACGTTGTTAATTTAGTTCCCTAATGTTTCTTGGTGCCTTTCAAAATTCAATTTCACATTTTAAATGTCTGAATTCTTTATTTTTATAGTATAAAAAAAATCATTTTTGTTTGCTTTTGTTTTTCTTTTTAAATATCATGTTCTCTCTACTCTCTTTAAGAATATTTATTAAATTACTTTATATTTTTTTAATTTATCTTTGAATCATATTTTATTTTTCTTCCTTTTTTTTTTTTTTTTCATAATGTTTGTTACCCTGGGGGAGCTTTTGAAGAAAATAAAATTATTTGCTTGGGTACACTTATTCCACCTCTCTTTAAATGTAGATTTACATTTAAATCTCCTGATCACAGGAGATACTGGTTCATGTTACTGTAACTGGTTTAAATGTTTATTCTTAACCCAATGGATTTTCCAGGAAAGTACAGTCTTCTCCTGACCTTCTTGGCTTTGCGAATCACCAGTGTGCTTCACACTGCTGTGTTTCTCTCTGCTGTTTTCAGTCTGGTTTTTCCAGTAAATTAATTATTTTTTTGAATTTCACAAATTGTATTATTGTGTGTGTGTGTGTGTGTGTGTGTGTGTGTGTGTGTGTGCATGTGCGCACTTATGCCAAGGCTGTTATGGATTAAATATTTTGAATATTATATCTTATATTTAATCTCAGGTCTTGAGGTGAAAGGTAATGTATACACATTCATTCTCCTACATCTTTATTCATCTTTTCTTATTGAATATAAGGAATATGTAGATAAAAAGATTGTAAAATATTGGTCCACCAATGTTTGATGGGGTGATACTGCACTGGATTTTGAAAAATAAATAGACGTTTTGGAAGAAAAAGTTGGTTATTACAACCTAAACTGAGGATATCCAGTCTATTTGGATACTGGCAGATGTAGATTGCATCAGTCAATGTCCAGAAATCCCTCCAGATATTTGAGAAAGACAAATTTTAAGACAGGGACTTGAACACAAAATATAAGAAGATTGCTATAGCTATCCAGAAATCAATAATTATACAAAGCTGCTACCATCTGTAGGCTGGAGGAGCAGAATGGAAAATGGAGTTACACGGAGCTCACATGAGATGTACTTTACCAAGAGTTCAGGGTCAGGAGTGCCCCTGAAAGCCCTCTCCAAATTAGATATGAGATTGTATTTTGCTCTGAATTAGTAGAGCCAGAACAAGCAAATTTTCAAAGACAGTTATTGACAAATACACTAAGGCTGTGAATGTTTATCTTGTACTTAGGTATAACAATTTTCATTATTTTTTTTATAGATTGAATTTCTATTTCCAATTTATTGGTACATTTTATTAGACATATTGGAGTTCCAAATATACAAAATAAATGGCCAGATTAATGTGTTCTATCGATTGTCTAATAAAACTCATTATGTAGCACCTTTGCAAGACAAGGAGTTAATGGTGTTTATTTGAAGGAGCCATCATGGAAGACAATAATAGGAAACCTCATTTTACAAAGTTCAGGAAATATTTTAAAGATATTTAGATGAATAACTTTAAGAATAAATGTTCCTGGAAAACAAATTAAACTCATAGTTCTACCCTACACATCAATTAAAGTACACGAGACTAAGGGAGAACTAGTTGGGGCTAATATTTGTAGCTTTTGCAAATTTTGTAACTATTTAGTCATTATTGATATTTCAGGATATTTGGGGAACACTTTATGGCTTTCAAGTTAAGCTTTCACTACATAAAGACTATTGCACAGTCAGAATTCGAAACATATTTAATACCTTAATATAGAAACTTGTCAGACACAAAGACAAGATTAATAGGAAGTGGTGTTTTCCCTGAGAACAAATATCAGACACAGCTGTCTCAGCAGATATGGGCTGCTTAGAGGAAAATCCTCAAGGAGAATAGGACTCTAGAGAACTTTCAAAATGTGATTTTGACACCTTCTTTGAGTAGATCAACACTAACCAGCTTGCACGTTTTCTCTGTAGCAATTCCCAGGCAGCCCAGTGTTTATCAGTGGCAAGAGGATGATAACAGGACAGAGTCAAGCTTGGGAGGCCATGGTTCCCAAAAGGTACAGCAGACTGCTTATCTCTGAGCAATGCCTCCTCCTGCAGCTTTGAGAGGTAAGTTCAATCAAGGGAAGCACTTAGAAAAGTGCAGAACTTCCGGGGGAGGTATTACAAGGTACCCTAAAGGCTGTGAATAACAGATCCATGATAAAATAAAATGAACCAAATAAATGTCCTTAAAAGGGAGGATATTATCCACATAAATCATGAACACATGGTCTAACTACTTGTGCACAGTGTGTGGACTTGTCAGCGCTCACCCAATAATGCTGAAAACATGCCAACAGCTTCCTAACTCAGTGGCTTGCCATTACAAGTTTTATTTTTATGGTTTGTGTATTTGTGACTCAACTGGAATTGGCTCCCAGGTTTGGATGCCTTCAGGTTTGCTTTACATCTCTGCACATTCTTTTTGGAGCTGCTGTTTCCTTGGGCATGGTATAAAGGATTTTTGGTGTTCAAGGGACAACCCAAATGTACACATACATATAAGGCTTTTGTTATGACATCCACTAATATTCCACTATGAAAGCAAGTCAGGATACGTAAAAGACAAATCTTTTCACCGTGAAGCAATGCCAAAACCCTGATTATGATTCTTTTAAAGGAAGGAGTAAAGCATTAAGGGAATAATTTAATTTTTCATCATTTGCTTACTTGATGAAAATTATGTATGTCATTTCCACATACAGGGTACTCTCACATCTTTCACCAGGCACCCCAAAGTCTCATTCATTTATAGCAGCAGGCCTGAATCCCAGGAGTTTGTGGTCTATATCACACCCTGGTACAGCGCCTCTAGATTTGAAGACTGTGGAGCTCAAAAGATGTTCACCTTCTCTAACCAGTCACCTTCTTTCTCACTAAAACCACAACACATAAGAATATAATAAAAACTTAATAATTATATTATCAGGTGTGGAAACATGGTGGTTGAAATAATGCCCTCAGTGGATGGACAGAAGAACCACATGGATAAATCCATGGAGGCAATACTGAGCTTGAATATCACCTTAGAGAACTCTCCTGGAGGCACCATGAAGAGATAGAAAGGTGAAAAGAAGGACAGAAACGCTGAGTTAAAAATTATAAAGTTAAAAGTGTCAACATGTGTAAAATAGGACTTTTAAATGCTAAGAAAAATAAATGGAGGGCAGGAAGTATTTTTAAAATATAATTGATGAGATTTGTTAAATTGTTTAAAAATATAGGATGTCATTTGACAAAGATTATAGAGAGCTTAACAAGTAAGAACTCATATTCACACTTGACACACTATAGTCAAATTTTGAAAGATTAAATACTGAGGAACAATTCTAATGTCTAATGAGTGGAAGTAGATTATTTATAAGAAATACAATTCAGATTAACATAATTTTAGAGTCCCCAAAAACATTACTGCATGCAAAAATAAATAAATAAATAGAGCATTACATTCAAAAAGGTGGTACAAATACTTCAAATCTGGAATTTCAGATTATGCTAAATTATTATTTAAAAGTTTAAAGAAATTAAGGTCACAGACACTTCAGAAAGTTTATCACAAAATGATTTACTCATAGAAGAAGTAGTCCAGAAACAAGAGGAAAAAAAAAAATCTAGGAGAAAAAAAAATTGAGAAAGTAAATAATTTATTAAATTTATTGTTGTATGTATTTTAAGATGAAAAGTATATACATACGTGTGTGTGCGTGTGTTTAAACATTGAATGGTAATTTTCGAATATGTGCAGTTTACAGTATATCATTCACACCTCAATAAATTTATCAAAATGTATTATATGACCAGAATAATCTAAGCTAAAATTAGACATGAAGACCACATGGCAGTTGGGGTGGGTGTAGAAGGTCAAAACAAAGGCAAGACTATAGGGCTGATGATAAAGACATAAATAACATAAAAGTTAATAAAATTATTAAAGGAAAAATAAAGTGTGATTTTAATTAGTAAAACTAGCAGAAAAGTATAATAATTTTCAAAACGAGAAAAACATTTCCATGTCCTTTGGAATATGAAAGAAAAAAACATTAAAGTCTAATAAAAAGCAAACAGATTAAAACGGCAGATGTAAATAGTAAAATTAAATAATTGCAATAAATATAATTGACAGAGAACAAACAGGGTCCAGAAGAAAGTTTCCAGAGTGGGACTGGTCTCTCCCAGAGCTCCAGAAACACCTGCTGCCACTGAGAAGCGAAAGCAGTGCATCCTGGTAGAGTGTTCATGGTAGATCAGGCAGGTATGCCTGTCACAGCTGCAGCCAGGAGACTGGTGCCCCAGTCTCTGATCACACTTGGGGAGATGTCGGGCTACACACCTGCTGACAGTTCAGACTGAGGCCAGGTTTCCTGCAGACCACACTGCATGAATCCCAGCCATCTCCTAGAGCATGGTATTGTTTTCTGCTGGGTTTCTGTACTGCTTCTCCTATTGGTCAACAGGGCAGCCCACACCTCCTAATGCTTCCGTCTCTCAGATCCCCAGAAATATGGTTCAAGTCGTGGTCATTACCCCTTGTTTTCTCCATGGCATCTCTAATAGAAACCTGCAAGGTAAAAGGATAGGAGATTTGCCTTGTAGTAACATGATGAGCTAGGCATTCTGAATGGTCCTCTAACGTAGTAAAACCTGTATGTGCTGGATAAATCACAACTGTGGTTTTTAATGCATTTTTGGCCTCAGAGTAAGATATGACACATCTCTAAGTGTTAGTGGGAAAAAATGAGGAGTAAGCTGAAACTTAGGAGATAGGGGAAAATGAATCAGAAGAAAATGCTTCCCTGGGGACCAACTGTGGGTGATGAACCAGATTGTTGTTTAAAAGAATTAGGTCCTAAGTACATATAGGAAATAGTACTGGAACAAGAGAAACAAATCTAGGACAAAATAAATTCAGGTGTTGAACAGTTTGCTATTTATATTATTTTTAATTATTATTGTCCCATCCATATTGGTCAGTGGTCAAAGTAGCATGTATATGGACTGTACAGTTTTCTTGAAGAGGTATCCCAATTTCCCTGACCTGCCTCTCACTGAAGACCACTTTTATTTTATTTTTAATTTTTTTA